>NC_054375.1:122713524-123030730 GCF_017654675.1 Xenopus laevis | reverse complement strand
TATGAATTGACACGCTGGGTAAATTGGCTGGAGATGTGCCATAGATCTTTATTTGCACTCATGAGTTGAAGGATGTACAGTAGAACAGGGGGTCAGAACATAAACCAGGAACATCCAGTAATGTCACCATTACAGGGAGGAGGAGACCTAAAAGGATTAGTGATACATTATGTTATGGGTCTCCATTAGACACATTATTAGGATTCTACAACAAAGGAATGTAATTACCGGAGAAGGTTGCCAAGAACATACGCAGACACCCCGCTTAAATATCCCACCATTACATAGGATGGCTCTTTAAAAGATATCTTTTCCCCTGGCTCTGTGGCTCATAAGGACCTTCACTTCCTATTTTGAGAGACAGTTCTAAGAAGAATTAGAGTGAAATGGCTGGCTTGGGAAATTGCTCATGGACGTCAGTCTAGGTGATGAGGAAGGCTACACCATGGAACCCCAGAAGGTAACTGGTGAGTCAAGAGGGGGTGTACCTTAAAATGCACATGCCTTCGGAACACAAACAACTACTCTGTGCCATAGCATTGATAATAGAAGTATTTGTAGCTGAGCCTTTATTAGGCTTTCAAAATTTCTACTCCATCACCAGTGCAGTAGTCTAACCCCTGCCAATTGGAAACCTGATAATGTTCTAAAAAAGGACTGTGAAAAGTCAATATTGGCATAGGCCATTTTTGTACATTTCTGAGAACCAAACTTTGAATGACAGGGGAATAAGGACAGTCTATTCATCAAACATCGTTTGGGAAGGGGGGCAACATGACTGGCAGGCCTTCAGCTTGACAATGCTGGTTTAGAAGGAAGTGTAGTAAACAGCCATAAATCCACCAGCATTTCTCTTTTATCCAGTTTTTTTTTCTTCCTTTAATTTTCCCCTCTCAAATTGCACAGCTTGCTTATAATAGGTATGGTGATGAGGCTTGGCATTTATCTAGGGGCGCTTGTGAATAATGCATCCTGCCGGGGAGCGAGGTTTCAAATAGAACAGTGCACCATCAGTTTCCATGGATAATGGGGAGGACCAGTCACCTTAATAATATGAGCCAGATGGCATGGAGCCTGCAGTGTTGATATCGCTGCAGATGAAAGGCCACAATCAGAACACAGAATAACCTTGGCTTATTCCAAATGAATGCTATTTTAAATAGGCAAATGGTATTTTTTTTTCATTTTGCACTTAGATTGGGGGGTTTTGTGGGCTCCATCTTGCAAGATTTGGGGCCTTGAGTAATTTCCCATCTAGGGCAGCATCCCATCCCCCTATTTGCCTGCTGCCTTTAAGATTAATGGTTCCCCTTTGTGCCTGTGCAGAGCCCAGTTTTTACGCCTTTGAAGCAGGGCTGCGTTCTTCCCCGTAACACGACTCACTGACTCATTTTCACAGGTCACATGAGAGGGACAATGACAGAAGAGGCTGCCTTTGGGCCAAACTAATGATATTTTGGCGCAACAGAGGCAACCAATAAGAGGAGGCTTGAGTCTGTGTGCATAGTTCTAGCGATGTTTAACCCATCATCTGCTACAGAGAGACTGGCAGAATGCCCTTTCCTATCAAGGAGACTGCCTGCGGCAGTGGGAGGCACTTCTTACCTAGCCATGCTGATAAAACAAATTTTGACTCACGTGGAATAAAGAAAGCATTTTCCACACATCTGGGGTTAGTATCTGAGCACCAGTCAGGCACCAAAGACTCAGCAAATTCAGTATTTATTATCAGCACATCAGATTTATCACATTCAAGTTGTACCTAATACTGCTATCAGGTGACTTCCTATCACCTTCTCTAAATCAAGGTCAGTATCCTGCTTTGCTTGCTTAGCTCCCTAGTTTGAGAAATCACACTCAGCTCGGATAGGTAACTAGGAAACTTGCGGGGGTTGGAAAATCACCCTCCCTTCCAGAGGGTTAGACTGATTGTGTCAAACAATTTTTAGGGTAAGTCCATACTGGGTGTTTTGGGGAGATTTGGTCGCCTGGCCTTCCTTTCTCCCCAAATGCCCAGTGTGGCCTGACCCTTACATCAGTGCTTATATCTAACTCTATTTTAACAAAAATGTAGTCTCGATTTTTCATCTGCGCTTTTCTTACATATAGGGGCACTGGAACAGTATCCAAAAGCCAAGTTGTTGATAGGAGCATGCCTCCAGCTAAAGAATTTGTTTTAAACTATAAGCTCAGCGTGCCAACTACATTCCCATTTCTATCCACCCTATAGGCTTACTGTCACAGTGTTAAGTCATCTGTACCATTAAAGGCAGGTTGCTATGATTCAGAGCTGACTCAAACAGCATGTTTGCCTTTGGAAATGTTCAGGTGCCTCCATTTCATGAATGTTTTGCATCTCTGTGCATAAAGATTTCCCTATACTGTAAAATACTTGTGATGAAAACCTTAGCCATTGGATGCTGAAAGTTGGAAAATAGTTGAAACAGTAGATTAGATATATCTGATGTATATATTACAGATACTTTTAGCAAGTTGCCCCTGTGGTTTTGGTGGTATAGGCAAAATATTCTTTCTATGCTGATCCACTATGACTGCACCCAATATTAATTCTATCAGTGTGAAACTGCTGCACACGACTATTCATCATATTACAAGTTAAGGTTATTACACAATGAATATTCAGTTGTGAAAAAATTAATCACATGATCCCTCTAATTCAGAAAACAAGGGAATAATCAGCAAAGTAGACATAGTCCAAGAAGGTATTTTATTTTATTGTATTGTACAGTGGTAGGATTCATGGATCCCCTCACCCTACATTTCTGCTCCTACATCTCATAGACTGTTACTCCTTGCCATCAATGTCAACAAATTCTTTCTGAAAGTTTGGCAAATGGGTCTAAAGTTATGACTCCACCTATGCATCTAGGAATTGATTGGCAGGTCGCCACACAAGATCAAGGGATTAAGACCCTTATAATTGTTTTTTTGAGTCAATACCTTGTGCCTGGCAGGAGGCATCTGAGAAAGTCCCAAAGTCGCCGAAGTTGCCTCTCGTGGAAACTTCTGTCGACTTTGTGATTCGTAGGTTTTACCACAGCTGATTTCAATTATTGATGGAGAAGCATTTTCCAGATATTTGTTGCCCACAGTAGCACAAATTTATCGCTGACAGCCATGTCCCTAAGTTAGAGTGAGCTTAAAAAAGCCACTGGCATATTATTAATTATTTAATTCAATGAATTAAGTGAAATTCGACTTGGCTGGATGGCTAATAATCATAAGGCATAACTATGGGGCAAGAGAAAGGGGCAGAGTAGTAAGTTATGCACACTTTACCACAATTTGCAGGGTGCAGGGTAGAGGTCTCTGGGGGTGCAGGATATATTTCAGAGTACTGGAGGATAGCTCTTAAAAGCACTTATTGGCCATTTCATTATGCCCTTTGAATACTTAACCTGGCCCTATATTTTAAGCCACACCTACTTTAAAGAGCAACTAAAGCCCAACTAAAACCAAAACAAAGTTTTTATATTAAAGGGGTTGTTCACCTTCCAACACTTTTTTTTCAGTTCAGTTGTTTTCAGATAATTCACAAGAAATAAAGGCCTATTTCAATTGCTTCTAATATTGAAGTTTACATTTTCATTTATCACTAGTGATGGGCGAATTTATTCGGCAAGCGCAAATTTGTGGCAAATTTCTGCGTTTCACTGCTGGCAAATAAAGTTCCAAAATTCACTGGCGACAATTCTGACTTGACTTTAATGGGTGTCGGAATTGTCACCAGCTTCAATAATTAGCGAATTTTCTGGCAAAGCAAAACGGGAGAAATTCTCCCATCACTATTTTTTCACCTGCTTACGTCTTTCTAAAGCAGCTCTGGGAGGGGGGGGAATCACTCAGTAAACTACTCTAAATTGATACATTTAGTTGATACATTTCTTATCCTTGGCAATGCTGAGCAGAATCTGTGAGTTTCAAAAATGGTTAGAATTGATACAATAGTTGCTAATGTTCCAGAGATGCTGCTGAGAAATGGATCAACTAAAAGTGGGAAAATTGTAACAGTTCTGACTGCAGCTGAATTAATGAGTGGCCAGACTGAAACATCAGAAATCGGAACATTAAACTTTAAAAGTCTTTATTTCTGGTGAACAATCTGAAAACAACTGAACGGAAAAAGGTTTTAGAAAGTCTTTTTATGGTGCACGGCTATCCTGCCGACTGCAAGTTCTCATGGCCAGCAGTCCTGATTTGCCGGCACTTACCCACAGGGAATACAGTGTAGGGCTAAGTCCAACTGTGAAAAGCACACCCTCATAAAAGAGTCACTGGTAACTCATAATTCTCTTAATGTTTTTATTTATAATATGGTGCCATTCATCCCTGTACCATGGTCTGTAATTTACTGAGCAAATGGGGATGAGATACTTGATATGTCGATTATAGCAAGTCTGATCGAAGTGTGTCAGATTTCTTTGTTTTAATTAATGGCAGCAAATGTGAGTAATAACAGAAAATAATCAAATGAGACAGGAGCAGCAAAAATCAACCCTCCTCTTCCACGAGTCATCTCCCTTGGCATTTGTGGCTTTGTGCTTTCTTTTTTTACCCATAAACATTCACACTGGGCTAGACAATAATGCATAGTAACACACACAGAAGAACTTCCATCTGCTGCCTGGCCTCTTGTTTTGGGACGTGGAGCTGAGGACTCAGGTTGGGTTTCAGAGGCCTCACATTTAAAAACTGTCTTTATGGGTTGCCCTGGGTGATGGGCGAATTATGGACTTTTCTGCTGTCTGAGTTTGATGCAGTTATACAGTCCTGCCTTTTAATACCTGACAAAAGTCTTTTATCTCAGGCTGATGCAGTGGAGTAGCTCAGCCAACTTCCTAATCAGAAACAGGCTATTATAGTCTTCCTATTACTACTAAATAAATCATATGTCCCTGTTTTATGTCGTTTTCAGACAAACAGATACTGATGCAAAAAAGAGTCAGAGGCCCCTTTTAGAATTTAAGGCAAGTGTTCCTTTGGTAAAAATACAACCAGTAAGGGAGAAATGTGTTTTTATAAAGCTGTGATGTTCAGAGTGAGGCCTTCCAGGTGAAGGCTGCCCGGGGGGAGTTCTAGTTTAACAGCAGATGGAGGGGCACAATTGGACCATCCCTGTTTGGCTAAATTGTTCTCCTATTTTGAGAATAAAATTAAAGAAAAAGCTGAGCAGCTTGTGGTGTTTTCTCGATTTTTTTTTTTTTCCATTTCTTGTCTTTCATTTTTTTCTATTCAGGTGCTGGCTATTCATCTTTTATTGAAACCATCTGTTTGAGATTCTAGAGTGGGTGGGTGACCTTAGCAATCTGATGTTTAAATCTGATACTAAAGAGAATTAGCATAAAAGAAAAAAAAATCAAGAACCATAGATGTTATTTTCAAATTGTCGGTGCACAAGTGTTAGAGCAAGAACAAGAATGATATTTATCAAAGTCCGAATTTATCTCAATGTTTTCTGTTACAAACTCCGATCAAATCCGCTCGGGTTTTTTACACTTATTTATTATTAGATTTTCCCAAAAATTTGCTTTGCAAGAAAAAAAATCAGATCTTCACTAATGTTTCATCCGATTTTCATGATTTTTTCGTAATTTTCACCTGAAAACTCTGAAAACTTTGGGGTATTGCCCGAACCCCAGCGCACATCAAAAAATCATTGGGACTTCTCCCATTGACTTATATGCAACCTCGACAGGTCTGAGATGCCGGATTTTCAGATAAAGACTTTTACATCCTCGGGGTTTAATAAATTCCCGAAAAATTCGTGATTTTTTTAAAAGTCTGATTTTATATAAAAAAATCACGTATTTTTCGTGATTTTTGCATTCGGAGTTTAGTAAATTACCCTCTTAGTGTTGACGATAAGCAGTGGAGTAACTACAATACAGCAGGCTCTGCAGTTGCAGGAGGGCCAGGGGGACAGGGGGGCCTGTATTATAAACCTCCTTCCTCAGCCCTTCTACTACATTAAACGTTGATGCCCATTTTAAACTAAGGGAGGCCGGCAGGTGGAAGCCGGCTGTGGGCAGAAGTGTGGTGGTGCACTCAAGAGACACTGTGCATGTAGGGCCCGGGACTAATGCAGCCAGTACTGTATTCTAAGTTAGGGCGGCAGGTATCTGTTCTCTGAAATGTAGTGCAAATACCTGCAGCAATACAAGTAAGGCAGAACATAGTGTGTAAAGTGCAAAACATGGCCTATTGTGGCCTTTTTGCACATGGTTCTGCATTATAAATGCCCCCTTTTCTCAAAGTGTACAAGGAAGGTCACGTGCACACTCAGGCCCTTCAGTAGCGTTTCCGCTTGGTGCTTGGAAGCCTTAGGGAGACGGCACCCCCAAAAAGATGAATATTCAAGTAAAGCAGGCTAGCACACACAGCGAGTTAAACCGGGGTCATACCCCTGGTGCGTTTATTGCGTCACAACGTTTCGGGGGCGTTCCCTGACGAAGGGGGAACGCCCCGAAACGTTGTGACGTAATAAACGCACCAGGGGTATGACCCCGGTTTAACTCGCTGTGTGTGCTAGCCTGCTTTACTTGAATATTCGCCCTTTTCTCAAAGAACAAGATTGCCAATATTACGTCTCCCTTAAGGGAATGACCACTCTCTATAGTGTTATTAAGGTTATTCACGTTAGAAAGGAATGCAGTGGAAGTTAATCATTAGCCTCAACTGACTTGAGGTGAATAATTCTTAGATGAGATTAGTCAATTTACACATGGCAAATCTGAATGTTGCCATTTTCTCCATTGTTTGGAAATACATTTAATATTATGCCTTTTTTTTTTCATCTCTATTATGATACTGCTGATTGGCTTTTCTGTCTGTTCCGGAAGTCACACAATCATTTATAGATACGGGAAACTGAGAAACAGAGATGGGCACAATCTGACACCCCAACTCTATATAACGTGCTTTGTGGGCATAGTTATAAAAATCCAATTGCCTTTTATTATTATTATTATTATTATTATTTTCAACAACTGTTACAGAATAAGAGCGGACACTGAAAAATGATCAGTGGTGATAACTTTTCTGAGCAGTTGATCAGCTTTAGGCTGACAGACGAAGCAGAAATCAGCCTTGTGTTGGCTCCGGCTCAAACATACTGAATGGATTTCGGCAAAGAAACGAGAGACTTTGCATTTTGCACCAAAATCTGCCAAGTCTGTTTGCACCGGAGCTGACACAAAGGTTCTGGACACGATCAGACAAGAAGATTCGGCTAGTGGTCGGGGGCTGAAATCAGCCAGTGGATTTCGGCAGGCTGATTTCTGCCCCGTCTGGCACAGAGACAGTTCCTGGAAATCAGACAGTTGGCAGCTATCAGACAATAATATGTAAATTTGTATCTATGCTGCAATATTTTAAAATGTCTTTCTTTGACTACATGGTGTTGGAATTAGCACATGTTTAGTGATGGGTGAATCTGTCGATTCGCCAAAAAAAATTTAAACGGCAAAAAAATTTGTGAAGCGGCAAAAAAAGACGTACCAATTTTATTAGTAAAAATTGAGATTAGTCACCTTGCGACTAATCTCCCTGAATCTGCCTGTGTGGCCTGACCCTAAGGAGGTTGTGTTTTGGGCATTTAATGCTGCCTCTTTAGACTACTTCAAACAAGTCTCTGTGCCATTACCCTACATGGACATGATATGTAAATGCTTTTATGGCATTTTCATTTCCTGGTGTTACTGATAACGTTGATGCATGGTTTAGAACGGAGTTCAGCATAGGGCCCCGCTGTCCTCATCCAAGGTCACAATATTGTGCCTGTAGGGCTGCAGTGCCACACTCACAAATGTGTAGCCATTAACCATGTAACTGCTGTACATTTCCACCAACTTCAACTAGAATCTCCACCTTGTTCTTCTTGCTCCACAAGCCCTTAGTCATGTGTATGCCATTTTTCTCATGCGATAAATCTTGGTGCATTACTCTAGGCTTTAATTTACTAACATCGGGACTAATTGCTCCAGTGCAACGAGGAATTATTAAGCAAACATCAGCAATTAGCTATATTCCTCTGGTTGCTGTGGGTAGCTGCACATCAATGTTCATGATTCAGCCCCTGTGTATTCAGCTTGCCCGTTGCACTCTGCATGTTCTTCTCACCCATGCACCTCAGCTGCCATATATTTTATTACCACTCTCAATCCTGAGGGGTATGGTTAGGGAATGGTTTATCCATGTCAACCATTGGAACGTTGGATAAACCTTTGTTACAGTTATGTACAATATGATGCCCTCAAAAATAAAGGGAACCCCTTTCTAGTGGCGGTGTACATAGGTAGCTGTATCTGCTGGGCCCATGTCAATCCATTTCTCCCTGACCCTTTTTGCACTCACTAACCCCTCCTTTCCTCTTTCTCACCTCCCTGCCCCCTCTCTGTTTCCCTCTCTGCTGTCTCCATACATCACGGTTATGTTCAAAGGTCAGGCGGGTTAGTGGAATCAGTGACCTTGCTTTAAGCTGGCAGGCTGGCTGGCCCCTCTGAAACCCCCTGGGGAGAAACTCTGCTAATGAAATACAGAGGACAAAAAAAACTACAACTACCAAAGGAAATGAAAGCATTTCCACTTAACCCTTTGCCGACAGCAGCGGCCCATGTAAGCAATACTCAATGAACGCTGGATAATAGAAAGCATATGGTTTAGAAAATGAGCAAAGCAGCGCTTATCTCAGAAGGAAGAATCTACTGTACAAAGAAAATGTTTACAGTACTGGTATGGGATCCATTATCTGGAAATACGCTATTCAGAAATCTTAGAATTATGGGAAGGCCATTTTAATTTAACAATTAATTATTTTTTTTAAATTAATTTCCTTTAACTGTACTTTCTACTTGATCCCAACTATTATAATTAATCCTTATTGGAAACAAAACAAACCTATAGGGTTTATTTAAATGATAATGAGGTCCCCTGTATGTGTATGGGTTTATCTGTTGTTATTGAAGGGGTGGCTAGAACTTTGTAAATAAAAAAGGTTACCTGACAATCAGGCCAGGACTGGCTTCTGTGGGTTCTGGCACATGAGATGTAAGATGCCATTAACAGTCATTATTTTCGCCAGCCATGGATTCGCAGAAAAATTCCGCATCGTACCATGTGCAAACTTTTTGGCAAAACTGTGGCAAAAATTCACAGCAGAAAAATTTGCAGCAGAAAAATTTGCCCAAACAAAAAAGTCGCAGAAACAAAAATTGTATTCAATCTCTCATCACTAATGTCAGGGCCTATTTTGAATCCCAGTCCAGGGCTGCTGAAAATTTTAAATTAGATACCTAAAGGAATCTGGGATTCACAAGAATGATCTGTTTCTTTATAATTTAGCTCAAGAAGACAAAAAGGCGGCACTCTGATTAAAAGAAGGCGGTTTATTCCAACAGGTCACTGACCAACAACACCTGATGCGTTTCGGGAGTAACTCTCTTAATCATAGGCTATGATTGAGGGACTTACTCCCGAAAACGCATCACGTGTTGTTGGTCGGTGACCTGTTGGAATAAACCACCTTCTTTTAACCGGAGTGCCGCCTTTTTGTCTTCTTGAGCTAATATACTTCAGTGGGAACAGTGATGGCAGAGCACTCGGAGCACTAAAGTGGAGCTGCACCTAGAAGAACACACAGGGGGTGAGTTTAGAGCAGCCTAATCCTCCTCCGCTGCATCTTTATAATTTAGGCATGTGAATTACTTGGATGGGTTTCCTTCCAGTACTCTGGTTTCCTCCCACACTCAAGCAGTTCAAATGATAATATTGCTCATGATATGTGCCTGTGAAGGTGAAAGTACCACTGGGGCAGGAACAGATACAAAATTTCTGTAGAATATGTCAGTCAATACTGTATATAAATTAGGTTGATAATAATACAGATATGGAACCTGTTATTCAAAATGCTTGGGACCTTTCCAGATAATGGATCTTTTTGTAATTTGGATCTTCACACCTTAAGTCTACTAGTAAACATTACATAAACCCAATAGGCTGGTTTGCTTCCAATAAGGATTAATTATATCTTAGTTTGGATTAAGTACAAGGTACTGTTTTATTATTACAGAGAAAAAGGAAATCAGTTTTAAACAATTGGATTGTTTGGATATAAAAGAGTCAATGGGAGATTGACTTTCTGTAATTCTGAGCTTTCTGGATAATGGGTTTCCAGACAGCAGATCTCATGCCTGTCCTGGTAAAAGAGAGGGGTAGCTGTCTATAGCGGTAAGGTACAGAAAATAAAGTGCTAGAATCCTCAAAAATTCATTGAGGAGGGGGATTTAACAGAAAGAATAAAATATAGTATAGTATTTTTTTAAAAAATTTTTTGTTTTTTGTTTTTTAAAAAATTATTAACACCCACCGTGATTATTGACAGTGATAATAGTGTTCTTTTATTTAACTTAGAAGAAGAGAGCCCAAAAAAAATGTGAAGTTGTGAAATTTTGAAAATATAAATGAAAAATAACAAATAAGAAATAAAAAATGAAAAAAAATATGAAAAAAATATATAAAAAAATAAAAAATGAAAAAAGTGAATTTATTCGGTGAATTAATAAATGCCAGCGATTTCTCTCCAAGTGATAGTGAATGCAGTATTATTCATTACTTAAAACACATTCATTGTGCAGTAGGTGAAAATTAATGTGATTAATGAATATTTAGTGTGGGTTAAACTTCCCCTTAGATTTTTTTCCGTTTAAGATCCACACTCTATGGATTAGAGGAAAGATAACGTAGAATACTTTGCCACAATTCCGGTACAACCGGTTGTGCAGCTCACTCACCAAATGTGAGTTAAGGGAGAGCGTCTGATAGGTCCTGTTCGCGCTGTTTCCACTCTTTTTCTACTATCCGGGTTGTTGCAATATGGATAAAAATAGAGAGGGGCATGTGCAGGGATCACTTTAAAACAGTTTAATAGAATAAAAATACACTCACAAACACGATCGGTAAAACTGCAAAGGGATTGGTAAAAGTCTCGCGAAAGTCGCTGTGTCTCCTTGGCGTCCCTCGGAAGATACAGACGTCTCTCTGGATCGGGTACTCCTGCAAATGGTTAGCGTGGTCCTTTTTCGACAATAATCACGGTGGGTGTTAATAATTTTTTAAAAAACAAAAAACAAAAATTTTTTTAAAAAAATACTATACTATATTTTATTCTTTCTGTTAAATCCCCCTCCTCAATGAATTTTTGAGGATTCTAGCACTTTATTTTCTGTACTTGGAGATCGTCTCAAACAGGTGGAGGAGGACCTGCAAGTGCTGAACTGTGGGGAAACCAAAGTTTGTCCTTGGATACAACCTGATATATAGCGGTAAGGTAGCAGGCGAATTTTGAGGGGTAGATTGTGTTCTAAAATGAGAGGGTATCAGGGAGTTCCATGCAGATTAGATGACATTAAGGGCCCAGGGGGGCAAAGAAAAAGAGCTTCAAACACAGGAGACATATTTTTAAAGGGTCAGCACCTCACATCATGACACATACAGGAGTTAAGTAGAATCGGAAAGAGAATGGATGTAATAAACATGGAGATAGAGATTGAGATATTTGAGCTGAGGGCAAAATTAGGGGTTCTCCAACAACAGTTTGCTGTGAGGCCAATGGCACCCTATATATTGTATTGGTTTCTGGGTGTAAAACAGAACGGGGTAGCATTAAATCTTGAGTAGTGCAGGCGTAATATTGATTTCTGGTGGGCTGACTGTGATGCCATCAATGTTTGTAATTTAATACCTGTGTGTTTTAATAAAAATAAATGATTATATTTATTATATTTGTGTTTATTAGTTGTGGTGCTCCCATGACACCTGGAGGCACCCGAACACCTCTACACCAGGTAGCGTAGATAAAGGACATATTAATGTCCAGGTATGGAATCCTTTATCTGGAAACCCTTTATCCAGAAAAGCATTTCCCATAGACTTCATTCTAAGTAAGTAATTCCAATTTTTAAAGACAATTTTTTTTCTCTGTAGTAATAAAACAGTACCTTTTACTTAATGTTAACTAAGTGCAGTGAACCATATTGGCGGCAAAACAATTGGGTATTTCTAAATGTTAACTTTTTGCATATTTAAGGTATGGTGATTCAAATTACAGAAATAATCTTTATCTGGGAAAACCGCAGGTCACAAGAATTCTGGATAACAGATCCTATACCTGTATAGCATTAACAGTAAATACAAACAGGAATGACCAACCTGCAGCCTCCAGCTCCATCAGAAAGCAGCTGGAAGGCTGCAGGTTGGACAATCCTGATTTATAGAATTCCCCCAAACCTCTAATACCCAGCCTTCCTGCAGTGTTCAGGGTCCCATTCTTTTTCTAACTCCAACTCTGTTTTTACATATACAGAATTAATGCTTGTTGCACTGAGCAACATTTCCTGAGCAAATTCCCAGTCTAAGTCGTGGCACAGAACAGGAGCCAGCTCCACATTGCTCCCCTCACTCTGGCTGTAAAAACAAACTGTTTTACAAGGATTTTAAATATTTTACTGGCTCATTTTCAGCCTCCATATCATAGCTGGATTCTTTTATAAAAGGTTATGAGCTGCTTTACTGGCTTCCCTGAGCACACTGCGGCCAGTAAAGAAACAATATAAATGTTATATAAGATTTATTTCCCTGCCACAGTGCTTAAGATGCCAGATTGTACAGAAGGGGTAGAAGGGGCCTCATACAGCACCTGATACAAAGCAATTATGCTGCCATAGACTTATTTTTGCTGTCCTATTAAAGTTAATATAGTTAATAAATAAAGTACCAAAAATTGGAGCAATAAGAATAAGTTTAGTTAATGAACTCCGTCTCATATATCGGCACTTCATGCAGTCTCCACTATTGGGCATCTGCCTTTTCATCTCTAGATGAAAGGAAGAAATCCGAGCACGGAAATTCTCTGTGATCACAACACAAAAAAACCATTGTAATTGCAGATTTTTTCTTGCTTGACATATCTAGAAGGTATAAAGTCCCACTTTGTAGTGTGCCCACCAGCCATTTTGGAAGTTGGCAGGCTGGACCTCTTTTCCAAATATTTGTTGAGATTGCACATTATTCAGGGCCCTTTGCAGCCCTTGGTGCCTCAGCAGTTTGAGGCTCTGCTTCACCTTTTGCTGTAGTTGGGTGAGTGCTTATTTAAGGTCTGGATATCAGTTGAACTATAGAGGAGTGGCTATTAAAACAAACAATATTTTCATATAGCTGTACCATTTTGGGACACAACAGAATATTTGAGAGTAAAGGGGGCCAGAACCAAAAATGTCTAAAGACTACTGCTCTATTGTGAGTAAGAATGGATATCCTAGAACAGTGCTGTCCAAGATCTGTGGTACCGACGGCCAAAATTTTACTGGCCTATATGGTGGAGGGCCGATAATGGAAGTCAGTGTTGGTCACTCCTCCTTTTAAACCACACCCACTGTAAACCACACCCATATTACCACAAGAACTTTTAAGATCATATCCACATTAACGGTGGCAGTACAGCAAAAAAAACAAATGGTTGGTGCTCACTGCATGCAAATCCCTCATCAGTCATATGTGAAAAATTGAAGTCATGTTAAAAACATACCCTTAAATCCATATTCCTCATCCTCCCCTGTGGATAATACAACAACCCCCCCCCCTCCAACACATGATTAAACACCTTAACAACAATTACCAAATGCTAACAAACCCCAAGAACAAAACCCTAACAGGCTTCCATTCCACAGGTAGCATAGGGCAAGCAGAGAATGGCACACACAAGCAGCACTGGGCAAGCAGAGAATGGCACACACAAGCAGCACTGGGCAAGCAGAGAATGGCACACACAAGCAGCACTGGGCAAGCAGAGAATGGCACACACAGGGAGGCAGGGCCGGGCTAAGGTAATTTTGCACCCTAGGCAAAGGCTTCAATCAATGCCCCCCACCCAGTCCTGCATTACCATTTCACACCTTACCAGTCATATAGCCCCCTGTACCTGTGCCAGCACCTATCATATTGCCTCCATTTGTACCTATGCCAATGGCAGTCAATCCCTCAGATTGCCCCCAGTCCCCAATCTGTACCTGTGCCAGCATAAACCAAAACATCCATCATATTTTTACCCCCAATCTGTACCTATGCCAGCAGCAACCAAAAGAATCCATCATATTTCCCCAATTTGTATCTGTTCCAGCAGCAGCCAAAAATCCATCACATTGCCCGCAAACATCTGTGTACCTGTGCCAGCAGCCACCATATTGCCCCATGTACCTGAGCCAGCAGCAGCCAATCCCTTATATTGCCCCCAGGGGGTTTATAAAGTTGAAAAACTATTAAAGGCCAAGCAAATCAGGGTTTAAAAAAGAAAGAAAGGAAATTCCCCTTAAAAGTGTGTGAACAATACAGGTGTGAACAATACAGGGGGTTAGAGTCTGAATTTGAGGTTTAAACAATGCAGGGGCCAGTTAATCTCTGAAGTGATACCTTTTAAAGTTTACATATGGTAAACAGACAGGTAAGAAGAGACAGCATCTGGGGGGCCACAGAAGGGGGGGGTCCAGCCCGCGGGCCGCCAGTTGGACAGCCCTGTCCTAGACTAAGAGAGGGACTAAATGAATTGCTACTATGTAAGCATTTAAAAAGAAACAGGCTCATATAGTTACAACTTCCCTTATGAAACTGCACAACCTGGTGGAGTGAAGCATTAAAGCACAACTAAATGCAGCTGGTGCCGGGGGCTGTGCAAAGTCTCCAGTAGTTAATTCTCCAAAATAACAGATAGGCATTTATTTATGTAACATCATCAAAGCTAGTGATTATTATTGAGTACCTGCTGCAATTGATGGGCACACAGGCAATTTTCAGGGGTGTTGACTCCAACAATTAATATGTTCATGTGAACATGCTAGATCCAAAGGCTTTCAGAAATGTCTGTTAAATATATAATGAACTGTACACCGAGAGCACAACCAGCAGCTTAAGGCATCACGATAGAGTTGTTGTAGGAACTCAAGCACTAGATGTTTCTGCTAAGCCAAGTGAATGCTGGTTGTAACATGTAATGCTTCAGTTCCTAGGCTTGATGCTTTTCAAGGAGCTTTCACATTGTCTAAAGAGACTGCTGATTGTCTGCAACAATTTCTGTCACTCAGACTAAGGGATTTTGCCTTCTTTTTAAAGCCCGGTCATGTTAGAGCCTTACCTTGACTCCCTTGCAGCAAATAAAGGGTGACACTCTAAATGGAATGGTACAGTGCCAGATGTCCCAATCTAGGGACTCTGTGATCATATCATTTGATAGGGAGAGCTGTAGAGTAAAGGGAAAACCAGACATACTAGAGAATTGTAATTATTTTAATTAAGCAATTTCACTCAGTGAAACAGAACAGGACAATGAAGCACCTCTTATTTTTCTTCCTTTTTGGTGGTGATATGGCTGCCCATTACTGTATCAAACAAAGAACTCTAATTGCACTCCTGTTAAAGCCAGCATTTAAAATTTTGCTTGATAATTGCAGCATAAAATGACACATCCCCACAAGTGAGGAGGTTTGTATTCCCACAAAAAGGATGGGCTATAATGAGACTGTTGGCTTTTGTCTTGCTGTATTTGGATCAACAAGAAAATGGCGGCAGGGTCCTCTTCCCACTCACACTGCCATGGTTATCCAATACACTCGAAATGGATAGTGTAGTTACTGTTCAGTCAGAGATAAGACAAATTGGCATTGGCAAGCCACAATGTTCAGAGTGGTGTGTATATCTTTGAAACCTGTAAGCACTTGATGAAGGCATCATTAAGGCTTTGGCTGAGAGCCATTGCTAGGGACTTGGGGACATGCTTTTGAGAGAGAAGGCTTGTAGAACAGTCATTAAGTCTTGTACTAAATTGTAGATAGCAATTCTAACTATGTTGTTAGCAGTGGTTGAAAAAACCCTGTATATTGTATATATATATATATATATATAAATTTTCCTGGTAGACAGCACCACATGTCAGGTAAGCCTCTTAATGGCTGCCCCTGTGCACGGAATAAATTAGTATACAATATGGTCAAAGAAAACCAGCACCAAGGGACTTGAAGTAAGCCAAAACTGTATTTAAAGCATATGTATCACCGACGTTTCGGTCCCCATTGGGACCTTTCTCAAGGTCCCAATGGGGACCGAAACGTCGGTGATACATATGCTTTAAATACAGTTTTGGCTTACTTCAAGTCCCTTGGTGCTGGTTTTCTTTGACCATATTATATATATATATATATATATATATATATATATATATATATATATATATATATATATTATATCAAAAGGTAAAGACTGTCACACTCAGGGTTTGTAAATTGTGCAAAAAAGGAGAGTTTATTTGACGTTTTGGTCCTAAACCAGAACCTTCGTCAGGAACAGCAACCAAAAACATGTATATATATATATATATATATATATATATATATATATATATATATATAAAACTTTCCAATGAGTATCCGCACTCCAAGGCTAATTTAGATAGAAGGAGGGCTGCACGGTAATCTTGTATACACCAATAGTTTCTAGACCAGCACTCCCTTTAGTAAAAAAACATAATTTTTATTGTTGCATAGTATCAATATCCAACGTTTCGGTCCCCACTGGGACCTTTTTTAAGGATGAAACGTTGGATATTGATACTATGCAACAATAAAAATTATGTTTTTTATACTAAAGGGAGTGCTGGTCTGGAAACTATTGGTATATATATTTATATATATATATATATATATATATATATATATATATATATATATATATATATATATATATATATATATATATATTTGTGTGTGTAACTGTCCTCCTTTTTGCCTTCCTCTGGATCAACTAGCAGGCAGGTTAAAAAAAAAAAAGAGTCAAAAGGTTGAACTTCATGGACGTGTGTCTTTTTTCAACCTAACTTACTATGTCACTATGTTACTATGTATGTACTCTGCGGTGGATGATACTAACAAAGAAAAAAATTTTACACATGAAAACATGGTGACCATTAGGATACTAAGTTGCCCCAATGGACTTCTACATGTGGGACAGTCTAAGAAGAAATGGCATGATTATCCATGCTGGACACCTAGGGTGTGAGAATTACAGGGGACACCTGGCACAGTTCCCAACTGACTAGCAGGCACAGTTACCGCAGGAGCTATTTTCAGCTCTTTCACCCCAAACGAGCCGGAATTGCTGAAGAGCAGCTCCAGTCACGTGAGAATCTGGCCTACTTTTGCAAATAGGAGAGACAGCTTCCGTTGGGTCTGTGCCAATAAGAGGTGTCAGAAGCCAGGCTGCTGTCCTAATAGATTGTAGTTCAATAGGCAGTTGGTATTTCTATTTACTTCCCTGCAGTCTACATGGAGATATCATCTTCTACATTTATCCTGTTGCATATTTTCTTATTCTAATTCCTCAAGTTGCTTTCACAAATTATACAGCAACAACAGTCGTTGGTGTAGAGACTCCCCTTCCTCAAAAAAACCTCCAGCACCACAAATGCTTTAATGGGAAGTGGAAAGGGTTAATGCTACATATGCAGCACAGAGGGAGAATGGTGGGCAGCATTGGTTCCTGAGGATTTTCTGCACAAGCTGCATTAATCCTGCTCTGGCTGCCCCAGCGGAATGTAGGTCAGATCCAGAGGCTGCTGCCCAGTGATGCTTCACATTTATTTGATTGGCAGGATGTGATCAGGTCACTGTCACCATGCAAAGGCCAAAATCTTTCCTATGGCTGCTTTGATACAGCACAAGCATGGAAGGACTTCAGTGTAGCCCATTGTCACTTGGACAAAGTGCATCTGAAAAGACCAGAATGTGTCCTATCATTACTTGGACAAAGTGTCACTAGGTTGAAACACATATCACTCAAAAACTGCAAGCATGATCATAAGCCAATCACCTGTGTCTGCCCAACTGTCATTTTAGCACATTGTCATCAATCAAAGAAAGAAGCGGCACTATTGTCATTTAGAAACAATATCTTCAAACAAAGATTTACATTTCCAACATTCAGTTGAACACAACTGTCACAAGAAAAGGTCCAGACATCCAGTGCTATACTGACAGCCTGAAGAGCAAGAACATGTGAACTGCAATGTGAAGAGTGTCTACTGGCAGACTTACATGCATCCAACTGCCACTTGGATAAAAAGGCAAAGTCTGCTCTATTGTCACCAAGCACTACGGCAACAGAACTGCAAATGTTCTAAAGCCTTGTTATCTTGTAGGGACCAATGTGTCTTACTTTCACTCGTATACCTATAGAACCTGTCCAGGATCAGCATACTCCAAACAGCATATCATAGTGAGAGATATTTTCTTTCATACAGACGGAAGGTTTCCAGGCAACAACTTGACTCTTGTTTAATGGTTTTTCAATAAACCTTCAAAAAACCCAGGTATAATTTACAGCATAGACATGTCGCTGTTTGGCAGTCTGGGCAGGCTCCTACGTTTCTTTGAGACCTACCCTAGGAACAAACGTGATGATATAAAGATAATACTAACTCCGCCATACGAGCTGTGCAAGCATCATTGGAATATAACAATGAAAGGAACAGGATAAAGTCATGTTGTCATCTGGTGCTGAAATTTTCATTTAACATGATCCACATGACTTCTAGTTTACAGCAGATGATCTCTTTAAAGTAATATGAAAATCCCCATGAAACATGTAATCCACATGTTGGCTGGTAATCTGCTCAAATGCAAGATACACATTGCACTACTAGTTGATAGGCATTAATGCAGTAGGCATATAAAATGATTCCTAATCAGTCCTAGGTCATGGGGATTTTAAAAGTTTAAAGGAATAATATAATTGCCCTTACCAATATAATTTGTTGATGTTTATGCCATTTATAAAAATAGGTTATCAAACAGATCACTCAGTAAGCTTTCCTAAATACATACTCTCTATTGTTTATAGAATCTATAAATGGCTATTGCTGTGATTTCTCATTCTTGACTAGACAGTAGCGGGTGGTGAGATTCTTGGACTAACACATCTCCAGAAATGAATGCGGGTTATTATAATGATTATTTATACACCTTATTTATAAGGCACTGATAAATTCTGCAGTTGTACAATAGACAAGTTATCGTTTAACACCTCATTGGGCCCCTTATACATCCCAGACTCCCTAGGGTCTGCTTCCTCTTTAGTTACAACCATGCATCCAAAATAAAGGGAATATAACAATAGTAAGTTATAAAGCTTCACGTTTCAAGTAAAATGAAAAAAAAAAAAGAACATAAACCGTTTCATTTGTATGTTTATATTGCCCTTTATTGTTAGCAAAATGAGACCCCAGGTTGGAAGACTTAGTGGAATCAAATGTGATATCAAAGCGATGGATTTGGATGGGGCATTACAATTACCCCATTGGCTGAGAGGGTGTTTGGAAAGGAAGCAGAACTAGATATCAGCACCAATAGACAATGGGATGAGAAGAAGTTTAAATGAAGGGATAAAGACAGGAGAATTTGTGCAAAATAGGATATATATATATATATATATATATATATATATATATATATATATATATATATATATATATATATATATATATATATATATATATATATATATATATATAGACTGAAGGTAAAAGCCTGGAATTGAAGCAGCAAATTGTAGTTGGAGCAGAAGTAAAAAGCAGGAAATAAGCAAAAAACAAAACCAATATTGCAATGATAAATGTATTTAGTTACTTACGAGGTCATGAAGACCTTGGTGGTTTTTCTCAGGAAAACCTTGAAATACAGAGATATGCATTTTTAAGCATAGTTCTTTGTCATGTTTCAGAATTCTTGCTGACAAGTGGAAAACCTAGGGTAGTGATTATTGATGTGCATTTGAGCAAAATATAAAGGCAAACAGCTATATGCAGTGCTCTATCTAGTGATTTCCCGCTGTAAACTGGTCCAGCACATTGCAGACATAAAAATTACAATATTATGTAAAGTACTGTTTGCATGTATTGGTTTGTGTTCACTACTGGGGGGGGGAAGTGTATTGGTTTGTATTTATTACTGGGGGAAAGAGTGTTGGTGTTCATTAATGGGGGAAATTATTGGTTTGTATTTATTACTGGGGAAAGTGTATTTGTTTGCATTTATCACTAGGGGAAAGTATATTGGTTTGTGTTCATTACTAGGGCAAAACTGTATTGGTTTGTCTTCATTACTGAGGGAAAACTGTATTGGTTTGTGTTCATTACTGAGGGAAAACTGTATTGGTTTGTGTTCATTACTGGGGAAATGTTTCTCCCTCTGTATGGTGCAATCACTTACAATAGTTTGTAGCCCTTACAGACAAAATATAATGATGTTATGGCTAGGTGGCAAAGATGTGTGTTTTCATGCCATGGGCATGGGCATTGCATTTTGGGACATTTACAGATTTTTTTTATACAACTGCAGCTCAATGAGCTTTATGTAGCACTACATGGAATTTTGATGACGACTGTTGACTCTTTAGTGATTAGCCTAACTGAATTGGAAACAGATAAGTCATGTGCTGGGCAGCTAAATGCAACATATTTTTTTTAACATGAAAAACATTATTTTGGTTTTTTTTTCAGATTATAATTTGCAAATTCGGTTTGGTATTTGGTCAAACATTCACTGAGGATTAATCAGCCACAACCCAATTAATACCTTTTTATTTATATATTGGCAATATATTGCTCAGTGTTTGATCATTATTCATGTAATGCTTCTTACCTGGGTCTGGCCGATTTACAGGTGTCTTCAGAGTTCACTATTATACAATTCAAGTGCCATTATTAACCTGTAAAATAGATTTTTACAAAAAAAAGTCAATTCCTGTGCCTTTATATGGTTGTGGGACACCTCTGTGACTTCTAAAAGCTGTCAATTTTACTATAGAACCCTCATAAATAGACCCGTTTCCTGAACTTTCTAATTAAACTCAAATTTAATAAAACAGCCCAAATCTTTCCCCAATGCGATTACATGTGATTACATTCTTGAGGGCTAAAGCATACATAAGCTACATCAAACCATTTCAAGAATAAACTATAACAAAAAACAATATCAACTGTATATAATGTCTATTAATGTTTTATTTTACAATCCTTTAATGTGAAATAATGATTTAGGACAGTCTCTTCTTTGCCTTTTGGTGAGCCTGAGGGCAGTTGTAAAAGTGCAGGTTTAACACTATTATAACACTGCATAGTCCTTCCTGTTGACACTATATGCATTAAGGGAAATAAAAATAATAATAATAATAGCTCTCTTCTTTTTATGCAGTCATGTCTGATTTCTACATCTTCCCGCAAGATACGACTTTAGAAGAAGGTGGCGTAGCTAGATTTCAATGCCAGATCCATGGGCTACCAGAACCAGAAATTGTATGGGAACGTAATGGAGAGATTATTGATACATGGAACCTCAGGTGAGAGATTGATTTTAACTTTTATCTGTAGAAGAAGCAAAACTATGCAATATAATGCAGCACTTGAAATATTTAACATACCATGTTTAAAGAAAAATGTATAACAGTTGTGTAATGATGTCAAAATACCATGATGGTCAGGTCATCTTGAAATTGAGGTAGCAGGGCCTTTCAAACCCAAGTGATTAAAAAACCCCTGCCTTAGAATAACGTCTTTCTCACTTCCTACACAGGTACACCCTACTGCCAACCGGTGTCCTACAGATAACTGCGATACGTGCTGAAGATGCCGGTACATACCGATGTGTGGCCACCAATGCAGCAGGCGTGAAGTACAGTCCTTCCGCAACCCTGAAAGTCACAGGTGTGGGATCCTAAAATTTACTCCATGAAACCAATGCTATATAATCATTTAAGCAGTTAATTATAATAGTGTGTTTCATGTATTTATCAAGGGCTGTGCCTATTCACATAATGCACTGTAAAAGTAGCAGAAACATCTTCAAAGGCTTGAATTACCTGTCTGACTATTACTTTCTAAATTAAAACACATGGGGGGACTGTAATATTGGTCACTAATGCAAAAATCATTCTCAATTTGTTCACAATGTGAATTAATGTTTGCGCCGTGAACAATTTTGCCTTTGTGAACACCTTGCCCCTCACATGACAGTAGGATAGTGATTGAGAATTTTATAGCTGGCGATAGTGTGCAGTGTATGTAATAAAACTTCTTAATGAAAAAGTTGCTCTAAGTTTACGCCACCTTCAAGCAGGCGTTAAAGGTTCAAAATGCAATAAAAGCCTAATAAATAATATTACATTGCAACATGCAAATTTTTTCATCGAAAATGTGTTCTCTTTGCGAATTTTATTACACTTCCCCCATAGAATTTATATTGCTGAAGATAGAAATAATTTTGATATCTGTCTTGATCAACAGCAGCCAATGGAGATTAGGCAATGAAGTTTTGAAATCTAGATATATGCATCTTTATTCTATAACACTGAACAGTTCATAAACAAAGCCAGTGGTCACCAATTGACTGCTCCAATTCTTTTTTTTTGGGACAAAGTTACGGCCACAGGTTCAAAGAAGCCTAGAATGTGTGACAAGTAATTAAATAATGTGTTTCCTAGATGTCCATTCCACTGGTTACAAAGACCCAATGATCCTGGTTGGCCCCGAGAACCTCACTAAGACAATTCATCAAACAGCAATCCTTGAGTGTATGGCCACGGGAAACCCCCGTCCTATTGTATCCTGGAGCCGACTTGGTGAGATATGACTTATTTATATAAAGTACCATATTTGGTTCTTAATGTATTTTGAAATCTATTCATGCATTCCTTCAAATCATACAGTCATACTTTGTAAACTGTATACTAAAAAGACTTTAATTCACAAAATCACATATCTCAGTGTCTGTTATTAAATACTCTACATGTGTTAAAGGCTTCTTCAATGCACCTAAACATCAATTTAATTCTTACACATGTAGGGCATACCACACCCCATGTACCTGTATAATTTGTAGAAAGGCTTGGAGCTAGAAAGATCTTTCCAAAGCATCCTCTTTTAATGAGCAGCTATTTATATGAGACATCACATTGCCAATCCACGATTTTCCAGCCGTCAAATGTCTTCAGTACATAAACTTCTCCTGAAGGAAATGACCAGTACCTCTGTACTTCTCATCAATTGTTTTGCAGATGGACGCCCAATTGGCGTGGAAGGTATACAGGTGGTAGGGAATGGGAACCTCATGATTTCAGACTTGACTGTTCATCACTCTGGGGTTTATGTGTGTGCTGCAAACAAACCTGGAACTAGAGTGCGCCGGACAGCACAAGGACGACTGGTGGTGCAAGGTAAGAAGAGAATAGGAATTGCAGTGTCTCTTTGGAGGAATGGATCATAACACCTAGTAGCAAACTGAAAAAAATACTGGGTAAGAAACAGGAATAGAGGGAGTGGCGAGACACAGAGAAAAATGTAGAACAAGAGATTCCGAAAAAAAAAGACAGAACAATGTTTATGTGTAGGCTGTTTATTCCTAGAATATGCGAAACAGGTGGCAGAAAGGGATGGTAGGAAATAAAGAAAGAGAGTTCTGACAGATAAAGAAATAGTGAATAAGTAAGAAGAGAGGGTAGGCAAGGGAAAGAAAACTTGGTAGGACACAAATGGGAACCACAAAGAGATAAGATGGGTGAGCTGGAGGTGCAGAGAACATGCATATTAGATAGAAAAGTTCGGTAGTAGACATAGAAATGGATCATTTTGAGAGACAGAAAAGATTGCTGTGTGATATGGAGAGGAAAGTGAAGAGACTAGTGAGTATGTATAGAAAATACAAAGAGATGGAGAGATTGGGTAGGCGACAAAGAAAAGACAAATATTGAGGATAAGGGATGTTGACATCATATGTACAAGTGAGAATGGGTAAGAGGTAGAATACTTAAAAAAAATAACTTTATTTTGTACTCATGTCAGAGGTGGACATATGTCTGAGCAAAGAACATTTTAAGCATAAAGCAAATTCAAACTTGTGGAATCACTAACCAAAATAGAGACGTGGCCTAGGTGCTCCAGCCCCAGGCCCTCAGCTCAGGGGAGCAGACAATCCGTGTACAAAACATAAATGTTGGTGCAGGGCACACTGGTAAACTCACGTATTGATCAGTCCAAAAGTAGTAGATAAAAAATGGAAACTTTATATGACTATACTAGATGACTATATAAATAGAGTTTCCATTTTTTATCTACGAGAAGGAGAAAAAGTTAACCCTACGTAGTGCACCTCCCCACCATTGGATCCGATGGCTCACAGAACAAATCAAAGCTAAAACTTAACTTTTATTAATAGTTAAATAAAATATATAAGTCCAGGAAAACGTTAAAAGAAGTGTAAGGTCAGGGGGAAAAAACAGGGCTATAGTCGAAATTGACTGGCACAGAGGTGGAGGGTAGACCACTAAATGGGTCTCGGAATGAGCACGGGGTAGGAATGATGAAAATTAACCATTCACTAGGAAACAGTGGGTAAAATGCCCAGTCTGAATTGCTTAACTTTCCAGTTAGCCACCCCTTCAATACTGGTTTAGCCCTCCCAATCCACTGGAAGGAGAAACCAGTGAGGACTGCGTCTCTGAGTGTATCGATATTAATACGGGTCACAGCCCCACATTCAGAGTCAAAGGCCTTTGATAAAGCCTGCTATTAGCAGGAGAAACGCGCGTCAGGCGCCTTTTAGCTTTGTTAGGCAGGGGGATAAAAAACGAATACGGCTTGCTATAGGCCACCGATCCGCGAACGATACCGGGTGGGACGTTCTATGGGTGAAGGGGAGGGCAAACAACAGACAACGCTGGGGTAGAATTTAGAATTATTTAAACTGAAACGAATATACTGTGGGTCAATCTTAGACGTAATTCAGTATTGTCATCTCCCTCATTGAAGTGGGGGGTGGTGTTTGTAAGGGGAACGTGTTTCTCGTGGCTGCGAAGTGTGCAGCAGTTTGACTCTGAATGTGGGGCTGTGACCCGTATTAATATCGATACACTCAGAGACGCAGACTTTCCCCCAATTGTTTTAGTTACAGAATATTTGTTTTATATATCTTGGGCTAAAAAGTACAAACAAGGAAACTGGAGCTACTTCATGTTTGCTCCTTGCACGGTAGATACCAGTGCACAGATAAGCCCCTTGCATAATTGACTGTTTATCTGTTCACTAATTATCTACCTTGCAACGACTAAACATGGAAGAGCCTTCATTTCCCTGCTTGCCCTGCTTAGCTCAAGAAATAACAAAAAACATACATTTTTCATGATTTAAACAATTGGCAATTTTTTTAGCGCAAGCCACATTTACTGAACTCATGTTGAACAACAGGGTAAACTGCCTCTTTAGTGCAGAACCAATGGGCAGAAACAAACATGACTGACACAGTAATCATTTCTTTTATAAATGGGCAAATTATTTGGGTGTATCAATTTCATACAAATCCTGATAATATAAATATTAAAATATGAAATATGTTCCTATAAGTTCCCTTGCATGTTTGGGCATTGATTGATAGACCCTGTTCCCTCTTATAAAAAGCAACCTTTAAAGACAGGTTCATGAAGTGATGTCACAATTGTGTCCCTGATCTGCCACCCAGTTGTGATTATTTGGTGATTCATAAATTAATCTGCCTGTGCGTCTACTGAACAGCTAAGCAAACATATACTGAAGTGTTATACTATGTAAAATGCAACACCATTTTCAACTAAGGTTGCCACCTTTCCTCCCGACTAACTTCGGGCAGGGAGGTGGGACTGTGATGTAGTGGGAGACAGGGCCGTGATGTAATGGGGCGGCACATGATGTACCAGGGACGGGATGTGTCATTGGTGGCTGCGCTATAATGTGGCGATATTAGTGGGATCAATTTTAGGGAATCCTGCCCTGATTTCCTAATTTGTAAAACCGAGCAGGCAGTTTTGCCCTGGACAGCCCCTCAAAAATCTGGCCTATCCAGGTCAAAACCAGACAGGTGGCAAGTTGGCAACCCTATATATGTATATGAATTAAATCCCTCCTGCCCCCCATATAGCTTTAGAATTTAGAATATAAAGAATGTTGCCACAAATTAAAAGTTTTGTTTCTCTCCGCTTACACTTACTGCTGTTCCCTCTAGTCTGATACTAGCTATAGAGAGTAGGGACATTTTCAGAGCAAAAATGTTTACACAAAAGTCACCCTCCCATCCTTAGAGTCTGGGGAATCCTGTGGTATTGATCCTACTATGAAGCTTTTATTCCTAAGCTGTTGAAACTGTTATGGTTCTTTGATTTGATATCAAGCACAGTAAAAAAATATCAGTCTTGGTACTTGTAGTATACACAGACTATAGAGAATACCCTTTGTAAATCATTGCACCGTTTTCAAAATGGCTGCCATATAGTTTTGTAAGAAGACTATGCTTGTGTAGGTAACCAAGGGCAACAGCAGGGAGTGTCATTTCTTTCTTTTACTGCAGTCTGAGATGAATTCTGAAGTGAAATTAAAAGATCTCCTTTACATCTTTATCTATGACATATTTTGTTGTGTGTTTAGTACCAGTACTCTGTTTTTGACTGAAACGCTGGACCCTCAGACACAGCACACAGAAAGATGCCTTTCCGCCTACTGCGGCAATAGAGATGTTAATGCTTCGGACCTCTCGTTCGCTTCCTTGGTTGTCTCAGAATTTTCACAGCAACGTCTCCCTCTTAGGCAGAAAGAATCAGAGACACAGTGACAAAGGGAGAAATCTGTGCATTGAATCTGTGCCGGTCCCCCTCATCCCCTCCCATTCTCCCCCCTCACAATCTCTCCCTGACCCCCACCCCTGAAACATTGTGAAGTCCCCCATTCAAAATGCAGGTCTTGTGTGAGGATACCTGACATGCCCTGACTCAGAAGCAGTGCATTGTGGGAAAGTGGGCTGTGTGCACTGGTAGGACTGGGCAGTGCCCCTCTATTGTGTTTATGGTCAGGTGGTGCGGACATCTGCTATTGGTTTGGAATAAATCCAATATGCATCAGAAGCTCCTTAACAGTATTGTGAACACTGAATGCCAGCATGTCTTTTACTTCCAGCACTGACTAGTTGAGGAGATTTTTAGTGTAGGGCTTGGCTACATTTACATTTTTTTTAGTCAGAGTATCTATGCTGCTCATTGTTATATTTGCACTGGGGATGTTTAGGAAAATAATGCCACACAGGACTGGCTTAGGGCAATGGAACCTATTTTGCCCAATTGTGCCCTGCACCCTGTGCACCCAGTGGGGCTGTGACTAGTACTGGGGCTCATTTATCAACACTGGGCAAATTTGCCCATTGGCAGTTACTTACAGCAACCAATCAGTCATCAATGAATGCAGGAATTTGATTGGTTAGCATGGCCAAATTTGCCCAGTGTTGGTAAATGAACCCCAGAATTTGTATCTGTTATAAAATGCCCGGAGACCACAATGTTATGAGCTGCTTGGGGGACACAGGGCCCTAGTGTGTTATGAAATGTTTGGAGGCAGCAGTGTGTCATCATGAAACGCTTGAAAGCCAGAATGTGCCACAAAATGCTGGGGAAGACATAAACAAGCAGCCTTACAGAGGCAGTCAAAAGCCACCATTTGCCTGCTCAGCCTCACAGCCCCTGTCATCTTCTAGCCAATGTAGGAGGCTCCACAAAAACAGTCCAAATTGGGACTTCACAGTTTATAAGACTGGCCTTCTTGCCAGATACATATTTAAATGAAAGTGCATATGTATAAAGGTGCAAAGTACAAGGTGTCTCTGGGAGTTCTGGCATGAAAAACCATTGTGCATGGTACTGACTGGCAAAACTCAATTAAATGAGAAAAGAAATATGTTTCTAATTCAAATCTGGATGTACTCACAGACTTCTAGTGCATTTTCATGAAATAAACCATGAGATAGGTAGGTTTTCTCACTGAATTGAATATGGTTCAAAGTGTAGGGTACATTACAGCCCACTTTTAAAGGACCTCCTACTAGTTTGAGGCAAATTTGTGCAAAGTATAGTATAGGTATTTATTCCTAAAGGAATGTCTCTTAGGCTAACATCAGGCTAGGTGGCTACTCAACTGGTGTATTTTCACTGGTGGAGAAAATCCCAGAACTGCCTTTACCAACTGTCAATTATTGTAATACCAACCACTCATCACCCAGAAGGTTTTAAGCCCAGAAATTCACATGTCAAAATCAGCCTATCCTAGCAGTGGTCCATTTCCATTAAACCAGATGACAGGCTGTACAGGCAATTTTGGTCTTTTCCACTGTTGGAGAAACCCGTCTTCCATTTTTCCCATACAGACAGGGGTGGATTAATTATTAATTTGCTTTGGGCTGCACCTGATCCACCAAATATGCACCCTTGATCTGTACCAACCTCGCCCCTTTCAATGGCATTGAGCACCCCTTAGTATTAAAGATCACAGGTGACCATCAGGATCGCCCTTATGTAAATACGTCACTGCACATAGCAGTTGTATGTGGAAGATATTGAACTATTTTTATTTCATTCATTCATATCTGGTTGACGTTCAGTATTCACACTCTACTCTTTAGTTTTATATTGTAAGCATGAGTCCTTATATCAATTGCATTGGTTTGTTTTTCTGTGTCAGAAAAGTACTGCCTTTAAAGATTATAGAGAAAAAGAACTACTTTTTTCTAATTTGTATGTACAACCACTATTGCTGCATAATGTCAAGGCCATTACTAGTAAAAATAACTAAATGAGTCATAATGAGAGCATTTTGAAATGTCATGTTGCAGCACAAAGCAGATAAAGATATTAAATGGCTTTTCAAACTGCACATTTGTATCTGCATATGTGAAATAACTTATGGAAGTAGATGCTAGGTTTCTGATTTATAGCATACATTTTACATTACTGGCCAATTTTCCATCTTGTTTTTGTGATGTTGCTTTGCTTAGAGCCATCTGACATTTCTCAGGTCACTTCTAAGCAGTTTTCCAAGTTCTGGCACCCTAAATCTTCCCTTTGCCTTCAGTTTGTCCATAATACTTGGTGGGTAGGGGTTCTAAATAATCATCAGGGCGCACCTACTGATGGTCTGCAGGTTTATTCTGATTGGATGCTAACTAATTGGTTGCAAGCAGATTACTATGATTTCTGTATCTGCACCATATTAGCTATGGTTTAAAGGAGAACTAAAGTTTCATTAAAGAAATAGGCTAGAAATTCATTATATTTTGGGCTTATGTACAAGCCTAAGACAATCATAGCCCTTTAGCAGTGAAGATCTGTGCCTCCAAAGATGTCCCAGGAGCTCCCCATCTTTTTTTCTGCTGATTTACTGCAAATGCTCTGTGCTGCTGTTACTGAGCTAAGGGGCCGACTCAAAATATACAGTACACATAAAATATAAATGTATAAATACAGATAATTACTACACTGCAGCACAGAAACCAGTGCAACTAGAATCAGAATTTAATAATCTGCCTTGTAGCATCAGCTTATACTACAGGCCAACCTCATTTTCTGCTTGATAATTTGCAACAACCCCTACAATAAGTTTCTCAACAGCTGCTCAAAGCCCACTAAGCATGTGAGTGTCACAGACACTTTACAAGATGGTGACCCCCTGTGACAAGTTTGAATTCCTTGATCATTGCTGCTATTGAGATGTTGAAACTTTAGGCTGGTGCAATAAGTTAAGTATATAAAATATGGCATTTTAGCCATGTTAATTTTTTGGCTTTACTTCTCCTTTAAGTAGAACATTTACTGACAATAACAGCAGTACTTTATATACTGATATAGGTATCTATAAGCAAGTTTTTTTTTTTAGTTTTGCAATTTTAGATTTCAAATGAGAATCTAATTGCGCCATAAACATATTATTATTGCATCAGTTCCTCATATTCCTACCAACCCCATCTGCTTTCTTTATTTTCTGTTGCTAGAGCAGCCCACCTCTGTTGCCAAATTAGCCTAAGCCCTTGGGGGGGGCACAGTGAGCCAACATAAATCCTATACTCCCTGAGGGCCAACATTAATGTTCTGAGCTCAAAACACACAGGTGGAGTAGCTGCTATGTATTCTTTACCTGTGGATACATTTCTCTGCAGCTGGCATCTTCTATATAGCAGTGAATGCTTGAAAATTGACCTAATCATACATTCCAATGCTGAAAATGCATGGAGAGTAGTGATGGGCGAATTTGGGGCATTTCGATTCACTGAAAAATTAGCGAATATCCTGCGAAATTCGGGAAACGGCGAAAAATTTGTGAAACGACGCTGATGTCTCGTTTTTGATGCAGCGGTTTTGCAAATTTATTCGCCACAAATTTGAGCCTGGCGAATAAATTCGCCCATCACTAATGGAGAGCTAAAATAAACACATATATAAATACACCTGATGGAGAAATTGTTCTTTACGCTCTAGTTTGACAACCACATATTTGTATGAAGGGATAGCGGTCTTAGTGTAAGAGGAGTATGGGTAATGTAACTGAGTGTCAGCATTAAGAACATATATTGTAGATGGGACAGTGTGGGAGTACAGGCAAAAGAGTATCTCACAATTTTCGTGAGCGTTTGGTTTAGTAAAGGTGGATATAATAATGAATACATTTGAAAGTAATTGTAGATTAATGCTACATCTGTCCACATACTTACACTATGGTCCAGGCCAGAAGATTCCATGGAATCTCACTAGAAAGGGCACCAAGGTGTGGGTGGGGAAGGAGATACATTTATAAAGTATTATGGAGTGACAATGGTAACTGCTTACATTATGATTCTAATGCATAGCTTTTCACTGAACTCTTAGGTTTAAAGTCATTGATCATATATGCATTGATCTTTTTTTCTTTTTAGCTCCAGCTGAATTTGTCCAGCACCCACAGTCAATAACTCGGCCTGTTGGTACCACCGCCATTTTCACTTGTTTGGCACAGGGTGAACCACCCCCTCAGATCACCTGGTTGAAGAACGGTCAGGAATTGGAACCCAGTGGACACATCAAGTTAAAAAACAACAACAGGTAAGAGAATAAAGACTGGGGAAAATAGCTAAAATAGCCATTAAAGAAGTAGCAAGTAATCAGCAGTTAGTTTTCATTGATCAAGTGCAAAATAGAAAGTGAAAGCAAACATCAGATTGATTACTGTGGGCAACTGCACTTGGACAATTAAGCAGCTATATTAGCAAATCAAAATCAGTATGCCATGTAATTAATGATAAGGTTAACAACATTGCACAGAGCTATTGGCTTCACTAAGGGATTTAAATGTAATGTATTTTGTACAAAGCTGGCCATACATGTAAAGAACCATTGATATGGCGAGGTTGCCAAATATTCCTGCATTCATTTATATGCCCACCAGGTGGTAGGCCAAACAGAACTGACCCCAAACCAATGATAAGACCATAATTAGGCCGATGCAGACACATCAAACATTAACTGCAGCTAAATGAATAGGATAAATTCATATTTACTGTAAAATCAGGATAGAACACTGCTGCAATGAATTGAAAGTGTCATAGATCGAGAGAAGAGAAAGATGATCATTTTTAGTGTATGATAATATGTAAGTAGTCGTATACTAGCACAGCTATGATTTGCCTTTAGTGGCTTGTTGATGTGTTGGGGGTTATTTGAGGACAAGAATGTGGGACACAGCTTGGATCAATAGTACACCCTGAACATTTTGACCCCTTTAGGGTTGTTAAGATGCTGCTGGTCCCTATGATATGCCTGGGATTCAGGGGTCACATCCAGTCTGAGAGGTGCTGGGGTAATCCTAGAATTTTGGGAGGAGTCACTTGTATCCTGGAAACATAACCATGACAACCAATAAGCAGAGCACTGAGAGTTATTGATTTCCCCCCTCCATCTTACCATGGTAATTAAAGGCTTTCATTTCAGTAGCGAAAGAACCCTAGCCAGAAGGTCTCTGACTTCAACTCCTTAACCAATTCATGGCCAACTGTGCTGTAAGCTGCCACTTTTCTAAGGACAGTTAGATTTACTGGTTCATGGAGACTTAAATGGTTAAGGGAGATAATCGGCAATCTGGCATTCCAGATTGAACCCCCAGGAAAGCCATAATAGCCCCTAGCACTTTTTTGTCAGGATAAACAATATGCACATGTATACAATTTCAAAATTTACACAAGGAGAAGCAGCTCATTATTTGTGCGTTCATTTGCAAGATCATGCAGAGATACATCTGTTAAACTTACCAGGTGTCCTAAGAAACACAAAAGGGAAACTATAGCTTAAATAATATGGATTCTCTAAAGAAAGACAACTTTGATAAATAGTATTATCATCATTATCCCTTATTTAAATAACCCCAACATATTCTACAGCTCTATTACAGTCTCCTAGTGTATGCAAAGTTTCCTACATATACTACGGTTTCTTCCCACACTCCAAAAACATACAGACAGGTTGATTGGCTTCTGATAAAACTGACCCTACTTAAATAGTTATAATGATTGTAAATATGGTAGATTATAGGCATTGTTTGTAGCTTAAAGCAAATGGCACCCATGGAATGCTAGTGATTTGTTGCGAGAGCGTTTTTCTGCTCAGCATGAGGGGGACAAAACACTAGAATCATCCCCTTGTTGCGGGGTTGGCATTTGTCCAGGTTTAAATGGATCTGGGTGAAAGATCTTGGATATGCCATTAAGACTGACACCATTTATGTCCCTTAGCTCTCTGGCCATTTCTGGAATAAGTCAAGAAGATGAGGCTATCTACCAATGTGTAGCACAGAACAGTGCTGGTTCCAGCCAAGCTAGTGCCCGTCTGTCTGTGCTCTGGGCAGAGGGCTTGCCAGGCCCACCCCAAGACATCAGAGCCACCACTGTCTCATCCACTTCCATCCAAGTGTCCTGGAGTGAACCACTGGATAACACAAAGGAAATCATTGGCTATGTGGTGCACCTTCAGAAAACTGCAGGTAAGTTCTGCTGAACATTTGCTGTTCACACAAGCCTGGAACCCTGATCTAAATGATCACTCTGTTCCGGATTCTTGTATTTCTATTCTGTAAATCTATTTCCAGAAATGTTTTTATAGATCCTTGGAATAATGGAGTATCGTTATTTTAGCAAGCCACTGCAGAATAGCACTTGGCTAGAGCAAACTGTTATCACAAAGTTGATGGGGGTTATGGGTAGTTTAAGGTGTGGAAGATCTTAGTGGACCAAGGTGTGGTCAAAAATATCCCAATGTTTCATCTGGTATTGTTCACAAGTGTCAGGGCCTTTGACCTCTGTCCTCTTTCTAGTGGAATAAACTTCGTATAAATCCTGGTACAACTGTGCCCACATTTGTTGATCAGTGAGCAGAGCAGTCTGCAGATGGCATCTGGTTCAACAACTGCCCTCTTGGTATTTTATGCCTTATTAGGATGACACTTGATTACAGGGTTTCCTGTTAAGTTGATTGATTTCAAGTGAAATGTTATACCTTCTGCAAAGGGAGTCACTTTGTGAGAAATCCTCCAAATCCTTGGCCAACCAGTAGATCGGTGATATCAAATTTTTACAATGTAGTGGGCCAGTTATCTAAGACACCCCATGAACGGGGCCCTGAATATAACAAAACTATGTTACACATAGAATGTGGTGGAGTCCATAATAATCCCTTGGTGGGCCAAATCTGGCCTAGTGGTCCAACAGATGGAGAACCTGACAGTAAATGAATACAAGCTGGACAGCCACATAATATATGAGCATTATACTCGTTGCATATCGATTTTCCATATGCCTATAAATCAGGAATGTTTCCTTTACTGCCTAAAGTTTTACTATATGTCTGATCAGAGGCCCAGAAGTACAGTTCTTAATGTTTTCAAATACAAATGAACGCAAATAATTTACATGTAATTGGATTAATCACCATCAAGATCAGAGCAATTTGCATTAAGAATGTTCGCTGAAGATTAGTTATTTAACCCCAGTTGAAAATTGGAATCATCTTAAAAGGTTTAACCTTTATCATCTGCCACACAGCAAGTATTTTTATACAATAAATAGTCCATTGGGAATGATAGTAGTATATTTGTTTCTGACTGAGGCATGTCATTACTGTGTCCTTCTTCCAGCAGCACCATAGCACTCATTTTTAAGGAACAACATTACGCAGGGGTGAAAAAGGCTCAATAACGCAGCATTCCAGGCTGATGCAGAAAACGTGTATCTGTTGAAATATATTTATGTCAAATGGATCTGATTTTTAAGACAGACTTTTAGAAGCAGTAGTGGCAGTGGGATCACATTCATAGTGCAGTGCACTAATCTTTTGGTCTATGTTAGGAAAGCCAACCCTGCAGCTGAAAGGGGGTCCATGAGGCCCTAATTCATATGCAAATCCAATAAATATTGGTAAAACTGGTCAACCTCTAGACATTTTGGGGGCCTGAAAAAATATTTTCTGTGTGGCCCAGTAATATATGCCATTGGGACACCCTTTGTTCTCTTTGAGCAAAGGAGATGTATAAAATTTTTTACAGGTATGGAACATGCAGTACTGCTTTTTCACTTGTTTTGCTGTAAGGACAACCTATTCCAGTGTCCAGGACATAATCTTCAATGCTCATAACAGATATTCACACTTACAGGCCTGTAATTACTGGTTAAGATTGTACAAGCAAAACAAGCAAGCGGTCGCACACGGTCGCACACCCGGTGCTCAATATTAGAGGATTTGGCAACCTCACTCAATCTGGGTAGAAGATATCAGCACACAAGGCATTCAAGTTGCATTGATTACCCTGCTCGTTTATTGTGCGGAGATGCAACGTTTTGGGGACACGCCCGAGCGGAGATGCAAGCATGCTTGACAAAGGAGCGTGTCCGTGAAACGTTGCATCTTCGCACAATAAACGAGCAGGGTAATCCCTGCAACTTGAATGCCTTGTGTGCCAATATCTTCTTCCCAGGTTAAGATTGTAAACATCTGTTTAAATATTGGAATTACACCAGTTTTTCTCCAGTCAATTGGTACCATACCTGATGAAGACAGTATGAGCAAATCAGAAAAAGTGGCTGGGCTAAATCTAAAATAAGTTCTATAAATAGCTGAGGATATTTCATTAGGCCCCAGATCCCTGTTCATGTTAATTTTACATAAACATATAAGTACCATAACCTGTATCAGCTACTGACAACATTCTTAAATGCTTTCTTCTTCATAGGAAATTAAAATATCAGTGTTCAAAACTGGTCTTCTATATGAGTTTAGCCACTACACCGCTTGGGAATGGGGGTCAGTTAACAGCATAATTTTTTCTAAAGGGCAGATGCAATTTTTCTAAAAAAAAAAGCAGGTAGCTGTAATAGAAAAAGAAGGAAACACGAATCAAAACATATTTTGAAAGAGCAAGATATTATACAGGGGTGTTAAGAAGACTGGCTTTGTGAATGAGTACTTTTTCATTGCCAGGCCAGCATACTGCACTTTGCCTCCCACCATTTTGCCTATTTTCTGTTGTTCATCTCTCAAGACTGTGTTATCTCCATGGATTCAGTTACGGAGGAGTTGTGAAAAAATACACTTTTTAAAGCCTTGAAAAAGTAATGTATTGATATCATCCACTTACACATCTCCAGCCATTGTGGTGAAAACCAAGATAGGCATCATGAGTAAACAAAACACGAATGTAGAATGGGGGGAGTCAAAATCTCACTGGCAAAAGCTGAGCAGTGTCCTAATGGATAATAGAATAGAAAGTTGCTGCTCGTTTAGACTTATAATGGGAGCAACAGCTTTGATATTGAAACACTGGTAACCAATGCATGGGGCTCACCATTAATATACAATATAATATAATGTACTTTTTCCAGTGCTTAAATGCAACAATCATTACTTGTAATCATGGTTACTAGGGCAATTTAACAATATAGATTTTTATTTTTCTTACAGACCCTGTACAAATGGAATATCAAGAGGCAGTGAGCAAGGACACTTTCCAGCAACTGGTGACAGACCTTGAACCTTCCACTACTTATAGTTTTTACATAAAAGCTTATACCTCCAGAGGTGCCAGCAAAGCATCCATTAGTGTACATCAAAGCACCTTGGGAGAAGGTAGGTATTTGGTCACATATTATAGAAGAAATCTTGAGAGTGCAGCATTACTGGGTGCCGCAACCATGTGAAATTGTTTTCCTATTACACATCAACTGAAGTATGTATTTTCTTGTTCTTAAGACAACCTGGAAACAATTTCTAGGGTCTGACTTTACCAAATGGTATTGATGTTGCAAAGTCCCAAAGACTTTGGTTGATTTTAGTGGAGCCAAATGAAAAATGATTAATAAATCAGTATTCACAGCCTGTGGTTACAGTGACCCACAATTGATTGTAGGGATGTAAGCCATGACAGGGTTAGGAAAGCAGCCCTGTTCACCTCCCCTGGGGATTTTGAATTTGCTAGTTTGGATGTCCTGGGCAAAAATAAGAAGTTCCATGCTGGTTAGTGTATTCCTACCTCCCTTCTCTGTTCCAGCCAGTCGCAGGACCTACAGCTAATAATAGCATCCCACCCTCCCTCTCTATGAGGTTCAGTTGGAGTATTTTCTGTTACAGTTGGTGGTGTGTGTACCCTGACTGAGCTGCAGGGGTAAATTTTTGGGGATATTTGACAAGAACTGTATGTAGCTTGGAAGGCCTGGGGTCCTGAGGGGGAAGGTAGTCAGCATCTGGGATTGGAAAAAAAGGAGGTAGGAACTAGGCTTTACAGCAAGTCTCATATCATTCCTATTGGAGGAAAGTTGGTATTGATTACAACTGTTATATGTTCATTACAAACCATTATGCTGCAAGGATAACTTACTAATATTACACATTATCTAATGTTTTTCCTACTATTAAATAATAACTGCAGCCTTCTTTTTTCAACCCTGGTGTCATGTAATATTATTGAGGTAAAGATTGTAGGAGTTGATAGATTGGGGAAGAAGTTGCAATGTACTTGTCATTACATCTTGTACTTTCTCCTCTTTTACAGTTCCTGCTGTACCATCCCTGTACATTAAGGTCTTGAACAGTACAGCCATCCAGGCCGCATGGGAACCATCAATAAAACTGGGCCAGAATGAGGGCTTTAAATTGTATTACCGCAAGGTACCAACACCAAATTACACTGGCCCCATGCTCCTGCCCAGCAATATCACAGCTTATAACATCTGTAGGCTTGGTAAGGATCAAGATTTCTTAGACAGACATAATATCAAAAGCTATTGTGATACTAAACTCTATAGTTAGTATAGATATGGGTATATAGAATTTATGTGAAAGTAGGGATGGGTGTGTGTATGGATGCTGGGTTTTCATTTGGAGGGGTTGAACTTGATGGACTTTGTCTTTTTTCAACCTGATTTAACTATGTAACTATGTGTCAGTAAAAAAGAATACACAGTGTTCCTAAGGTTGCCAATATTCTATTGTGTAAGGGGAAAAAAGAGACCTGGGGAAGTTCTTCTTCTTAGACTGTGATCTGATGATTGTATAAAAAGATATGCAAGGGTACAGCAGTTAAAATACTGTGAAAGGGTGGCATTTGGAATTATGATGTGAAAATGATGGCATAAAAAGAATGTAAGAGGCTGACTCTACAGGACAAAATGTGGCAAGTCATGTTTCCTTTAAAAACAGGATTTTGTTTTTTTAACCCTGCTTCCAACTCCTGTTCATACCCACTCACGGGTAAAGACTACATAAGCATAAACCCAAGCTCTGAACTTTTCTGAACTTTTCTATAGAGTACCAGTTACTATAACATACCTAAGTCATACTTCTTCTATAGTCATGCATCCACCTCTCCTTCTTTTACACATCACCTCCTATGTTTCCATCACTCTCTCCAACATTGTCTGGTGATTATATTAACCGTTTTAACCCTCATTTTACCCCACCTGTGTTTCCCTATCCAAAAATTCCAGACATAGCATTAGTTGGCCAGGTCAGGCAGAATTCATGCTGTGCCCAACCACAAGACAGGATGTGAAAGCAGGCAGAATACTAGCTGTCAGAAAACAGACTAGAAGTCAACACTAGCAAACTTGAGTATGCCAGATGTCAGGAAGTTGGAGTCCGGGTCAAGAGATCACACTGAATAAGAGGGCACCAGATGATGGAGACTGAGACTGACAAAGAGGAGGGTATAGTCGAGGAGGGCATAAACTGCCAGAATAGATCAAAACAAGGGATGAACTAACATACAAGGACAAGGTTTGATTCAGAAATATGCCAAGTGGTCTAACTAAAGGGATAATTGAGTGCTTAGCTTTATATGGACCAGGCTATTTACTGAATTAGTGAAGAATCCTAGACAGATGGTCACCTAAACCATCTAGGGGGCATTTAAAAACACTGGGCAAATTTTTTAGATCCTGCAGATCCTCTCACCATTACCTACCTGACCACAGTTGCTTCATGCCTTTTATCATTTAACTTCCACACTATGTTACCCTGCCAGCCCTGCTCCTTGACCTTGCCGTCTTTCTAAGTCCTTTCCAGGACAAAAAAAATCAACCAGTTTCACTTTAGCATCTCCTGGTCTCAATGAGCAGATGAATAGCTGATAACCTCTGATAGCCTCTGATAATGAGCTGCTCGAAGGCTGAAACTTAGGAAAGGGAGGGGTTTGTTTTTTAAAGGTAGATAATGTGCTGCGACATCCCTAATTTACTAAAAGGTGAAGCCAAAAAGCTCAGAGCAAGAGAAGTTTTGCACCATTTCGCCAGTCGAATTTTTCACCCAGGAGAACGATCATTAAGGGTAAGGGCACACCTGGAGATTCGGAGAGATTAAGTCGCTCTGGCGACTAATGGCCTCTTCTTTGGGTGACTAATCTCCCCAAACTGCTTCCCCGTGTCTTCCTCCTGCTTCAATGAAAAAACGCCTTTGCCAAATCACTCGCAGCAATTCAATTTCCGAAGTCACTCAAAGTTTAGTCGTGAGGAAACTAAATCTCCCCGAATCTCCAGGTATACCCTTACCCTCAATCCTTGAATTTATCAACGTGAGAACTTTCCAATACATTACCCGTTTCATCAAAGTCTACCTGGCGAATTGATAAAATGAAACTACATCCTCAAGTTTTTTGATATTTTAATGTGGGATTATGTTTAAAAGGAGTAATTTTTAAATGTATGTTATTTATACTTTTTTTTTTTACTTTTTTATCCTTTTGAGTTTATACTTTTTTGACTATTTGAAGCTGACGTCATATTTGTTTTAGTGTAGGCTCATGTCAAGCACAATAGATCTATTTTGTCTTTATTTTGCTTCCTTGGACATTTTTAATAATAAGTGGCCACTTCCAGCAATTTCACTAACATCACTAATAAAGACATATATAAACTGTATGATCCGCCATATTTAAATTAACGTAAGCATGTTAACGATGTTTCGTTTAGAAGAAAGTAACTTTAGATAAAATTCAGTAAGAAACTTTCGTGCTGATGACTTTTCACTGGGCAGAAGTACACCAGTGTTCATTTGCTGAGACAAAGTTTCACATTTTGATAAATACTCTTATTCTCTACGAAATAACATCTAAAGAAGTTGCGGCAAAGTTATGGCAAAGTTTCCCAAAGTGAAAATTCACACCTAAGTAAATTTGTCACAGAGACTTCCACAATGGGCTGCCTGCAAATCGCTTTGAATAAAGAGTTCCTATGAGAATTCTTAATATTGACCTTGTCGGTTGTATTAATAGACGTTTATCATCATGTGCCGTTTGTTTTCTCCTGTTGGAAACAAACCTTGCACATCTCTCAGAACCTTGATTTGTTTTGTCTTCTCTAAAGCCTTCAAGTTCAGACAGTAATATGTTTTAAAAAGCAGTGCAAAATTTTAGTTGAGGTCTAACTAGAGGTGTAAAGGACCATCATGTCTGCATCTATTGCATCTGTGCCATGTCCAGATTTGGATTCAAAATAGGCCTTGGCACTTCAAGTACATAGAGACCCAAACTGTATCCCACCAGCCCAATAACCACTATTGTCTATGGCATCTAATAGCAGCATTTGCCAGAATCCACAGTTTGTCAGTCTGGGCATAATCTGTACCTTAGATCTAAATATTAACAGCTTAATTTGTACAGATGACTTTCCTTCCAATATTTTGCATTTATCTCTAGCATTTATCTTCCTTTCAACTGTTTTAGAAATAAATCAATTGAATGAGTAACAACTTGATAGTATAATCATCATTATTGCTAATCTCTTCTCTGTAGACCCCTTAGTGGTTTATGAGGTGAAGCTTCTGGCATTCAACCAACATGGAGATGGCAATTCTACTGTACGCTTTGTGTCCTTAAAGGAAGCATCAGCACGGGCAGGTGAGTAATTTATAGAGCACTGAAATGCCCTATTAGCCTTTCTTTACCCCTACTTTGAAAAAATAAATATGTTTTGGATATCCCCCTTACCCAGAGGTGGTGCACATATATCTGTAAATATGCAACAAAGAAATATTCTACACATAGCTAAAGCTTACTTACATACATGCTTATTTAAGGGCATGTTATTGCAAGATAGGCATTAATGGATATATGTTCCCCCTTTTTAATAGAGAAAGAAGCACAATTTATAGATATGAATTCTTATTTGTACACTACTGGAATTATATAAAATGACCCAGAGTGACACCTAGTGGAGCATATTTATAATAACATTTATAAATGTTGTAGTGCAATTACATTTGTTACTTATTTGCAGTATTAAACCCATCCTGTAACTGCGTGAGTGACGAACAGAGGCCGAAATCCTCTACTACTGGTATCATCATTGGTATTCACATTGGAGTGACCTGTATTATCTTCTGTGTGCTCTTCCTAATCTTCAGCTATCGTGGGAGGTAAGAAATTAAACGTTTTACTATAAGCCAACTCTAATCATGTTTTTCATACATTTACAGAACTGCTAACCCTCCTATATGTGTTGTGAGTCATCCATAATGATATTCCAAACTGGGCAAGGCTAGGGGTGTGGTCAGGGTATAACTGGGTGTGGCTGGGTAGCAACAGGGTATGGCTGAGTTTCAAGAGGGTGTGCCATGTTTGTGGCCAAATGCTCCAAGAATTCTTTTCTGGTAGGTGCATTTTGATAGCTGGCATCTGTGCTTCCATGACTATTAGGCAATGTCTTAAAGGAATAGTTCAGTGTGAAAATAAAAACTGTGTAAATAGATAGGCTGTGCAAAATAAAAAATGTTTCTAATATAGTTAGTTAGCCAAAAATGTAATATATAAAGGCTGGAGTGAACAGATTTCTAATAAAACAGCCAGAATCCAACTTCCTGCTTTTCAGCTCTATAACTCTGAGTTAGTCAGCGACTTGAAGGGGGGCCACATGGTACATTTCTGTTCAGTGAGTTTGTAATTGATCCTCAGCATTCAGCTCAGATTCAAAAGCAACAGATATGACCCATGTGGCCCCCCCTCAAGTCTCTGATTGGTTACTTTACTGCCTGGTAGCCAGGGTAACCAGTCAGTGTAAACCAAGAGAGCTGAAAAGCAGGAAGTTGGGTTCTGACTGACAAGTTATACATCAAATCACTCCAGCCTTTATACATTACATTTTTGGCTAACTAACTATATTAGAAACATTTTTTATTTTGCACAGCCTATCTATTTACCCAGTTTTTATTTTTACACCGAACAATTCCTTTAACTGTACTGGGCAACAAAGCGATTTCTTTTCTCTCACTCCAGCTCTGCCCCCTTTTTCCCTCCCTGAATCTCCTCCTTTATTTTTCCCCTTAACCCTTATTTCCATTTCGCCCTCTCCTATTTCCTGTTGCGTCTGTTCCTTTTGGGGCTGCCACCTCAACCTTAAAAGACATGGAAAGTGCTTCACTCCCCGTTCTTTGTTTTTGTGTCCCAGTTATGTTGGATAGTTTCTATTGGACCAGCCAAAGGAACCATGGTGTTTTTAACTTTGTTTTGGTCATGTAACACAAAGCAATCATCTGTAACCCTGTGCTCTGAGGTATTATTTGGGTATGAAGAAACATATTTGGCACAAATACATGACTTTCTTATTCTCCTTACTAACTAAAGGCTCATGAAGTGTAAATCTGTGCAAGAACAGCGCTCTGTCCCACAGCCAACCAGTGCTGAAAGTGGAAGGACTACGGATGGAGCCAGTCAAAATGGCACTCTTCTGAGGGTTTATGAGGCACCAGGTTCTAAGGAGAAAGTAAGCGATCTCAATGAGATGGAACATCTTTTTCCTCATGCATCTCCACACCAAGATGGCAGTACTTTGGTGAGAATTCAAACTTCTTCCTATAACAATGTCCTTTCAGCAACCTATGCTTTTGCTTCTTTGTATGTAGTATTGGTGTCACATATTGACGATCGGAATGTTGCACCCGGGGCCCACCGAGAGTGCGACTGTCAGTCCCCTGTCAGAACTGAAGAGCCCTCCTCCCAGCACCCAACCTCGTGCCACTCCCAGGCCCGCCTGCATGTGACTACTTTCCTAATCCCCTGTGATTGGGTTCAGCTGGGGAAGAGGCCCCTGAAGGCTGTGGCCCATCGGGCTTTTTCCCAATTTCCAGTTGGCCCAGTCCGACACTGCTTTTATTGCTGTATTCCAGCAATCATTATATGACTTTTCAATGGGAGATATTCCCCCAAATGTTTGCAGATTTAGTTGTTAAAAACGTTTCAAACGTAATAACAACCCCATCAGTGGCTTTACCACTGGGCTCCGCATGACAAACTTCATACTTGCCTATATCCCCATAACATATGAAAGCAATGCAACTATAAGTCATGCAGGTCAGACCTCAATGTTTCTTCTGTGTCAATGATGATGCTGTTCATCTATGGTTTGTACTGTATACAAAATAACTGATTCTTGGGGTAAATTCAAATAATTTTCTTTTCCTTTAGTGTCCCCCAGTTAGCCCACCCACTGTGGATGAGACACTGGTGTCCACAATCACGCCGGATGAAGTCCAGTTTTCTGAGGAAGACCCTCCTGGACCCCAGACTCCAAACCTTCCGCCAATAAAAAGAGACTGATCTTATTTGACTTCCCTCTGAATCAGAACTCACCCAAAATCCTCGCTGCTTTAGCCAGCCTGATCTGGCAGAGCTTTTTACTCAATCTCAGGTCTCCATTTTCTAAACCCAGCAGCCCCTGGCATCTTTTTGATAGAGTTTTGTACTTTTTTTTCTATGTGAGAACTTAGCACTTATGGACTGTTGTTCTTAAAAAGACATTAAGCAGCCATTTTTTTCGTCAACCACCACATATAATTTACCTGCTTTAAGCCCTTTGGTTGCAGGGCTGAAGGACATTTTTGGGAATGTTTTATGTTGCGACTGGTTTATAATTACATTTATTAGAGATGATTGTTATGGCCTTTGGGATACTCCAGTAAGGTCTGCTGCTCTCTAAGTTTGGTCACCTATTCATTTTGTAATTCCTTGACTGTTAAGGAAGAGAAGAATGAAGGATAAAAAGAATAACATGAAGTCCATACAGAGGTCATTCTCCAAAACTACCTCAACCGGGATGAATGTTTTCAAGTACGATCTGCTTCTTTTTCCTGTCTGCCTAGTAGACGGCCAGTACAGACACCTGCCCTACAGTGGGCTTCTGGTATTTAGGATTTTTGTTTATTTTTATTTTTGGGATTCCAGGGAGAATACAGCAAAACATTAGCTCGAATTTGGTAGAAGGGTGCATCTAATGAAAAATAAGGAATGCAAAAATAAGGTATATTCTGCGTTGTACAGTAAGAGTGAAAAAGTAGCGGTGAAACCATCACCAATCCTTGATAACAATGTGAAATGTGTTTGTTTTTTGCACTGGAAATACAGAGCTGGTGCCATTTTATTGCCCAGTGTGTTGAGATACATGCTTTCTGCTCCATTTTCTTAATATAGTAGTACACAAGGCTGCACATGCCAGGAGAGTTCAAAGACATAGTAGTGACATAGTTCCCATATTGTATAATGCCTAGTTAATACAAGGAGAGTCGTAGCACTACCTGTAACTGACTTTAAAAAAAATCTCATTGTTTCCTGTTGGGACCTAACTGATTACATGCCCCAGAGCAAACAATGAACATAAGGATTTAATTGTTAGGACCCTCCCAAAAATATGTATTACATATACTGAATTTAGTATGAAGTTGTAAGCTACAAACAAAAGTCATTTTCATAGTCTATTATTCCATCTTAATTATCCCCATGCATTGATTGCATTTTATCTTATAATATCAGCCTGTGCGCATCATCCCACATAATGAATTGTACTTAACTAGAAAACAAGGATTTGATAAGATTTTGATAGTAGCAGATAGAAGCAGAATTGAAAGTAGTGTATCTCAGCACAAATTTGAATACAGGATACTATACCCTTTATATGAGATTAAGCCTGTAGTTATATTTGAAAGACATTATAGTAGGAGGGCATTGATTTTTCTGTGCATAGGCATTCCATTATTGCGCCAGCAGTAGAATACTTTCCACTCATAAAGGCAATTATGATGAATGTTTATTTTTTGCACATAAAAAGCTATGCCTGCATATTTATCTTTAGGATATAATGCCTATTGGAGGGTATAATTTCCTTTAACAGGGCTATTATGCAAATGACACTGCAGCAAATTAAAATACAGCCCTTTTCTGCTACTTTAGAAATCAGTTATTTACACATTTCCGTAGTGTAACTATACTATTTGTAATATTATATCATTCAGTTTGAACAATGCAAAAATGTGTGAATAGTCCTTGCAGGTTGTCTCTGCGCACTTTGCCTACTATACTATGCACTGGGTGTGCTATGGATTGATTAACCTGTATTATACTGCGTAGTATTTCAGATTATTACTCCTAGAAAGAGATTATTATATCGTAGTGCGCTGATGTTTTGCAAATTTGTATATTCAGAGGCAAAAAAAATGTCTACTTTATGCTTTTTTTTAGAAATACATCTCTGCATTTTCCAGTGATATAAAATGTCAGAGGAAAATGGCTGTTTGGAATATTTTGGTTTTCTATACCAAGAGATTGCTATATTACTCTTTTTTTGTCTTAAAAAAAAAAATCAAACATTTCTGCTGTAAGCGGTATATTCATCAAATGGTGGCATTGGCATCAATAGCCAGTTGTAGAATTCTAGGGAACATCACATTGCAGAACATTAAAACAATATGAAAAAGTACATTTCATTTCAGCAATGTAAGATTAATTTATAGGGAGCTGGAAGTTAAAAAGCAGCTGTAGGTTTTCAGGTTGGGCACCCACAGCAAATGAAGACATGTTTTGCATTACTTGGGACTCCATCTCTATTGTTTAATGTAAATTGTGAAATGCCCAGATCATTGAGCAGTGTTGGTAACATGTATGAGGGGTTTATTACACTCAGAAATCTGGTCTTTCAGCAGTTTCTCAGAGGGACCAGTGGGGTAACTAGCAACAAATGGGCCCAGCATGCACCAACAAAATTCCCTGCACCCAGAATACCACTACTCGTGGCTAAGGCAGGCCCCAAGCAGGCCCCGTTGTGATTGAACTCCCTGCACCCCTGGTAGTTACGCTGCTGAGAGTGACTTATTCATGCACAACCAGTATATCCCATCCACAGAGACTGCTTCACCTTATCATAAGTCAAACATTTGGCTAGTTATGTCCAGTGTGATCACACTGGGTTCAAAATGAACCAAAATTCCAGGTAAAATAGGCTTGGAATTGAATAGATTGTATGTAACCCAAGTATGAGGTTACTGGCCTAATTGGTTTGTATGGGTCCCCTTACTGATCTTAAACAATAGGTTGTCCATCGTAGTCATAAACATTACCATATCAGCTGGAGTAGTCTGCTTTTATTCACATCTTAAGCCTAGTAGCCAATATCAACCAAACTAAATGTTTACCTGTGCACAGATTTTAAAAGAACCCAAGAACCAACTGGAATGTGCTTGAAATAGAATAGACTCCAAATGTAAGTGTTGGTTAGTTTCCTCAACCCAAGTATGAGGTCGTTGGCTGAATGGCTATCATGGGGCACCGTACTGCTCTGCTCCTTTAGATAACTACCCAAATAATTTACCTGTGCAGATCTGCAACCATATTTGCCACAAGTCTATTCATTCAGCTACGGGGTCATATAGCCAGATCTCACCTTCCAGGCATGGCCTGCATAACTGCCAAATCCAAAAGAATTATGGGTGATGTTGGTCACTACTCACTTAAAGATATCACTGAGGAAGATGAGATCCCTTTAACCAGTAAAAAATGCGAGATATGATGGCACCACTTGATGAATGTACTTTGATGTGATTTCTAGATTCTAGAAGAAGCATGCTTTGAGCAGTAAGTACAGTTCAGTAAGGAACATTTCCTTATACTAGCTCCTCACAAATAATGTTTTTTGAATGCAAAGGTCTTTTTTTTTCCTTTTCATTATGTTAGTTAAATGTGATGCACATCCAAACTTTGAACACAAACTGCTACCTCATTTTGTTTTCTTTTTTTTTTTTTTGCTTTGATAAATAGGAGATTGCGGATGTGCAATCTCAGAGTGTGTCTGATGCCTATTCTGTCATACTTCTCAGTCAGAGGAGAAATAACTGGTGGTGCATATATTTTATTTTTTTTTCTCCCTGGCACCAGGTCAAGATTTTCTGAATGGAGATTGCCTTCAGTGGAATCCAGAACATGCCATCTGCCATAATAATGATAACATAAAGGTGCTCTTTTGTGCCCTCGTTGGGTTGGCTCAACTCTAGTTGCAGATGAATATTCCTAAAGAAATACTCAGTGATGTGATGTTTAATCATTGCTGTGTATGGACAATGAACTACTATAGCACTTATGTACATATGGTCTGCCCAAAGCCTTTGGACTGAAACACTATAGCAACAATGGCACAATATAATACTCCATGCAGGCCCGGACTGGCAATCTGTGAGTTCTGGCAAATGCCAGAGGGGCTGCTATAAGGTCCCATAGAAAGTCAGTATTTAGTGGGCTGGTGGAGGCTGTTTGGGCCTCTATGTGGGCTGATTGGGCCTCTGTGTACCTGAAATGCCAGGGCCTATTTTAATTCTCAGTCCGGACCTGACTCCATGTTTTCTATACTGCAGGAAACCTCTTCCAAAAATGTGGCTAATCTTTATTCCTCATACTTAAAGGGGCACTATCATGAACAATACTATTTCTGAATTCAGTAGGATATAGAAAAGCTGTAGTGGTATTGAATCTGTCAATCTTTACTCATATCGTCATCAGGACCCACAGACAACTATTACTTTAGTTTAAAAAAGGAAAGAAGACTCAGGTTGCTCACAAAAAAACTTGTATTAGATCACACGAGTTAGAAATATCTCTCTAAAGCTCTCTCCATGTCATCAAAGGGAAAATATATTTTATGGAGCAGGGCTGTTCTTTCATTCATTTTCTGTTACAAAACCAGGAACATTTGAGCGCCTATCTCATATTGGGCACATACATTCCCTCTCTATGAATGTATATGAATGGGATGACTTAAAGGAGTATTTCATCTTTGAGTTAACTTTTAGTATGGTATAGAATGGCTAATTCTTTTTTTGAATTCAGGCGTGGTTTATTGAACTCAATAATACAAGTCACACAGTTACATAATAGAATGGCTAATTCTAATCAGCTTTCCAACTGGCCTGCCTTTTTTTCATTTTTTATAGTTTTGAAATATTTGTCTTCTTTTTCTAACTCATTCCAGCTTTCTAATGGGGGTCACTGACCCCGTCTAAAAAAATAAACGCTTTGTAAGGCTGCAAATCTATTGTTACTGCTACTTTTTATTACTCATCTTACTATTTAGGCCCTCTCTTCAAATCAGTACATGGTTGCCAGGGTAAATTGAACCCAAGCAACCAGATTTCTAAAATTGAAGTAGACTGGAGAGCTGCTGAATAAAAAGCTAAATAACTCAAAAACCACAAGTAATAAAAAATGAAAACCAATTGCAATCTGTCTCAGAATATCACTCTCTACATCATAATAAAAGTTAGTTTAAAGGTGAACAACCCTTTTAAGAAAACAAAGCTTGTTATTAAACACTTCTTGTTTCTTTTATGTAACAGTGTACCCAAAAAACATACTGTATATGCAGTGAGCTCCAATATCTTTCACTGCATAGCAACCTCATGAGCCAATGCAAGCCCTAAATATAAAGAACCCCAATGCTTATTGCAAGCAGTCAGATAGTGACAGATACTGTACAGAGCAAACAAAATATCGATTACATTCCATACTGCATAGAAGTCATGTTATTGGCTTATGATAGTGCCACTTTTAGATGTCATACTGTATTTAACCATTGAAGGAACAGATTTTCCTCCCTTTAAAGGGACATGCATATTCTGTCTCTTTGCATCTGACAAAAAGGAATCACAGCCTGTAGAGGAAGAGGATATGTCTCTCATGCAATTGGGGTGGGAAGAAGAAATCAGTGACATCTGCTTAAGAGGTTTCTGCCTAACCTGTCAAAAAATATATCTCAACATGTTCCTTTTTTATTATCATTCATTTTAGACTTTACACTACAGACCTCTATGCAGCTTGGTCACATTAAACTCAAATTCCTATACCTCCCAATAGTTCCATTTAAAAACCATGACATTTTAGACCCTGTCCATTCTGGCCTAACCATGGCCATCTACAACTAGACATGTCACAATCCACCAAGACTCTGTCCAATTTATGGGTCCATCTGACCCCTCTGGTCTGAATTATGCATTTTTCAAGAACGCCCCTGCTTTATACGGGTTGCTGAAAGACATGTTGGATAGCTATATATATATATATATATATATATATAATAGAAATATACATAAAATAGGGAAGTGCTGGAAGAAATTGGCATGTAGTTGCAGTTGTGGGATTGTTTACATGTACTGTTGTCATAGAATGCATATATGATCTGGGTGTGACACATGACTGCACATCTTTCCAGTTTCCTAGATGAGACTTATCATTGAGATATATGTCACAGCAAGCACATATCTCTTAAAGGAGAACTAAACCCTAACAATGAATATGGTTAAAAATGCCATATTTTATATATTAAACTTAGGCACCAGCCTAAAGTTTCAGCTTGTCAATAGCAGCAATGATCCAGGACTTCAAACTTGTCACAGGGGGTCACCATCTTGTAAAGTGTCTGTAACAGTCACATGCTCAGTGGGCTCTGAGCAGCTGTTGAGAAGCTAAACTTAGGGGGTGTTGCAAATTATCAAGCAGAAAATGAGGTTGGTCTGTAATATAAGATGATGCTACAATGCTACAAGGCTGATGCTAGTTGCACTGGTTTCTGTGCTGCCATGTAGTAATTATCGGTATTAATTACTAATCAGCCTTATATTGAGACATTTCTATTCTATGTGTACTGTATATTGTGAGTGGGTCCCTAAGCTCAGTAAGTGACAGCAGCACAGAGCATGTGCAGTGAATCAGCAGAAAAGAAGATGGGGAGCTACTGGGGCATCTTTGGACACACAGATCTTTACTGCTAAAGGGCTGTGGTTACCTTGGAATGGTACAGAAGCACAAAATATAATGTACAACATTTATAGCTACTTCTTTATTTAAGCTTTAGTTCTCCTTTAAAGACAAGGATAAGCATCTTGCCATTCTCTAAGCTATTTCCTCCCAGCATCCTCCAAGCAGCAGCAGTGTCATTGGTTCATCCGTCAAATGCTGCATTTTCATTTTTTGTTATTATTTTATTTGAACTTTTATAAGCGGTAAGCTTGCCTGGATTCTAAATGCTGTTAAGGTAACCTGTGAATCAGGATAACAATGAAGCACTTGAATGTTAATTTACAGTATCTCATGTTCCTCTCTCACTAAAGGGAATATAGTAAACGTGTGTCCCAGATGATTTGTGATCTAGTAGAAGATTTCTAGCTCAGTTTGCTGCTCTACTGTGGAATATGTTCCTGATTGGTGGTGCATATGTCTGTCTGGATATTCAGAATCACTTTGGATCTGTGGTAATTAGAACTGAATGGATAGACAGTTTGTACAATGTTCTGCTTAGAATTTAGCCCGTGGCTACATGTAATTGAAAATAAAATAGATCTAGCTCGACCAAAGTCTTGTTTTTTTTTTAACTATATTTTGTACACATATCGAGTGCGTGATGAATGATGGTTTGTACAAAAGAGTGTGATTTAGGAAATCTATAGCCCTCCCAATGTTGCTGAACAAGAATTCCCTGCACCCACATCCTGCCAATATATGTCCAGATTAGACTGGGTGCTGTTTACACAAGATACGATTCTGCTCCCGGTGAAACAACAACTATTGGTCCAGTGGGAACATTTCCAATGAAGGGAAGAAGAGCCACAACTTGAACACCGAAAACAAACTTATATAACTAACGTCCCGGCAAGTCTGTATTCTGAAAACCATTTCCAAACCCGTTGAAGACTGCTATTCAGAAAGTTAAAGGGGTTGTTCAACTTTAAATGCTCCTGTTGTTTTGGAGTCTTTGGAATGATGAAGCCCATAGTACTATCCACCTTTGTGCCTCTATCAGCTGCTTAGTATATTTTATTTAAAGGAGAAGGAAAGTCGTCTTGCACTTTGGGGGCGCCTAACATTTGGCACCCCCAAGTCCCAGACAACTTTCCTTCTCCTTTATGACCATACAATAAGATCCCTGAATTGTGTAGTGCCCTGTAGCCTGTCCATGAATTCCATAGATTTCTTTACATTTTCATTGAATAAACTGGTAAGTGCATGAACAAGAGTGTGCACACACTAGCTGCCCATGGGACATGAAAATCCGAATTTCAGGTGGTGTAGGGACAAGGCCCTAGAAAAGGGGTAGGCTGCATAAGAGGTAAGAGCCTAGTGCCCCCCAAGCTTTGCACCCTAGGCACTTCTCTTCTCTCTTCTGCCTAGCTCTGGCCCTGCCTCTACTTTAATCATGTGCCCTCACAAGCACCTTTTCTCTAGAGAAAACAACCCCAACCATGAGGGTCTATACTCATAGTTAAAATCTTCCATCCCTCTTACTAGTTTAGTTGAACATCTCTGCACTCTCTCCAGCTCAATATCTTTTTCACAGATAGATCATCTTTCTGATCTACCTTTGCTGCTTTGTGGGGTTGCTTGCTACCTTTGCTGCTCAGTATTTATGGGCCTTAAATGAATGTTGGAAACCAGTGCTGTAGATAAATCCAAGAACACAAATAAGTCAAGGTTTGGGATGTAGCTGGATGGGTGTCAATTTAACAAGAAGGTGTAGATCTTTTTTTTTTAGTCCAAATAAAGGCCCATTTCAAGACATTGGGGTTACTTCATTATGCAAGCACTGGCATCTCTGCATATCAAAAAAGTAGGCCAAAAAATAAAGATACAACCAGCCATTAACGACTTTCAGATGCTCTCAAAGAAACAAGTGCAGTGATGTTTTTATGCACAGTTTTATGGAGCAGTAAAAAAATAATGAGGATTTATTGAAGGCGTAAAAGAAATTACAGCTCTGCAGAGTGAAAGATCCTTCTTGTCTAATGCCTGACTGCAAAGCATACTGTGCTGAGCTGCTCCAGGGGTCAGCCTTGCGCGGAAATCTAATAGGATATCAGAAGTAAAAGGCTTCCTTGTTCAGTTTACATACACTTTATTTTAAATGCTGCATTTCAGCAGACTGGGAGGCCACATTTTCTCTTGGATTTCTCACTTCCTTCTGTCACTTGTACATTAGGATACACTATACACAATAACACATTTAGTTGTGATGTCCTGCCATTCACAATGACATGTGCACAATAATGTTATCATAATGATATCATCAGCCATTGTGAAGAGGCCATGCTAGTTCCACCATTATGGGAACATTTGAGTCATTATGACAGCACAATATTATTTCCAGCATTGTAAAAAACATAAGAACCAATATATGCCCAAATACATACAGCAATCAGGGTGGTTACCCCTGGGAAAAAACTTTTTATATATATATATCTATATATATATATCTATATATATATATATCTATATATATATATATATATATATATATATATATACTGTATATATATATATAAAGTCCTAGTATAACAGTTCAGTGTGTTTAATACCCATTGCAATATATATCAGATTAAAATACCGTTTATGTTTATTCATCACAAACATTCCTGAAATTATTCTTCATAAAAAGTAGTTATGGGTTCGTTACCTGGAAACCCATTATCCAAAAACTCCAAATTACGATAAGACCGTCTCCCATAGACTCTATTTTATCACAATAATGCACATTTTTAAAACAGATTTCCTTTTCTATGTGATAATAACTAAGGATGCACCGAATCTAGGATTCAGTGCAGATTTGGCCTTTTCCAGCACGATTCGGATTGGCTGAATCCTTCTGAATCCGAATTTGCATACGCAAATTGGGGGCTGGAGAGGAAGGAATAAGGAAATAAAAAAATGTTTGCCCCTTCCCACCCATTCGGTTTGGTATTTGGCCGAATCTTTCGCGAAGGATCCGGGGTTGGGCCGAATCCAAAATAGTGGAGTCGGTGCATCCCTAATAATAACACAGTACCTTATACTTGATCCCAACTAGGATACAGTATAACAAATCCTTATTGGAAGCAAAAACCAGCCTATTGGGTTTATTTAATGTTTAAGGGGGTTATTTACTAAAACTTTTCTCATAGTTTACCAGAAACAAACTCAACCTAACTCCCATCTACGAATTTGGCTAATTTATTAAAGGAAAACTATACCCCCAAAAAGAACACTTAAGCAACAGATAGTTAACATCATATTAAGTGACATATTAAAGAATCTTATCAAACTGGTATATATATTTAAGTAAATATAGCGTTTTATGTCTGTTGCCTTGAGCCACCATTTCGTGATGGTCTATGTGCTGCCTCAGAGATCACCTGACCAGAAATACTACAACACTAATTGTATCAGGAAGAAGTGTTGAAGCAAAAGACACAACTCTGTCTGTTAATTGGCTCATGTGACCTAAGAAGTATAGTTTGTTTGGGTGCACAGTGAATCGTACGATCCCAGGGGGTGGCCCTAGTTTTTTAAAATGTCAGTTTTCTATTTATGATTACCCAATTGCACATACTACTAGAAAAGTATATTATTATGATAATGGTTTATTTACATGAAGCAGGGTTTTACATATGAGCTGTTTATGCAATATCTTTTTATAGAGACCTACATTGTTTGGGGGTATAGTTTTCCTTTAATAATTAAACTCGAAAAAATTGGATTGAAAAAACGTTTTTATGAACACCTCAAATTTATTGAGTATATAGGCTTAAAAAGCTCTTATTTATCGAGATTTCGAGCAAACACCTGAAAATCGCAAAGGCAAAAAACATCTTCGAGATTTCGAGCAAAAACCAGCGTCAAACACCTTGAAACACCTGAAAATTGTGAAGGCAAAAACATGGACCTCTGCCATTGACTTTTACATGAATTCGCAGGTTTCAGCTGGAGTATTTTCAGATTCTGATTTTTTTGCTGCTTTGGGGCATACAAAATCTTTAAAATTAGATTTTTTTGTGTGAAAAAAGCGATGGTACCTACCACCTTAATCCACCTCTCAGTGTACTCTCTCACTGTTTCAATTGCCCACCATTCATTGCCTGTAAAATTATATGATCAATGTCTTTAAGGGTTGAACTATATGATGAGACTTTGGACTGACAGACTTATCAATCCAACAAAATGTTTTATTGCAACAGCATGAGATTCTGTGGGACACTACAAAATCCCATGCTCTGGGCTGAGAATGTAAAGTCTAATCAGATACTATGGGATGGTTTCTTATTTTGATGCCTCTACATCATACAATCAATGATGATCAATTTGATAAGAAGTGAAAGTCCATCGATCCTCTTTTTTTTTGGATGAAAACACCAACATGTAGGGGCACATTTACTTAGTTCGAGTGAAGGAATAGAATAAAAAAAAACTTCGAATTTCGAATGTTTTTTTTGGGTACTTCGACCATCGAATTGGCTACATCGACCTTTGACTGCGACTTCAACTTTGAATTGAACGATTCGAACTAAAAAACATTCGACTATTCCACCATTCGATAGTCGAAGTACTGTCTCTTTAAAAAAAACTTCGACCCCCTACTTCGGCAAGTAAAACCTACCGAGGTGCAATGTTAGCCTATGGGAAAGGTCCCCATAGGCTTTCTAAGTGTTTGATTCGAAGGATTTAATCGTTCGAACAAACGATTTTTCGTTTGATCGTTCGATTGAACTAATTGCGGTAAATCCTTTGACTTCGATATTCGAAGTCGAAGGATTTACCTTTGGCAGTCGAATATCGAGGGTTAATTAACCCTCGATATTCGACCCTATGTAAATCTTCCCCGTAGTGTTACCTACAAGCTGTCATACCATGTTGGATGGTAAATGTTTAATTTCATTTGCTGCTCAGATTTTAATTTCAGTTATGTTATTTTTAGATGTGTGCAGCTGGTAGGATCCCATTTGTTGATGCATTAACATCCAACAAAATCTCCCATGTAGCAAAATGGAGTAACCTCCCCTATAATCGTAGAATCCTTCTCTCGGAGACAGTTTCAGTTTCACGGTCTTAAGAAACTGCAAAGATGAAAAGTTAATGAGCCTTATCTTATGGACAAAATTCTAAATACAATCAATTAAAAATCAATTTGGATCTTCATACCTTTAGGGGCAGATATATCAAGGGTCGAATTTCGAGGGGTTAAATCCCTCAAAATTCGACTGGGGAATAGAATCGAATAGGCAAACGGGCGAATTTACGCGCCGGCGAATAGTCGCACAATCGAATATTTGATCGAAGGATTTTCATTTGATCGAATGATCGATCTAATGCCTTTTTTATTTGATCAAAAACTTAGAAAACAAGCCTATGGGATTTTCCCATAGGCTTTTAAAGCAATTCGGCAGGTTTTAGGTGGCAAAGTAGGCAGTCAAAGTATTTTTAAAAGAGACAGTACTTCGACTATCGAATGGGCGAATAGTCGCAGAGTTTTTGCGCTCGATCTATTCAAATCATTCTACGAAATTCGAGTATTTTTCCATCTATTCCTTCACTCAAACTTAGTGAATGGGCCCCCAAGTCTACTAGAAAATCATGTACCCAATAAGCTGGTTTTGCTTCTAGTAAGGATTAATTATATCTTAGTTGGGATCAAGCACAAGACAATTTATTAGTACATGTATTGGACCAGTTATCCAGAATATTCGGACCTTGGGAAATCATTTTTAAAAATGTGGATTATTTGGATAAAATGGAGTCTATGGGTGACGGTCGTTCCATCGCATCCCAGTTATATACAGGCCCCAACATGCCCCAATATAGGCCTCTGCAGCTGTCGCTCAGTGACAAGACACGGCATTCCCAAAAGCTTAGACTGGAGCTGTAAAGTTTCTCCACATATATTCTCTACACAAAAACACTAGCGTAAACACATCTATGTCAAACAAGGCATCTTGCTATGAGTAGATTCCATCACTTGCGCTTCAGTGTGTGGCGGTGGGAGGATGAATGGTAGACACACTCATTCTCTGGTTATGGGAATGCTGCTACATGGACACAGCTGTCTTTTGACTTGTGCAACCTCCAGGTCTTTACAGGATCACAAGCGTTTCATCTGAGATGTCAGAGTTCAGCTTCAAAGCGTTTCATGTCTCCTCTTATTAAAATTTAACTGGGAGCAGCTGTACTAGCCTTCCTCCATATCCATTCATACACACGCCACCCCCCCTCGCACCGCTCCATCTCATTGTTGCCGCAGCCTCCTCCACCACATGCACTCCTGTCCCAGGGAGACTGAATAATGTGGGAAGCATGGAGAGAATATCACGCTCTTTGCAAAGACGTAATGAAATGGAATGATAGGCTGTTCAGACAAAATGTCTAATATAAAAGTCACATACGGTCTAGTAACCAAGTGAAACCAACCAACAGGTATTATCACTTCTACTAGGGTGAGGGTACACTGTCAGGCCTATTTCTCATATTGTGCAAAACAAGCAATGAAGAAAAACGGTGTAAAAAGCTGTGTAAATGGGGAATTATTTAATGAGTGTGTTTTATTTTACTCCACTTGAACGGCCGGATTTGATGCTATTATTTAACAAAGCCAGTGCTAGCAAGATTGAAGGTCTGATCCATTGCACAGTCTGCCATATGTATGCAGATTTGGAGCAAGAGTTCCACTGCTTACCTCTGTGGCGGTTATGAACAAATTGCCAATTTAAAGGGTTATATCAGAGCAACTAATTGCAACACTGCAGTCCATTGGCAATCTTTAAAGGAGTTTCTTGCTCACCGAGCAGGACTTAGCTGGGTCAGATAGTTTGGGGGCAACAGAGCAGCAGCAGGATGATGAGGCAGATGGGTGGGTTATAGAAAATCTAGGGGCCGATTCACTAAGGGTCGAATTTCGAAGTTAAAAATACTTCGAAATTCGACCCTCGGATTGAAATCCTTCGACTTCGAATATCGAAGTCGAAGGATTTAGCGCTAATCCTGCGATCGATCGATCAAAGGATTTTCCGTTCGATCGAACGATTAAATCCTTCGAATCGAACGATTCGAAGGATTTTAATCCAACGATCGAAGGAAAATCCTTCGATCAAAAAATCACAGGCAAGCCTATGGGGACCTTCCCCATAGGCTAACATTGACTTCGGTAGCTTTTAGCTGCCGAAGTAGGGGGTCGAAGTTTTTTTTAAAGGGGAAGTACTTCGACTATCGAATGGTCGAATAGTCGAACGATTTTTCGTTCGATTCGTTCGATTTCGTTCGAATTCGAACGAATTTAACCAATTCGATGGTCGAAGTACCCAAAAAATACTTCGAAATTCGAAGTATTTTTCATTCGAATCCTTCACTCGAGCTTAGTGAATCAGCCCCTCAGTGTGGGCAAACGGAAGAGGCTGCTCACATTCGCCAGATTGTGTGAAAAAGATGAGAGCGTGAACCCTGGATTGGCAGTTTTAGATGAGGCTGATCTCTCTAACAGCAGGGAGACCAGTTTCTCTAGTAGTGGTGGGTAGGAGAGCAGAGCTAGGCCAAAACAGATTGGGGTTATAGGGGATTCAAGTATTAGCAAAGTGGATAGGATAATCTGACCTCCGAATCACTACAACGGAACAGTTTGTTGTCTTCCTGGTGCCAGTTCGGCATGTGGTTGATCGGGTAGACAAATTATTGGGTGGGGCTGGGCATGACCCAGCTGTCTTAGTACATATTGGTACTAATGAGAAAATAAGGTATGAATTTAGGGATCTAGGCTCAAAGATTAAGGAATGGTCTTTCAATTTTATTTTTTTCTGAAATTTTGCCTGTGCCACGTACAAGTTTAGGAAGACATTTCTATTGTTGCTGATGATACAAAATTGTGCAGAACTATAGTTTCCATGCAGGATGCTGCCACTTTGCAGAGTGATTTGACTAGATTAGAAAACTGGGCAGCAAACTGGAAAATGAGGTTCAATGTTGATAAACAATATATTTCCAATGTTGCGTGCACTTCCACAGACCAGCAGACGACAGTGATTAAAAAGAAACTTTTATTTCCCCAACACTCCTCCTAACGCATAGGCATTGCCGATGAGTACGTGTGACACAACACGTAATGCGTTAGGAGGAGTGTTGGGTTAATAAAAGTTTCTTTTTAATCACCGTCGTCTGCTGGTCTGTGGAAGTGCACGCAACATTGGAAATATATTGGCTGTCAAGTCTCCCTAAGCTGTGAGTTTGGGGCGTTGCACAAGGACCTTGAGCGGTGAGTAACCTGTAAACGAATGCCTGTGAAAGCAATTATTTAAGCGGAAGGTCCAGGGCATTTGCACCTGGACCCACCCAGTAATAGGGTGAGCGGTTACATTAATAAATCAATTTAAGTTACTTCCCTTTTGAAAAAGAAGGCGAAGAGTTTGAGCACATCCAATCCATTTGTTGCAATCAGTGTTGATAAATGCAAGGTTATGCACTTTGGCAGAAATAATATAAATGCAAGTTATACACTAAATGGCAGTGTGTTGGGAGTTTCCTTAAATGAGAAGGATCTAGGGGTATTTGGAGATAACAAGTTGTCTAATTTCAGGCAGTGTCATTCTGTGGCTACTAAAGCAAATAAAATTCTGTCTTGCATAAAAAAAGGGCATTAACTCAAACAACCTCTTTATAGGTCCCTGGTAAGGCCTCATCTGGCGTATGCAGTGCAGTTTAAAAAAAAGCTTAAAAAGTATATAAATGAGCTGGAGAGAGTGCAGAGACGTGCAACTAAATTGGTTAGAGGGATGGAAGACTTAAATTATGAGGGTAGACTGTCAAGGTTGGGGTTGTTTTCTCTGGAGGAAAGACGTTTGAGAGGGGACATGATTACACTTTACAAGTACATTAGAGGACATTATAGACCACTAGCGGGAGATCTATTTTTCCATAAAGTGGATCATCGTACCAGAGGCCACCCCTTTAGATTAGAGGAAAATAACTTTTGATTTGAAGCAACGTAGGTGGTTTTTCACAGTGAGGACAGTGAGGTTGTGGAATGCCCTGCATGATTTCTCGGACAAGCATAATAGCCAAGGCTACAGTGTTACTAACATATCTACAATATAGATATTGGTATACTGTATATAGTTTCAGTGTGTGTGTGTAGGTATGTGTGCTGGGGTTCATTGGGAGGGGCTAAACCTGTGATGGACTTTGGTCGTTTTAACTACAGTAAGTTCTGGTGGAAAAAAACACAGTAACAAACAGGATGAAGAAATGCCATATTTTCTCATAACATTTTCAAACACTGAATTTTTACCAAGAGGTACGGGATCCCTGAAAGTCAATGTTTTTGATAGAAGGCCAGTGAATGGCTAGCTAACTAACTTCTTTAGGGAAAAAAACTCAGATAAAAGCACCAAAGGACATATTATATTAGGTAACAATTGTAAGATAATTAGGTAAAATATAAGGAATGTCCAAGCTCTGACCTTTGTGGTCCCAGCACTCCTCTGCCAAAAGCACTGTAACAACCAAAATTAATTTAAAAAAATTTAATTTTTAAAATTCAAGTGAATAGGCTGTATTTGATCATTCAAATCTATTATGTGATCGAATTCGATTCAAAGTATTTTCGAAAATAAACTTTTTTCAAAGTTTTTTTCAAAATGATTTTTCAAAGTCCACCAAATGACTCCAAATAGGTTCTAGCAGGATTTTAGATGGCGAATAGTGGAAGTCGAATTTTTAAAGAGACAGTAAATGATAAATTTCAATATTCGAAATTTTTTTCCAAATTCGATTTGAATTTAGAATATTTCCTAGTCGAAGTACACTAAAAATAGCTTGAAATTTGAATATAAAAATTAGAATTTTCATTGATAAATCTGCCCGAAGTGTTGGGCTATAGATTAAATATCTTGCTGGTCAGGTGTAGATTCCCTTGTGCATTATTATAAAGCTTATTTGTCTGAAAATGGATGATATGGATATAATAAATATATCCATATATATATATGATATATGTATATATATATATATATATATGATATATATATATATATATATATATATATATATATATATATATATATATATATATATACGCTATAAGGGGAACTCATTTTAAATTGTATCTAAAGAGTAACGTGTATTGTGACAAGCAGTATCTATAAGTTGATATAATTGTATTAATATAATATGGTAACATTTACAGAATCTATTTATTGATTGCACTAGGGAATTACCTGTCTAAACTTATATTGGTAAGTGGAAGTGCCCATAATTTATAAAGAAAAATGTAGCTTCATGAAAAAAAAACACAGTTGCAAACAAAAATAAATGTAAAATAGCAACAATAAACAACATATCCATTCAAAGCTGTTAAAGTCACTTTACATTTACCTTTAAATTCTCAGTATGCTTCATACACATTCATGACTTCATTCATGAATTCCTGCCAAATTACCAATTACTTTTCATTTGTTAACATTTAAGTGAAGTGAATGTAGGCTCCAATTATACTGCCTGATAAAAGCCAACATGACGGCCAACTCCATAGCATGGAATATGCAAATGTATTGAGAATTGATGCTGGACACACAAAAACATCTAATTATTGCAAAATGTGATACTATACTTTCATCAGGGATAATTTTGTCCTGTTCCTTTGCTGTGCTATTTATTTGCAGGATACGGTATACTGAGCAGCACAGTAGTGCAATGGGGTTCTACATCTGATTTGAACCAGGTCATTATCTGAGTAAATTTCCTACAGATACTCCCAAAAACATACCGGCAGGTTAATTGGCTCCTGATAAAATGGACTATGTAGGTGTGAATGTGATAGGGATTGTAAACTCCACTAGGGGATGGAATGATATATAACCTCTGTAAAGTGAGGCATAATATGCCAATGTTATACAAATAAAGAGTAATAATAAATTCTGAAGGTCTTAATGATAGCCTAAGGCCGGGGTAATATATTTTCCAGGCTGTTGGAAAAATTGTAATACACATTGAAAACTGTTGACTGTGGAATCAAGCACCGTGTTATATTTGGGGACACATCTGCCACTAAAAACCATTTAAGATAAATCATGCCCCACTCTCTACCCCAGGATTGTGCAAAGGCACTCAGGTCTGGTCAGATTGATGGACAACAAATTTTAAAGCTCCCTTGTACTGAGGTTACAACGAGAGCAATGTTGCTGAGAAAAAACATCTGATGTCTGGCAATAAATCTGCTCCTTTAAAATCCCAGCGAGGGGTCCCACGCCCCGTCTTTCTTGTTAGTCCTAAAAGCCACATTGTCATAGTTAGTAGGAACTGGCATGGCGCCACATTCCCTTGCATTCATCACGAACCATCAATCACGTCCCATTCATAGGACCTACTCTCAGGAGGCAAATTTAACCCATTTTACCATCACCACTCATCTATAACAAAGGTATTTTGAGAAACAGTAAGCGTGGGAGCGTGCCAGAGCCCTGATGCACACGCATCATGAGCTAAAAAAAAACAATCTATAAATATAACAGCAAAGCTCAATATCAAGTAATAAATGGCTCAGCAAACCAGGTTGTGACCTGAATGGCCATGTACTGATGCTGTGCATTTTTTTCTCTAACTGTAGAAACATTGCATCTGAATGTGATGCAATAACAGAAATTTGGACCAAGGTATGTATTTTATAGACTTCATATTGGAAAAGTTACTGACAAGCCAGGCTTATGATTCTATAAAAAGAACACTGAGATAGATTGTTCCCAAACTGTGGGGATGACTATTTGCGCTTAAAGATTCTTCTGAAATTTCAGCATGAAGGTCAAATAAGAGTGGTATTTGGAGGGTAGTGCAGCTTGCTGTTCTCTGACTGATTGGCTGATTGGCTATTGTTTTCATAAACTTGTTAGGAGCTAAGTTGTGTCATTACCAAAGGTTTAGCTTCCAATGGGGGCTTCAACAGAAACTGGCATAGCAAGACCTAATTTATACCTATATAATTCTATAGTTGCTGGAATGGCAAAACAGAAGCTAGAATACCATAACAGTTCGTGATAAGGTTGTTTTTAATTTCCGTGGACACCAAATCCATAATTGTTAAGTTCCCACCAGTAGAATGAGTGAGCAAAGTGCGCAAGCAGTTTGGTGGGTTGGTCTGTGCAAGTAATTAACAGTCCCGGATTTGTGGAAAGGCCATCTAGGCCCAGGCCTAGGGCGGCAGGATTTTAGGGAGGCGGCATGCTGCCCAATCACACTCATATTGGTTCAAAAACACTGGGGATGTGCTGGAGATACAATCATTTTTTAAATTTCCTGTGTGACAATCCCCATTGCTTCTGTCCAGGTGATGAAAATTTGCACAAATAAAGGGGAGGGGACAGGGGCGACAAACGACAGTGGGGCTAGGGGCACCCACTATGTAAATCCAGCCATGAGTATTAAACAATATATCCTACTCATTTTGTAACACTAAGAGGTACATTTATCAAAAGTAAAATTTTGAATTCATGTGAGTTTTTAAAAACTCCCATAAACTCCCATGAACTCGGAATTTGTTTAAAAAATCAAATTTTCAAAACTTGGGTGAGTAGGAGCGACCCGAAAACTCAAAGGCTGCAAACAACTCCAAATTGATCTCAGGATTCCCATCCTCCCATTGACTAAAACAGCAATTTGACAGGTTTAAGGTGGGGAATAATCAAATTTGAGTTCTTAAAGAGCCAGAGTATCATAAATCTCGGAACTCAAATCAGATTTTAACAATTCCCTAGTCGAATTTGACAGTTTTGGCCATAAAAAAACCTCAAAAACGCTAATTTTCAATTCGAACCTTGATAAATCTGTTCTTACTGTTGTAGTTATGTTATGTCAAGATATCCTATTTTCTGGCCACTGAATACACAGCTTATGGGTGTCTTTGTCCAGGTTTCCAGCTGCTGTAATACACATAGAATTCCTCTTCCTGGGAATAAGGCACAGTGGACAAATTTCCTGGAGCAGCTTCTGGTTTTTGTCCGTTGCCCCAGAATATTTTAGAAATATAATTGGCTTGGGTTCCCCATACCTCAAAAACAGTGAAAATATACATCATCCTGCTTTACTCTGGGCATATCTGAGACAGCAGACAAGTGTTCATTCCAAATCTAACGAAAACTGGCATTTAAGTCTAAACTTCTCATCAACCTCCTTCTTATGGGCTGCCAGCCCTTAAGTTTGAGAACAATTGTGCAATGGTGTTTACTGCAAGGGGATCCAACTACTGTAGAGATATGAGCAGCTGGATTTAATTTGTCTAGGTAAATATTCTATTCTTTTAGTATGATGTAGAGAGTGATATTCTGAGACAATTTGCAATTGTTTTTCATTATTATTCGTAGTTTTTGAGCTATTTAGCTTTTTATTCAGCAGCTCTCCTGTTTGTAAATTCGGCAATCTGGTTGCTAGGGTCAAAATGACCCTAGCAACCATGCATTTTTGAATAAGAGACTGGAATATGAATAGGAGATGGCCAAAAAAGATAAATAAAAAGTAGCAATAACTATACATTTGGAGTCCTACAGAGCATTTGTTATTAAATGGGGTCAGTGATCCCCATTTCAAAGCTGGAAAGAGAGAAGGGATATAATAAAAAAATAAATAATAAAGACCTACTGAAATGTAGCTTAGAATTGGCTATTCCTTAAACATACTAAGTTAACTTGAAGGTGAACCACCCCTTTAATGCTATGCGTATGCACATGCTGGCTAAATGTATTCCCCTTTTTACTTTGGAATTCTCACATTGTAACTGGAAAAGGAGCCCAGAGTTTATTCAACATTACTTTAAAAATGTAATTAACTACTTGCACTTAATAAACAGAAAAGGACATTTGGAGAATGTAAGGGGAGGAGAACTAATAAAAAGAGAACTCCATAATAGTAGACCCCTTAGAACTTATTTCATGTCAGTGGGTCCTGCTGGTGGACTGTTGACATTAGAACAAATGTCGCAGCTGGGGATTTTTGATCTGCTCTTTCCCCATATAAAAGAGATTATAGGTAAGGAATCACAGCAGAGCAGTAGGTTATTAACAAGGAGTACCAGAGGTTAGATTTGTGTTCTGAATGTAGCTCCTGGGAAGCAGCTGCCTCAGCATCCTATCTCTGATGACATGAATGTTTTATAAATGGCACTCCCGTGTTTTTCCTTCTCATTTCCTCAGAGGAATACAATGCTATTTGCTGCTTCCCAGCTCATATTCACATGGGAAATGTCCCTGAGCACTACAGTCATGTCAAATCACAGGCTGCTATTTAACTCTTCCATTGCTGTACCGATCTGTGGCTCATAAAAGGAAATTCTTATAAATCAGATCACACTGGATAGACATTTAGGGGGTTATTTATTAACATCTCGCAAAATTTTAGGTTTTTTCACTACAAAACTCGAATTTTTAGAGGAAAAAAATGTTTTATACCCCGATGCAGCAAAAAGCCCTATTCCGAAGATCTGCTATCTCAGACCTGTCGAGGTCATGAAATCAATGGAGTCAATGAGAGAGGGGCCTATCTCAAGTTGAAGTTTTCATGGTCTGCGCTGGGTTTAGCCCAGAAATCCGACTTTTTCTGGGTTTTTGGGCAAAAACTTGAAAAATTTGAAAAAAAGTTTTCGCACTTCGGGAAAAAGCCAGAGAAATTTGAGCGACTTGGGTTTTTCCCTGATCCAATTAAATCGAGATTTTTTATTAATAAATAAGCTCAGTTTGTTCAAGGTTTTTTTTAAGATGATAACACACTGAATTAATACAGACGTTATACTGAGGAAATACCTACATAAGTTATACAGAGAGAAATACTTGCCCTAAATTATACATTGATAAATACCTGTCCTAAATTATATAGAGATACATAGGCCTCTGAGGAAGATGAGAAAGACGAAACGCATCAGGCTGTGATATCATCAGAGGGCCCAACTATGGAGGAACACATTGAGACACAGAGGAAAACGTTAATACACAGACTTGGATGTTTCCACAGGTGGAGCCAGTACATGGGACATTTTAATACATATGCTGTATTATTCCACAATAGAATATGAGTGCATTTTTAAACTACAAATTTTTTAACAAAAGGTGCTATTTCTCTTTACTGCTGAAACTTCTTCGGTGGAAGGTTATTCTATCCCTGCCTTGAGACTGACCCTTCACATAATGGTGCATGCTAAATTTTATTAAGAAACACTAAAAGGGTGCTGTGATATATGAAATATATGAAATGCTGTGATATAATAAAATATTACACTTTATATTGTATATTACACATATATATTGTCTGTCTCCCCTTGAGCCTTTTGTATGGGCTTTTTCTTTCAGATAATGGATATAGAGAGATATACCTGTCATAATTTATATAGAAAGAAAAATTTGCCTAAGTTATATATATAAATTATTTAGTGAGAAATACCTGTCCTAAATTTTATAGAGAGAAATACCTGTTGTAAGTTATATATGGAGACATACCTGCCCAAAGTTATACAGAGGAAATATACCTGCAAGGTGATCTTTCAGTTCTCTTAAAGCCTCTGGCTAGTGTGTTTAAGCAATACTTAACCCACCCACCCACCCAAAAAAAAACAAAAAAACAATCAAATGTCCATTTGTTAATTAAATACCGTATATACTCGAGTATAAGCCGTCCCGAGTATAAGCCTAGGTACCTAATTTTACCTACGAAAACTGGGAAAACGTATTGACTCTAGTATAAGCCTAGACACAACTACAGCCCTGTCTCCCAGCAGCGCACATTCTGCCAAAGCGACCCCCCCCAGCGATCAACCGGACTTCTTTGCAAAGTTGATGGTGACAGAGAATTGCCAAACAGATTACTGTGTGCATTGTCCCACTGTCCCACTACCATGTGCAGAGGGTGCTGTGTGATATTGCCTTCACTGTTAATCCTTCATATAACCAAAAGAGGGCGCTGTGTGATATTGCAGTCACTGTTATTCTTTAATATAACCAACAGAGGGCGCACTGTTATTCTTTCATATAACCAACAGAGGGTGCTGTGTGATATTGCAGTCACTGTTATTCTTTCATATAACCAACAGAGGGTGCACTGTTATCCTTTCATATAACCAACAGAGGGCGCTGTATGATATTGCAGTCACTGTTAATCTTTCATATAACCAACAGAGGGCGCACTGTTATTCTTTCATATAACCAACAGAGGGTGCTGTGTGATATTGCAGTCACTGTTATTCTTTCATATAACCAACAGATGGTGCACTGTTATTCTTTCATATAACCAGCAGAGGGCATTGTGGGATATTGCAGTCTCTCCCCAAGTGAACTGTTGGTATAGGAATGATTAAAAGTGACTGCAATCTCAGCTACTGCCCGCTGACCCGAGTATAAGCCGAGGTAGACTTTTTCAGCACATTTTGGATGCTGAAAAACTCGGCTTATACTCGAGTATATACGGTACATCCTCAGACCCTAGAACACACTAAGCAGTGCCTTACAGTCAGTTAGGGTTGCTGACGCTCTGACTTTGAAATAACTGATGAACCAAAAACATGGTGGTGTTATCAGTCTGATATGTAATAAAAAAAGCACACCATTTGCCCAGGTGCAGTAAACCATAGCAAATGCAACCAATCAAATATTTGCTTCTAAGCAGGTGAGTAAAATTACAATTTGTTTTCTTTTTGTTTAGATATCCTTTCAGAGATAATGACAGTATGTAAAATGAATTTCTAAAAGTTTATCATCCTATTTCAGTTGCTTCTTGCTCATTCACTCCTTTGCGGTTTTATGAGATTTCTGAAACAAAAATTTATTTTGAAAAGCCCTAATTGTCTTCTTGCATGCAGCAGGGAACTAGGACACACTATACACAGACACATAAGAAAAATTCTGTTACATTAAATTTACCTTTAACGCTGATCCTTTTGCCATAACAGGGATAATGAAAATAATCCCCACAGTCAGGCTATTACACATGATATAAACCATCGTTATGGCTGCTATACCACGTAATGGGAGCTACAGAAACCAACCAATCTCTAAGTTCTTTATTCCTTAAACTATTTATTCTCACAACTGTTAAATGTTGAGAAATAGGCAATCCGTTTCAATTTAACGGGTCAGTACTCAAGACTGTATTCCTTATTTCTACATCCCCACCCTTTTTGAGAAATCTTACATAAAAAAAAGATGTGCCATTCATATCGATTACATGTTGAAATACAATCCCAACAGGCTACAGTGTTAATGCCAGGAAATCCAGTAGTTCTACTTCCAAGCAGGGCTGGACTGGCAATCGGTGGGTTCTGGCAAATGCCAGAGGGGCTGCTATAAGGAGCCATATAAAGTCAGCATTTAGTGGGCTGGTGGGGGCTATTTGGGCCTCTGTGTGGGCTGATTGGGCCTGTGTGTACCTGAAATTCCAAGGCCTATTTTAATTCTCAGTCCGGACCTGCTTCCAAGCCTTGCCAAACCAAAAAGATAGCATTATATATCCCCACCAGTATGTGGTGCAATTGTAACACTGCTGTGAGGATAAAAAAAATAAGCCTATAAACAGGTTAGCATATGGTGCAACTAATAATAATTTTGTAGTTATCTGTTCTTTTACAGTAACAGATCTGCAGAACTGTTTCATATTGAGTCGCATTATGCACCAAATCCCTATGTCTAGCCCTACTTGAGTTTTTTTTATTGCTCCAACATATGAAAAAGCTCCAACATTATCCACAGCACTGTATAATCGATGGGTGTATATATCAAACATACAAATACTGACCAATATATGAGATAAAGAGGGTCCTGCTTTTTTAATTACAGCTTTGATTTCTGTATCAAGGGGTGCCACTATCTAAAAGTTGGCAATCTTTTCATCTTAATTATTAGTGCCATCTGTACTTATTCACTTTCTGCTCCAACAGCTTTCAAATGTGTGATACTGTACATTATGTGCTAATGCCCTCTTACAAAGATTACTGTATACATTGTGCCACTGCATAGCAGTCAGAAGCAGGAGGTTATGACCCTGAAACTGGAAGTTTGGACTGGGATACAAAACCGGCCTGGCATTTCAAGTACACAGAGGCCCAAACAGCACCCCCGCCAGCCAAATAATAGTGACTGTGTATGGCATCTTACAGCAGCCCCTTTGGCATTCGCCAAAATCCACAGACTGCCAGTCTGGGCCTGTATGAAGCTATAATGGTGGGGGGGTTTAGGCTTTAATGTGTTCTCCGTGGGAAAGGTAAGACTATGAAATGTATCAAATTATGACTGTCCAATATACGAAAGAGAGTTTCAGCCAGTTGCAGGCAGAACAATAAAAAGAGAAATGTGATTGGCTGGCATGGGTGCAACGTTGCCCAGGGTTAATAAACTAGCACCTTCAGGCCCAGACTGGCTATCTGTGAGTTCTGGCAAATGCCAGAGGGGCTGCTGTAAGATGCCATAGACAGTAACTGTTGAGTGGCTTGTGGGGGACTGGTTTGGCCTCTGTGTACTTTAAATGCCAGGGTCTGTTTTGACTCCCAGTCCAGACCTGAACACCTTCCTATCCTTGTCTGGTCCACCATCTTATGTTATACCTGGTCCTGCATATTGAGTGTAGTAACGATGTATCACCTATAATTAGGGTTTCCATCTGGCCGGTAAAAATGATGCTTGATGCCAATGTTATTAATAGGAAAAAACAGCAATTATATAGGAAGGCCTGTATTTTTTTCAAGAAAAGGTGGCAACCCTACCTATAATAAATGGTATAAGTGACCAGGTAGCATTGAGGCAGTAATGGCCTGGTAGGAAAAGATAAGCTAATTCTACACTGGCGCCAGGTTGGCTGTTTTCCAGCCAAATTGTGCTACTAACTTAAAGCCCAGGCGGGTTTTGAATGTACAAACTAGCCAAGGTACGGATTTGGGCTACTTTTTGGGCCTTCGGCTGGTTTGTACTTTGGAAACTAGCCAAAGTTTATCTTGCCCTAATGTGCCAAGCCTGCATCTCCCAATGCATGTGGCCACCAAAATGTCTAGAGGTTGACCTGTTTTACCAATGTTTATTGAAATGTCCTATGAATTAGTGCCTTATGGGGCCCCTATATCATACCTCCCAACTGTCCCTTTTTCGGAGGGACAGTCCCTCTTTTGATAGCTCAACCCGCAGTCCCTCATTTGTACTGGAAAGTCCCTCTTTTCTCTGCACTGAACAGCCAGAAAAAGAAACAAAGTTTCTCACTTAATTGGCTTTTAGCAGAGAGCCCAGAACAGCCAACAGGTGCAAATAAGATACTTTGTAACAATTTTGAGACACAAAAACACAGTTTAGATAAGGAGAAATATTTTCAAACTTTCATAACCTGCCAAATTTTGTAAAACAAACATGGTAATTAGGGGGTGTGGCCACAGAAAGTGGTGTGGCCAAAAAATTGCTGCGCTACGTGCGGGAAAAAAAATTTTGTCCCTCTTTTTACTTCCAAAATGTTGGGAGGTATGCTATATCTCCTGGCGCCCCGGTGATGTGTGAATCTGTCCCATTTTCTACATGGAAAAAATTGCAAAACTGTGAAAATGTAAAAAAGGTGTATTTTCACATATATTCATTTATTTTTTACAGTTTTTTTTTCACTGCACATATTGCACTTTTTTTTTGATACTTCTGGAGTGCCTCTTGGCTAGTTTTGGGCTGGTTTTGTAGCTGACTTTGGCTGGTTTTGAAAATAAGACCTGGCAACTCTGACTGGCGCTGCCATTGGTGCTGACTGATGTTTCCGCTACACCCGCCTCACAACTCCCAGGCGAGAACTGTATCCTGGCGCTGAGGCAGCGCAGCAAAGAATCCGCCCAATTAGCCAACTCCATGATAGTCCGGAACGAATGCGTTCCGTACTGCTGACTGTCCTTTTTCTACCCTTACAACCGATACAATTCTCATCAGGGCCAAGTTCTTTTCAAATACGAACTACATTTCCCAGCGTTCTTTGGTGCTGAGGCAGCTGCGAAAAGGCTCGTCATCACCAATCCAAAAGGATCGTCATCACCAATCCAAAAGGCGGGTCTGAGTTGTAGCCGCTGACGGACACGTCACCAACGCGGAAGTGATCATGCCTTCAGAGGCCGCTGTCAATCAACGGGGAGAGGAGGTGAGGGGTGCCTGGGTGCAATGGAGGGTAGAGGGCGGCGAAGACTCACAGAATTCCCCAAATCCATCCGGCCCAGGATTGATATCCCTGCACTAAAGATGGCAAATGGGGCAAACCTTTGACTAGAATTAGTAAACAACGTACAGCATCTTATTATTGCAATAGCTGGCTCTTTCAGTGATAAAATAAAGCAACAGAGAGCAGAAGTCCTATAATAAAATGTGCTTAGAGACTTTAGAACAGGGCTGACCCCCTATTTTATGTTTATTAGTGGAACAGAACAAATGGTGTACAATCTGGGGGAAAAGGCAACACCAGGGAAATGTATTGTGCAGTATATAATGGTGGGACCACAAAAAATGGTTTCAAACGAGGGAAAAAGTCAGGGAATGTTAAACTGAGGTTTCACCTTCTATATTATCCAGTGGAAACCCCATGAATCTGTTTGGAGGGCATCTATATACATCCATTGCAGGACACTAGTAAATCCTGCAGGCCCGGACTGGCAATTGTGGGTTCTGGCAAATGCCAGAGGGGCTGCTATAAGGTCCCATAGAAAGTCACTATTTAGTGGGCTGGTGGGGGCTATTTGGGCCCTAGTGTGGGCTGATTGGGCCTCTGTGTACCTGAAATACCAGGGCCTATTTTGACTCTCAGTCCAGACATGATATCCTGGTTTTAACTATTAAACAGAATCAGATATTTGGGCTCTGCAGGAGTATCATAACGTCATTAGGGATCTTGCTCACCTGTGTGACCAGCGACATCTTCTCACGCTCCATTGTGGAAGCATATGACAAGGTTTCTGATCAGGTATTAACAGGCTGTTTTAGGAGATTGCGTTTATTTCAAGTCGTTTTTTAAAATGTATAAGGAAAAATAATAAGCATGGTTTGAGAATTTATTGTTATTATTATTATTTCTGACAGTATTATGAGTTGGACTGAATTATAAAACCGCCTGTATTTCTAACTGCATGCATTTTTCCCCTGTGCATTCTGCTGTCAGTAATGTGCATGTTTTATTTTTTTGTTCAGGGTTTTGTCAGCATCACATCTCCTATTCTTGCAAAGCCTCTGATCCCCATGTGCTTGGACTAAATATGGTGGAGGAGATCATTACGAGGGATCTGCTGTCAGCAGATCTGAAATGCAGCCTATTTGTTGCAGCACTAAAGAGCTATAAACGAGACTCTGTCTTGAGGCCGTTCCCTGCTTTGTATACCAGCGACCAATATAAGGACTTTGATGCTTTGGTATGTAGGTCACTTGGGAGTGCTTTCTTCTCAGTATTTATGAAAATCTTTCATGTAAGTTTTCACAGGGGAAAGTTGGTAGCCTGCGGGATCTGGTAATAAAGTGACTTTCTGGCAGTCACAGTGGGAACTTGCTGAAGGTAGTTAGTTCTACACACTATCCACCTTGGATGTGCTTTTGCAATAAGATATTTTTCATATCTAAGCATGTGCTGGTTTATTGGTAATGTGGCAGTGCCAGTGTTTGGAAGCTGAGATACATTATAAATTTGTTAAAGCAACTTTGCTTAAAGGAGATCTAAAGCGTAACGAAAGACGTAGGATAGAAATTATGTTTTGGGCTTCTGTACCAGCCTGAAGGCAGCCACAGCCTTTTAGCAGGGAAGATTTGTGCCTCCAAAAATGCCACAGTAGCTCCGCATCTTCTTTCTGCTGATTCACTGCACATGCTCTGTGCTGCTGTCACTTATTAAGCTTACAGACTGATTCAAAATGTACACTACACATAAAATATAAATGTCACAATATAAGGCTGATTAATAATTAATATAGATAATTACTACATTGCAGCTAGAAACTAGTGCAATTAGCATCAGAATTTAATAATCATCCCTGTAGTATCGGCTTATATTACAGACAAACCTCATTTTCTGCTTGATAATTTGTGATGTCCCCTAAACGGAGACAGCGACAGGTTGGGAGATGGGGAAGTCCGATCTTTTGAGGATTGGAACGATCGGATTTTTGCATCTATGGCCAGCTTTAACCAAAGAAGTAGGCTAGAGATGTTGTACGTTATATTTTGGCCTTCTGTGCCAGCCCAAGACAACCACAGCCTTTTAGCAGTAAAGATCTGTGTCTCCAAAGATGCCCCAGTAGCTCCCCATCTTCTTTTCTGCAGAATCGCTGCACATGCTCTGTGCTGCTGTCACTTACTGAGCTGAGGGACTGACTCACAATATACAGTACACATAGAATAGAATAGAATAAGGCTGAATAGTAATTAATACCAGTGCCGTAACTAGAGGGGGGGCCCTGGTGCGTGACGCGCAGCCGGGCCCCGCCCCCCTCCGTACATGACAGATTTCACTGGCGAGCGGGCTGCCGGGGGGCCCTGAGGGGGTACGGGCCCTGGTCCGCTCGCACCCCCTGCTCCCCCGGTAGTTCCGCCACTGATTAATACAGATAATACAGACAGCGCAAAAAGCAGTGCAACTAGCATCAGCCTTGTAGCATTGTAGCATCATCTTATATTGCAGGCTAACCACATTTTGTGCTTGATAATTTGCAAACCCCCTAAGCTTAGCTTCTCAACAGCTGCTCAGAGTCCACTGAGCATGCGAGTGTCGCAGACACTTTCCAAGTTGGTGTCCCCCGGTGACAAGTTTGAAATACTGGATCATTGCTGCTATTGACAAGCTGAAACTTTAGGCTGGTGCAATAATTTCAATAAACAAAATATGACATTTTTAGCCATATTCATTTTTAGGGTTTAGTTCTCCTTTAAGTTAACTTTTAGTATGTTATAGAGTGCCAATAAAAGGTGAATGTATAAGGTCCAACATAAACTGCATAACATGTAGATGACCAAATCAGGCAAACTTCTACTTCATCAAATAAGCAAATGTTTAAATGTATGCCAAACTTAATTTATAATACCTGACCTTTAAAATAAAATGACACCTCGAAACCAAGGGCAGTATTTGATTTCTGACATAAAATACCCCTAGCTTGTGCAGGTATATACATTTTTATCACATTTTTATTTCCTGTTTAGCTTTCTGCATACCTTTACACTTCTGTTTACAGTCTGTCTCTTCTGTATTTTGGGTTGGGTCCTGTAAGTAGATGGGATTCCTGTCTGCCAGAGCAGAAACCAGCCTATAGGCAGTGCAGAAAAGAGCACACATTATTATTCTGGCTGCAGGCAGAAAATCATTTTCCAGTTCTATGCAGGAAACGAGGAACATGCTTATCTATTAAGTACATCTGGATATCAAAACTACAGTATGGTAAAACAAGTGTATATACAGTATTACCTTAATGAATATATTGATTTACAGCACTAACAAGGCTTTTATATAGCCACTGGAGACTACTGTGTTTTAGAGTAATTCAGTAGTTAATTAAAATCTATATTTATTTAATTACAATGGTGTAACAAAGCCATAAACAATTATTCTGTTCCATAAATTAGAAGATAAATAAATATTTATTTGTTTAATCTCTATAAACATTTATTGAAATTTGCATAATTAATAGATGAGATTGAAATGAAACTGCAATTTAGGGATATGTAAAGCTTGTGTAATTGCCATCCATTAGCTAGAATATACCTTGTTTAGATTACAGATTCGAGTGCCTTGCCCGGACTGCCTGAAATCATTCAAGATAAAAACAACAGAGACCAAAAAGTACTTAACCTCCTCAGATGGATTTTATCGGACAAGCTATTTACTGTTAAGAGTGTGCCAAAGGATAAGGTAAGATTTATGTAATCATCAGTTATCCTACAATGATAACATTTTCTAGTTTTGTTTCTAATTTTTGGGAAAAGTGCTTGTATAGATAAACATGTCTCGCATCTATATTCCCCAAAAGTTCTATGTTCTCTAATGACACAGGCTCTGTGCCTCCATAAGCTATAATGTTTTTCTTTAGCCTTTTGGATGTGTCCTGAAAATTTAAATATTATTGATTTTTTTTGTAAAGCATCTTTCACTCCAGTTTCCCCTCTCCTCTACAAGCAGGGTCATTGACTCCTGAGGAAATGAACCTTAGTTTATGTGATATTGGGCAAAATCCAAAATTCAGTTGTTTTTGTAACAATATATTTATCACAACTGGGAGATACAATTGAAAAGAATGTATAATATGTAGTATTAACCACACCTAAAACTATAGCATAAAGATTTTGGGTCTCCCTGATTGATATCAGGCCAGATTTCGATCGGGCAAGACTGATTTTTTTTTTTTTGGGTGATCGATTACCGCATTGGCTAATTGATTTGGTCCTCGTCCCGTTCCCACCCTGTCCTTCGCTGTAGGCCAAACGATCGGATTAACCCGATATCGCCCCCTGCCTTTGGACCCTAGCAACCAGGTTGCTAAAATTGCAAACTGGAGAGTTGCTGAATAAAAAGCTAAATAACTCAAAAACCACAGATAATAAAAAATGAAAACCACTTGTATATTATCTCTGAATATCACTCTATATCATACTAAAAGTTAATTCAAAGGTGAACAACCCCTTCAACTCTAAATTCAGAAAAACTCAGATGGAAGTTAATATTGCAGATAGTTCAGGTCAATATGATTTACATAAAGAAGAGCCCAATGTACTGCTCACCACAGTGATTTATTAACGTTCATATTCCTTCCCTGGATCAAAATTTTTAGCACTAAAAAAGTGTATTAGAATAATCACTCTAAACCACAAAAAATTAAGTGTAAAAACCCCAATATTCCTTCTATAAGCTGGCAAAGTCATATAGAAGTCAAAGGGAGCTTTCCTTCACCAACTGTAAAATCTTTCTTTGAACTTTTAGAGGTTTTTATGAAAATTAGTTTTTCAAGGTTTTTATGTTCTTACTTGGATTTGTTCCGTGTTTTTATTCATTGAACTGTAACTGGGCACAAGGCTTAATAGTATGTTCTCTTAAAAGTAAATGCAATTGAAAGATGTTTGTGTTTATGTTTGGCTCCTTTTGTCAGCTTTATGTTTTTGGGAGGTTTTTTTCCAAAAAGAGTAATGTATAAAAAGGCAAAGTACTGAATATGTGCAACAGCTTAGTGTTGCCTCCTCCCTGCCTTGCAGTTACTCAAAATATTGCACTTTTTGGGCACTAAGTAAAATATTTCATTTCAGGTTGAAAAGGTTTTTTTTTTTGTAAAATGTCTATATATATTTTTTTTTATTATTTATATATTTCAGAGGGGAGAGTTGTGCTTGATTTTCTCATTTCTGTGTAGCTGTATGCAAATATGATGTTTTCTCTTTCCGAAATATTACTTTCCCCATAGTCCTCCAAATATTCTGTGGTTTAATACTGTCATTTCTATGACTTGTCTAAAATATGTAATCTGTTTGAGTGAGTGTTAGGATGGATGTTGACTGTACTAACCATATCAGCAATATAATCCAGCCTTGAGCTGCCCTTACTTGCTGTTTTAGTATGAGGAAATCCAAGCCCTGCCAGGCTCTCCCAGTCATGCCTTGCCCACTCCTGACTTCCTGTTTGAATTAGAATACTGCGAGAAGCTCAGCGCCAAGTTCCAGGAGACTCGCGGCGACAGGGACCTGATCTATGCATTCCACGGCAGCCGACTAGAAAACTTTCATTCCATACTGCACAATGGCTTGCACTGTCACCTCAATAAGGTATGGACTGGCTGTAACCTCAAAGAAATATCTGCATGGCTTCTGTATTTTGCATTGAAAATAAATGACTGCCTATAAGACTCTATAAAGGGACACGTGAAAAGTAAAGCTGGCCATACACCTGAAGATCCGCTCTTTTGGAGAGGTTGCCCAATGAGCAGATCTTTCCCTGATACCTGGCGCCACATGCTGAGATCAGCTAATAACCTGGTCTGAAAAGGCAGAAAGTTTATGGTCAGCTTTATAATTTTAGTCTCTAGATTATGTGATTATCACCACTGGGCAGGTCAGGTGCATATAGTATGCGATCATTGTCAATACTTCTGGTTCCATAACCCATAGTTACATATTAAAGTTGGGTTATAAAAGACTAACGTCCATCAAGTTCAACCTCTCCAAATGAAGACTTGATAAAAGGTCCGGGGTGCGGGGGGGGGACATTGCCCCTTTTCTGTATGTACATAGACTAAATTAAACACAGAACACTTTTTCACAAATTGCAGTTTGGCACTGGATTCAAAGTCAATTCAAATTCAGAGTTTTCAGGTCGGTACCGTATATACTCGAGTATAAGCCGAGTTTTTCAGCATCCAAAATGTGCTGAAAAAGTCTACCTCGGCTTATACTCGGGTCAGCGGGCAGTAGCCAAGATTGCAGTCACTTTTAATCATTCCTATACCAACAGTTCACTTGGGGAGAGACTGCAATATCCCACAATGCCCTCTGTTGGTTTTATGAAAGAATAACAGTGCGCCCTCTGTTGGTTATATCAAAGAATAACAGTAACTGCAATATCACACAGCGCCATCTGTTGGTTGTATCAAAGAATAACAGTGACTGCAATATCACACAGCGCCATCTGTTGGTTGTATCAAAGAATAACAGTGACTGCAATATCACACAGCGCCATCTGTTGGTTATATCAAAGAATAACAGTGACTGCAATATCACACAGCGCCATCTGTTGGTTGTATCAAAGAATAACAGTGACTGCAATATCACACAGCGCCATCTGTTGGTTGTATCAAAGAATAACAGTGACTGCAATATCACACAGCGCCATCTGTTGGTTATATCAAAGAATAACAGTAACTGCAATATCACACAGTGCCATCTGTTGGTTGAATAAAGGATTAACAGTGATGGCAATATCACACAGCGCCATCTGTTGGTTATACAAAAGATCAGTGATGGTTTTATGACACACAGCACTCTCTGCACAATTCTCTGTCACCATCAACTTTGCAAAGAAGTCCGGTCGATCGCTGGGGGAGTCTCTTTGGCGGAAGGTGCGCTGCTGGGAGACAGGGCTGTAGTTGTGTCTAGGCTTATACTAGAGTCAATAAGTTTTCCCAGTTTTCGTAGGTAAAATTAGGTACCTCGGCTTATACTCGGATCGGCTTATACTCGAGTATATACGGTAATATTTTTTCAAGTTTTAGGTATTCTATTTTTTTCTTAAATAAGATACTATTCGAATGTCAAGGTCATTTGAGGTAAAAATCTTAACATTCAACCTTTGATAAATCTGCCCCTTAGTGTATAACTTCCATTTATATTATTTCTGCCAAAGTGCATAACCTTGCATTTATCAACATTAAGGGCAGAGACACATTGCCTTCCCGCCGGCAAGAATGAAAATCGCTGGCGGGATGGCACAAAAAATATTTATTTTCAAAATGAATCAGTTAATAGTGCCGCTCCAGCAGAATTCTGCACTGAAATCAATTTCTCAAAAGAGCAAACAGATTTTTTTATATTCAATTTTGAAAACTGACATGGGGCTAGACATATTGTCAATTTCCCAGCTGCCCCAAGTCATGTGACTTGTGCTCTGATAAACTTCAATCACTCTTTACTGCTGTACTGCAAGTTGGAGTGATATCAACCCCCTCCCTTTACCCCCCCCCCCCAGCAGCCACACAAAAGAACAATGGGAAGGTAACCAGATAGCAGCTCCCTAACACAAGATAACAGCTGCCTGGTAGATCTAAGAACAGCACTCAATAGTTAAAACCCATGTCCCACTGAGACACATTCAGTTACATTGAGAAGGAAAAACAGCAGCCTGCCAGAAAGCATTTCTCTCCTAAAGTGCAGGCACAAGTCACATGACCAGGGGCAGCTGGGAAATTGACAAAATGTCTAGCCCCATGTCAGATTTCAAAATTGAATAAAAAAAAAATCTGTTTGCTCTTTTGAGAAATGAATTTCAGTGAAGAATTCTGCAGGAGTAGCACTATTAACTGATGCGTTTTGAAAAAAAAAACATGTTTTCCCATGACAGGATCCCTTTTTAATAAACAATTTGAGAAGCAAAGGACCAAGTACAGACCCTTGTACTCCACTAACAACACTGGTCCAACTAGAAAATGTTTCATTTACCACCACTCTTTGTAGTCTATCTTTTAGCCAGTTCTCTATCCAGGTACAAATACGATGTTCCAGGCCAACATTCCTTAATTTAACCAGTAAACTTCTGTTTGACACTGTATCAAATGCTTTAACAAAGTCTAAGTATATCACATTCACTGCCATCCCAGAGTCGAGGTTCCTGCTCACCTTCTCATAAAAAATAAATTAAATTAGTCTGGCAAGAGCTGGCCTTATTTGCCTGTTTAGCAGTATTTGATAAAATAAATGCTCCTTAACTTCTGTTTGATCCAGAGAACTAATCCATTTAGGCAAATCCATGTGTTAAACGGGTTGCTCAACTTTAAATTTATATGATGTAGAGAGTGATTGTCTGAGACAGTTTGCTATTGGTTTTCATTTTTTACTATTTGCAGTTTGAGTTATTTAGCTCTTTATTCCGTAACTCTCCAGTTTTCAATTTCAACAATCTGGTTGCTAGGGTCCAATTACCCTAGCAACCATGCATTCATTTGAATAACAGACTGGAATATAAATAGGAGAGGGCCTGAATAGAAAGATGAGTAATAAAAAGTAGCTATAACAACACATTTTCCTTACAGAGCATTTGTTTATAGATGGGGTCAGTGACCCCTATTTGAAATCTGGCAAGAGTCAGAAGAAGAAGGCAAATAATTCAACAACTATTAAAAATATAAGAAAATAAAGGCCAATTGAAAAGTTGCATGAATTAGCCATTCTGTAACATAATAAAAGTTAAGGTGAACTACCCCTTTCATTGTCTCAAATATGTACTGTTTAATTGTCACTTTTTGTGTGGTTTATTCTACTAGTCTACCCTAAGTACAGTATATGACAGTCTGTGATAAGCAACTAAATGGGAATATCTTTGATGCAAGAGTCGCTGTTAGTCATATCAGAAGTCTGATATTGAGAATATCACACTACTATGTTCTCTCCTCTCTTTAGACCTCCTTGTTTGGAGAAGGCACATACCTGACTAGTGATCTGGGCCTTGCTCTTCTATATAGTCCCCATGGACAGGGATGGACAAGAAGTATGTTGGGCCCTGTGCTGAGCTGTGTGGCCATGTGTGAAATGATTGACCATCCTGATGTCAAGTGCCAGGCTAAGAAGAAAGGTAAGGGGATTTAGGTCAAGGAAATAGTATTCCTATTTACTTCTTTGTGTAGTGGTTTCATTTATTTGCACATATATATAATGCGTCGTTAAAATATTTGAGATTATTCTCCAGCTTCTGCAGATCACTTTTTCTACTGTATATATCAGTCATTTAAAAGACCAGTAACATAATTTTTAAAAAAAAAAACCATTTCGTTCTACTTCTAATACAGTTTTAACTCAATAAAGACTTTGCGAATTTAAAGAAATTACTTACTGGTTCTCTGCTCCTCTACAGAAACGGAGACAGGGTGACGATCCATTGTGCGGCGCTCGATTTCTCCACCCTGCCTTCTATAGGATATAGCTAGGGAGGATAAATCAAGCGCCGCACAATGGATCGTCGCCGTTTCTGAGGAGGCGCGCAAGCAGAGAATCGATAAGTTATTTCTTAATAAAGACTATGTGAATCTAAAGTGTTTTTTTTTTCGTTAAGTAGAAACAAGTTTTCAATAAAAAAAAAAATTTGTTACTGGTGCACCGTAGTGAATGGTATACAATGGCTTGCGGGAAAAGATTTAAAATCACTACAAAAAAATTTCAGCTCAAATTATGGAACAGGAGGATTTACACTTCTGCTCTGTAGCTGGATAAGCAGAGCAGTTGAATTGGAGGCTACAGCTGGAACCCCTGTAGTCTGCTATCCCTTATCTGGAACGTGATTCCATCGAAACATTAAAAGCCTGCTTTTAACAATTAAAGAAGCAAAACACAAAGAGTATTGATAATTCTTTAAACAGAAAGTTGCACATGGACATTTTTTACAGCTTACTGCATTTTTGGTTACTATACTGTGATTATCACTTGCCCTATGATCATGTTTTCCTTGACTGTACAAATGGAAAAAGCACCAGCAGGCTGTGCTTTTGTTACAGACTTGATTATTTGAGCATCTTAATTTTTACTGGTAGTAGAACTCCAGTCTAGAACTTTATAGCTACGATCAGAATCTTCATGATCATAAGCCATTAACTTCCTTCTCATCTGTGTCCTCTTTAGATTCCTCTGAAATTGATCGGAAGCGTGCAAGGGCACGGAACAGTGAGGGGGGAGATGTGCCACAGAAATACTTTGTAGTGACAAATAACCAGCTGTTACGTGTAAAATACTTGATGGTGTACTCTCAAGAACAGCCTCGAAGAAGGTGAAGAAAACACCTATTGTTTACTGTTGTAGAGCAACATCCATAGAATAGCTACTCTGCCTTATGATGCTAAGCTGTGTAGTTTAACAATATCTGAAACTTTTTCATCTATGATGTTTTCTACTAGTATTCACTCTCTACTACACACTTTGTTGGGTATTTCTCGCGCCATTGACAGCCCAGTCCTAATACTGTGTATTTATCATTCAATCCAGTAACACATTTTTAAAAAATGTAGTCATTGGGCTGACCCTACAGCTCAACATGATATTCTGTGATTGCCTTTAACTGTCTTGCTTTGTTGTTTCCTGAATACTCGAGTGTAGCAAATCATGGCTAATTTGGGAGGGAAAACCTTTAGCTCAATGGTACATGTGGGTATAAAACTCCAACCTGCAGGAGGTTGTATCATATGGCCTGAATGTGAGGGGCAGTAAGTCACTTCCAGACAGGTGCATCTTCTCAGATGATGATTGCCCATATACAGTGGTGTGAAAAACTATTTGCCCCCTTCCTGATTTCTTATTCTTTTGCATGTTTGTCACACTTAAATGTTTCTGCTCATCAAAAACCGTTAACTATTAGTGAAAGATAACATAATTGAACACAAAATGCAGTTTATAAATGAAGGTTTACGTTATTATGGGAGAAAAAAAACTCCAAATCTACATGGGCCTGTGTGAAAAAGTGATTGCCCCCCTTGTTAAAAAATAACTTAACTGTGGTTTATCACACCTGAGTTCAATTTCAAAGGTTATAAAGCCATTTCTAAAGCTTTGGGACTCCAGCGAACCACAGTGAGAGCCATTATCCACAAATGGCAAAAACATGGAACAGTGGTGAACCTTCCCAGGAGTGGCCGGCCGACCAAAATTACCCCAAGAGCGCAGAGACAACTCATCCGAGAGGCCACAAAAGACCCCAGGACAACATCTAAAGAACTGCAGGCCTCACTTGCCTCAATTAAGGTCAGTGTTCACGACTCCACCATAAGAAAGAGACTGGGCAAAAACAGCCTGCATGGCAGATTTCCAAGGCGCAAACCACTTTTAAGCCAAAAGAACATTAAGGCTCGTCTCAATTTTGCTAAAAAACATCTCAATGATTGCCAAGACTTTTGGGAAAATACCTTGTGGACCGACGAGACAAAAGTTGAACTTTTTGGAAGGTGCGCGTCCCGTTACATCTGGCGTAAAAGTAACACACCATTTCAGAAAAAGAACATCATACCAATAGTAAAATATGGTGGTGGTAGTGTGATGGTCTGGGGTTGTTTTGCTGCTTCAGGACCTGGAAGACTTGCTGTGATAGATGGAACCATGAATTCTACTGTCTACCAAAAAATCCTGAAGGAGAATGTCCGGCCATCTGTTTGTCAACTCAAGCTGAAGCGATCTTGGGTGCTGCAGCAGGACTATGACCCAAAACACACCAGCAAATCCACCTCTGAATGGCTGAAGAAAAACAAAATGAAGACTTTGGCCTGACCTAAATCCTATTGAGATGTTGTGGCATGACCTTAAAAAGGCGGTTCATGCTAGAAAACCCTCAAATAAAGCTGAATTACAACAATTCTGCAAAGATGAGTGGGCCAAAATTCCTCCAGAGCGCTGTAAAAGACTCGTTGCAAGTTATCGCAAACGCTTGATTGCAGTTATTGCTGCTAAGGGTGGCCCAACCAGTTATTAGGTTCAGGGGGCAATTACTTTTTCACACAGGTTTGGATTTCTTTTCTCCCTAAATAATAAAAACCCTCATTTAAAAACTGCATTTTGTGTTTACTTGTGTTATCTTTGACTAATAGTTAAATGTGTTTGATGATCAGAAACATTATGTGTGACAAACATGCAAAAGAATAACAAATCAGGAAGGGGGCAAATAGTTTTTCACACCACTGTAGATGGGTTATATAACCCAGGCATGCAAGTGCTAGTGCTCTAAAGGTGACCGAGTCGGCTGCTTATTCGCCCGTGTATGGGGCCCCCAGACGGGCTTCCCCAATCGAGATCTGGTCGAAAGTCGATTGGATGGGACAAAAAATCCCTTCTGATCGCAGCCGCATCTGTTCGTTGATGCGGTCCCGCGATCCGACTGGCCGTTCCCATTCGTTAGGATCCGATCGTTGGGCCCACGATCGGATCAGCCCGATATTGCCCACCTCAAGGTGGGCATATCGGAGAGAGATCCGCTCGTTTGGCGAAATCGCCAAACGAGCGGATCTCTCTGTGTATGGCCACCTTAAGAGTGCACCCCTTACTACTAATCTAGGAAGCAAGAGCACACCTCTTAGTGCTCATCTAGCAAGCACTTGTGTCCCCAGGTTTGTTGCTCTTTCTGCAATGAGCAGCATCAGGAGGCGCGGCAGCCCTGTGTGTACCACCTGCCTGACATGCAAGTTTTGGGGCGGGTAGGGGGACACCTACATTCTTCCCCCAGTTGCCCTTCTGTTATCATGCGCTTCCTAATAATAATAATAAAAATATGTACTGCTAATCTCTTGACTAATTTGAAGATGTATTGTATTCTGCAGCATCCCCAGTCCTTTGATTAATTTCTTTCATTTCTCTCTTATGGTTTTTCCTGTGCAGACCTAGGCAGCCAACATGGTTCTCCAAACACCGGTTTGCTATTATGATGACACTCTACCTGTTTATACTGATTCTTATTGGACTAAGCAGCTCTAAAGCCTTCACCTATCATTGGAACCGACTTCTAGGCTGGAGACCATGAGTTTTCCAAACCTACGGACCACACCACATGCCTTAATGATGTATCTGCTGTCCAGCAATGCATTTACTGTCCTTTTCCTACTCTGCACTTTGACTGGTCTAGTTGAAAACCATTCCAAGACATGGGGAAACTCTTCCTCTTGTTGGGTTGCCTAGTACCCTGTACTTGTCCTAGTGAGAAGAACCATTCATTTTAATTAAAGATTATAACACTTACAAGACAAACGTGAGTATTAGATGCTAAATAAGCAATACAAACACAAGCAGGTATTGAACAGACTGACAAAAAGAACTGCGCTGCTTGTTACATCATTTTGTAGCTAAGGTGGGTGCAAAATACATTTCTAACTGTCGAAAAGTAACTGTCGAAAAGAAAGTGTTATGTCTTTGAAGCAGGGGAAAAACTGCTACAGTGTACTCAAATGTTATACAGTGGCGAAGCTTTTGTGAATATATCTCAATGATATTGATTTGGACCAGTCACCTCTTACACCTGAGTCCAGATCTACACTTATTCCTAGGCTGTTACTCCTCCAGTAAACCATCTATACAAAATAAAGGCAATGCTAATGTCCTCTTCCAAGCCAAGTGTTGTTGCATTAATCATGCCTTGTTTCTTTCTGTTCTTTGAGTAAAAAAGGTAAACTTTTTTGACACAATTGGAAGAGTAGTCATTGGTGTTAGAGTAGAGTGATTTACTGTATATAGAGGTCACACATTCGCTTTGTTATTTGAGAGAAACATTTAGTCTTAGTTTTTTATACTCTTATTTATCTGTCATTGTTTTATGGAACTACATCCAAACTGTAACCAATTAGTCAAAGTAATAAAGATATTTTAATCCGATCATTTCCAAAATATCACAAGTGCTGGTTACTCAATGGGTGCATGAAATGCAAATGAATATCTAAAAGTAGTATAAAGGTTTAATCACTGGCTTGTTATTTGTAGTCCTGGATTCAATTCATGTATTAACGTCATCTGACCTTGGACTTGTCACTTGCTGTGGGCAACAAAACAGGTGATATTTACCTCCAATGTTAGCAAACCAGACCCTTAACATCTGCTTGAGCTACAGACACCAGATCAAGACTATAAACGTCATAGGCCAGGTATTTGTTGTGCCTGAAAACTGTGCACATCTCTGGTTGTAATTTTAAATTTCAGGCCTGCACATCACTGCTGTAGCCTGTCCCTCATGATTTTACCGCTGCCAAACACACACAGCATTTTATTCTTTAGGGAGGTGCAGGTCATTGTACTTAAAGGAGAAGGAAAGGTATAATCACTTTCGTTGCCAAATCCTAGGAACCCCCAGTGATTATAATTGCTTAGTGATACTCATGGACGGTGCTTGTTCCCTTAAACTGCACCGGTATTTCTGTAGGCAACTTTTTTTTGGGGCCTGGGCAGGCACATGTGCTCTAACAGAAAAAGCCAGCTATTTGTTTTTCACACATTCACTTGAATGAAGAGAATGTGGAAGAAGCCAAAGAAAATGGCAACAAGCAGGTCTTACAGAAGAACCCTGGGAAGTTAAAATATTTGCAAACAGGCACACCGGCCTGGGGTATCAGGTAAGAGATTATTATAATCAGTGGTGAGGGGAGGGAGGTCTGACATTTTGGCACCTCCAATGATAGCTTTAGTTTTCCTTTAATTCTGGAGTGCAAAAAACTGTGCATTGGTATTCAGCATGGTGCAATGTGCAGAAAAACATGGTCTGCAAAAGTTTTTTCCAATTTCCATTAGTATCAGTATTGTTGTTTCTATTTTGTGCATATAGTTCTATAAATTCCACATTTTGATTTCAAATATCATATAGTGTAAACACCATATACACCTTTAAGTTAACTATCAGTATGATATAGAGAGTATTCTTAGACAATCTGCAATTGGTTTTCATTTTGTTTTATAATTTGTGTTTTTGAGTTATTTCATTTTTTTATTCAGCAGCTCTCCGGTGCAGTTTCAGCAGTTTGGGTCCAAATTACCCATGCATTAATTTGAATAAGAGACTGGAATATGACTAGACGAGGACCTGTATATAAAGATGAGTAACATAATGAACCAATAACAATAAATTTGGGGTCAGTGAACCTTATTTGAAATCTGGAAGGCAGAAGAAGGCAAATTAATAATTCAAACACTATATGAAAAATTATGAAAAGTTGAATTGGCCATTATATAACATACTAAAAGTTAACTTAAAGGTGAACCACCCGTTAAAGTTTTCAGGTTTATTCCTGCACTGTGCACTGTGCTAGAAAGAAAATAAGAGAGGTCACATTTGAGACAATTACAATTTTGTGATCAGACAGGGCTTCACTACTTGTAGAATTTATTTCTGAAAGACACTGGGTTCCTTCTGCACATTGTACTCGTTGCTGGCATATTTACGTATGCTTTGCTTATGGGCATCTACCATTATCTCTGTACCTGAAGAGATCTTTCCCCACCTTTTCAGCCAAGTACAGTACATACCTCCCAACATTTTGGAAGTAAAAAGAGGGACAAATTTATTTTTTTCACACATATCGCAGCAATTTTTTGACCACACCCCTTTCTGTGGCCACACCCCCTTATTACCCCGTTTGTTGTACAAAATTTGGCAGGTTATGAAAGTTTGAAAATATTTCTCCTTATCTAAACTGTGTTTTTGTGTCTCAAAATTGTTACAAAGTATCTTATTTGCACCTGTTAGCTGTTCTGGTCTCTCTGCTAAAAGCCAATTAAGTGAGAAATTTTGTTTTTTTTCTGGCTGTTCAGTGCAGAGAAAAGAGGGACTTTCCAGTACAAATGAGGGACTGCGGATTGAGCTGTCAAAAGAGGGACTGTCCAAAAAGGGACAGTTGGGAGGTATGCAAGTATATAATTTTGATGTGAGGATATTGTCTTATTCCTTTAAACTGAGATCCTGTTCAGTGAAGAGGGCGTACAGGGTTGTTATACAATACCCCTAAAACCATGCATTGAAAATGGGCATATCCCCCATGTGCTCTTGCAAACCCAATAAACAACAATATGCACCACATGTATTTTTATGGTTCCTCTGAATGATTTATGTATATGGCAGTATACAGTGAGAACTTTCTTCATGTTTTACAGAACATAGAATGTTTTTTTCTGATAAAGGGAAAAGTGTATTATAATGTAAGTTCAGTTAATTAAGAAAGCTGAATGTTACATAACACCATATTTTGCAGCACATCAAATGGTACTTCAGTTATGGTTCCTTTTAATACTGCTGTGCAATTATTTAGCTTTCATTGTATAGACTTCATCAGTTCTTTGTCTGGGGTCCTCATCTATATAAAGGACAGGGGTGGTTCCTGTTTGAGAACTAATTGAGCTGCAGGGAATTGGCTTGGACACTCACATGTCCATATATAAGGGTGGTTTCCTCCAGATTGACAATAGTGTAATTAAACCAACTATGCTCATTCTATGGCTAATTATCTGGATACTTCAATCTATTATATCACTCAGGTTGGGCTTTGAGACATGTTCCTGTTTAATTAGATTATAATGTATGATGAATAAACCGTGTAATTGAGTAAGGTTCAATAATATTGATACTATATGCTAATCTCATTTGTATTCAGGAGTGTTATATAATAATATACTTTTAAACTAGTTTGTTGCAGTCTGGGGATTAGCATGCCACTTATGATTAAAACTGTGTTGTTGCACATTAAAATATCAATTTTCCTAGTGGCATTAGAGGAGAACCCGAGAATCCTTCTGTTTTTTATTAATTAAAGAAAAATAGTAAAAACCCCTTCTCTCCACCGCTTATTCCAATATTAGTGTTGCTCACTGATCAACTGCTAGAAAGCAACTATTATTCAATTCCCAAATTACCATGTACTAATAAATATAGTTCAAAATACCTGTTTATCTCAAGCAGGTTATAGCGAAGATTCATCAACTAATTAATGGCCTGTGCTACTGGAGTGTCCACATGCAAGTTAATTACAATATATACAAAAATATGGGACTTAACCTCCAACCGCTGGCCTAACGATATGTCAATATAACAAAATACAATACAGTTAAAATTAAAAGGCAATATCTATTCACCACAATGCTAATTGAATTAAAACCATTCAAAATAAACAGCGCTGCATTGGAGACAGGGATCCCTCTACCCCAAATATTTAGTCACTACCCGATTCGAATGAATCAGATGTGAAAAAGTACATGCGTTTATATTCTATTATGTGAGACAGCTGAGTAATCTCTGTCTGAAATGCGATATAATGAGCAATACACAAGGCCTTAATCACGATGAGCCCATGGGTAAATGTTCTTATAAAGAGGACGAGTGTGTACTGTCACAGCTGACATCAAGGTATAGAACTAATCCACAGTAGTTATTTTCACCGATGATGTCCCTGGATCCGTAGCAGGGGAATAATTGGTCCCATAGAGATTGGACAAATTGTTCCTAAGGAGTAGTATATAAGAGCGGGGCCGGTTTGGGGATTTGAAGAGTGTTTACATCAATAAAGTTTGTATTGTGTTACATGGGCATTCGGTATGACTCGGTTCCCTTAGGGCTCTTACAGACGAGCGTTTGAAGCTGCGCTCCCCTGCGTTACGTTTTATGCGTTCAGCCGCAGGGTAGTGCAGGAGTAGACACATTCAGTTTTTTTCAATGGGGATGTACTCACACAGGCGCATGTAGGCGCCGAACGCAGGAAAAATGCAGCATGTTGCATCTCAACCTGCGTTCGGCGCCTACATGCACCTGTGTGAGTACAGCCCCATTGAAAAAAACTGAATGCTTCTACTCCAGCGCTCCCCTGCAGCTGAACGCATAAAAACGGAACGCAGGGGAGCGCAGCTTTAAACGCTCCTCTGTAAGAGCCCTAAGGGAACCGAGTCATAATGATTTAATAAATCCAATAACCGGCTTCGCAACTCAGCAATCGCAGTGTTGTAGTCAGTGGTGCAGCTAATTCAGCCTGCATATAGTTATGGTTTCCGGGAATGACCCCAAGTCAAACAACGACCTGCCCCAACAAAATGAGAATTTATACCAACCGTGACTGATCGCATCCCACCCCACACCGCAACGGGCTCCACGCTCAATAGTTTGATCCAATTTTCGCTCCGCAATGGTGCTCTCTCCAGCACCCCAATGATCCTCAGAGGGGGGAAGGTCCCAGTTCCCCCCGTGCATCGCTGCACCTCGACAGCTGTTTCACCACCGAGCGTGGCTTTGTCAAGAGACCGGCAATCCGGATGTAGCATCATTATATAGATAGCGTCACATGACTCAAGTGAGTTACCACAGCGATGTAGTTGTGCTCCTCACAATCCATTTAGGTACACACTTGTCATCTTAGTGTGTTGAATGCATCCTCCAAATTAGTATTAGCAGTTCTATATCCGTTTTAAAACGTCCTTTATCAGTCTCCAATGCAGCGCTGTTTATTTTAAATGGTTTTAATTCAATTGGCATTGTGGTGAAAAATATTGCCTTTTAATTTTAACTGTATTTTGAATGGCTATTTGTTATATTGACATATCGTTAGTCTAGCGGTTGGAGGTTTAGTCCCATATCTTTGTATATATAATAAATATAGTTCATTACCAATTAGTCAGAACTACTGCCTGTATATTTTCTAGGCCCTGGGACCCCACACGAGGAGAAAGTAGAACACTGGGGACTGTGGTCTCAAAATTACCTTTCTATCTCAAAGAAGAGCTACTTATCCCTAAAAAAACACAAATCACCCAGTGCCATATAGTAAAACGAGGTTTGGAGAGTTAAATGCGGTATAGCAAAAGGCTTGTAGGTTGGGTATCCAACAAACTATTAAAAACAACAAAATAGGAATCAATTCCGTTTTCTAAAGTGCTGAGTGTTTTGGCAAAACTCTCAGCACTTTAGAAAACTTCAAAGACAATTCACATTAATTTAGCACAAGCACTTTTTTTAATTATTAAGGTTCTGACTAATTGGTAATGAACTATATTTATAAGTACATGGTAATTTGGGAATGGAATAATAGTTGCTTTCTAGCAGTTGATCAGTGAGCAACACTAATATTGGAATAAGTGGTGGAGAGAAGGGGTTTTCTTTTTTAAATCTCAGTTGACTAAACAATACCTCTTTTTCTCCAGGAAGTGAACTTTTAAATAAGTTATTAAGGGTCCTTTATCCTATTTCTTTTCAAATCCTTCTGTTCTGTAAGGTGGAAGCTGTGGTATGAATGAGGTGAGTATATACAAGTAGGCCACACTGAACCTGTCACTGTTATATTCATTGGCATTTTGTTCCCCAGCATGTTCTCTTCTTGGATTTAATGCACATTGGAATCATCTCTAAAAAAAAAAAAAAGTCTATGGATCTACAAATAAAACTTTTCTTTTTTATATATTTTGGTAACCCGTGGTACATTATATATCATTATATATCAGCCCTGATACAACCCATAGCCTTAGGTGAATAGTTATTTTCAAATCCCTATCTGCCCATTAATCTGTGTTTATTTTAGTAAATGTGGCTGCATTTGCATACTGTACAACTGTACATCATTTCCAATTAGCAAAGCAAAGAACCTAGTCTGGTTTGGATGAGTGGCTAAAAGGAGCCAAAAAGTCCTTCATGTGCAATACACACAGCATAAAGCCATCTTAAAACAGAAGGTATTTACTTGCCTCGTGCAAACAAAAGGTTGTAACGTCATGTGCCAACCACAAGATGTCCCTATTTCTCAAAATATGGAAGAGGCTACTTTTAAAAAAAAGAAAAAGTGTTTATGTGCCATGGAACAGTTAAGTGGTGCAAAATTGCACTCTGTAACTATATAATAAGCACTTGTCCCTTAGTCGTGCAAAGTGAGCTCTTCATGTTGTGCCGTTGTTGTCATCTCCAGTGCAAGCTCCATCTGCCTCACAAATGACGTGCACATGGGTGCCCAGGTATAACATGGCTGGTGCAAGTAATGGGAATCTGGACATTTTTACTATATATGTCCCCTGGGGATGATGGGATGTTAATTATGTAATTATCTGAGGCACTGCGCCTGTATGGAGGCACCTGCTTGCATTTGTTAAATAATCAAACAAATATGCGCTATAATGAAAAGTCCCCTGTGCTAAAGCACACATTTTCGGGGGACTTCGGAAAATGAAGCGCCGCTTGTGCTTTAGCGCAGGAGAATTTTCATTATAGCGGATGGGAAGACATGCGGAGGCAGTTCAGGGAGATTGTCGCCCAGAAGAAGAAGCAAGAAGCATAAATCTCCCCGAATCTCCTCGTGTGGACTAACCCTAAAGAATTGGATATTTGGATGCTGGAGGCTGATACTGTAAATGTTAAAATCTTACTGCACAATGCAAGATCAAATAGGGTGTTACTATATGGGCCATACTGAAACAGGGAGTGCAGCAGGATGATCAGCCCTGTCATAGGCCATGCAGCTGTTAGAAATTGTTCATATGCCAGTGTGCAAGGAGTGGCAGTGGCATTATTCTTATACATAAACATTAAAGGGGATGTTCACCTTTGAGATACCTTTTACTATGACAGAGAGGGTGATATTCTGAGACAATTTGCAATTAGTTTTCATTTTTTAATTATCTGTGATTTTTGAGTTATTTAGCTCTTTATTCAGCAGCTCTCCAGTTTGCAATTTCTGCAATTTGGTTGCTAGGGTCCACATGACCTTAGCAACCATACATTGATTTGAATAAAAAGCTGGAATATGAATAGGAGAGGCCCTGAATAGAAAGATGAGTAATAGAAAGTAGCAATAATAATACATCTGTAGCTTTTGAAAGCTGGAAAGAGTCAGAAGAAGAAAAAAAATTATAATAAAAAAAAAAAAGGTTACACCATTAAGACCAGTTGAAAGGTTGCTAAGAATAAGCCATTCTATATCATACTAAATGTTAACTCAAATGTGAACAACCTCTTTAATACCCCCAGGGGAGATTAAAAAAAAATATAGAATAGAAAGCTGGTAGAGGTTAGAAAACAAAGTCAAAACATTGAATGTTGTCAGTAAAGAGGAAGATGTGTTACATTTAACAGAAAAAGAAACATAATATGTAAAAAAATGCATCACACTTCTACATGCAGAAGCAATGGTGTGCGATTTGCCTGTACTACTGTATGTGCTTAATACTGGTATTGGCCGTATCTAGAATGTTTTATAGATGTGCACAGTCACCGCCATACATGCTCCTATTATTGATTTTGTTGTGTTTTCTTTTTTACCAACGCAGGCGGTTCAATATATTACAGCAGTCACATCTTTAGGGATGAGTACTTAAATCACTGCGGCAGAATATACGATGTGCAAGGTTGCTAGGGTTATGTGCGCTCTGGCAACCAGATAGCTGAAATTGCAAACTGGAGAGCTGTTGAATACAAAGTTAAATAACTCAAAAGGTAAGTAAATGCATTGTCGGATGAAGACGCATCATTGATACGACGCAACACGACTGTCGGATGCAGACGCTGCACTCTGCGTCTGCATCCGACAGTCGTGTCGCGTCGGATCAACGATGCGACTTCATCCGACATTTCTGTCTCTTACCTTATTTCCGATTTGTCGCCTTTGTTTTGTCGCAGTGCGTCGGATCACGCCGAAAACGTCGGCGTAGTCCTACCCTAAGGACTGTAAAATGTATTTATACACGTGACATTTTCCTGTGGTCAGAAAAAAAGAACTGTGCTGATAATTAACTACAGGAGGCAACTGTGGGGAAATTGAATTAAATGACACTACACATTGTATTCATCACTTATTTATAAGGCATCACTGTTTGTGTGATTTATTGTAGGAGGCCTGTTAATGTGTCTTTTTACAACGTACCCTACATATGCTCTGCTATAATTACATCATCGTTTCTGCAGCTTATTTTATTAGTTTCAGTTGTAAAATCATTGGTCTCCGGTCAAAACAATTGCACTTGCTTCTCCTTTGACATGTTGGCTTTTACAGTAGGTTAATCCATTCTGCCAGTTGCACAGATATGTAGTATTGGTCTTATTAAATTGCAATCTGCTACAGAATTTATTATTTTATGGCTAGCCTGTCAAATTCATGTAGCAACCAACCAGTTCCAAAACACTTTCCCACATTTAAGCTCCATTCTGGTCACCAGAAATGTAGTTTTTTTTTTGTACTGCATGTCCCTTAGAACAAATTCTACGCCGCTCCTCAGCTCACAATATCCTCCCTTATTTATAGGTGATATAATACAGTATTCAACTGTCTTCACTGTAGTTATGTATTGACAAAAGAGTGATATTCTGAGACAATTTGCAACTGGTTTTAATTTTTTATTATTTATGATTTTTGAGTTAGTTCTCCAGATTGCAATTTCAGCTATCTGGATGCTAGGGTCCAAATCCAGAGCAGCAAGGTAGCAGTGCTAACCATTACCCACCATGTTTTGGCTGGAACTTTGGCTATTTTAGTATAGAAGATGCCTAGTCACTAGTACAGGTATAGGATCCCTTATCCGGAAGCCCAATATCCAGAAAGCTCCGAATTACGGAATAGACTCCATTTTATCCAAATAATCCAAATTTTTAAAAATGATTTCCTTTTTCTCTGTAATAATAAAACAGTAGCTTGTACTTGATCCCAACTATGATATAATTAATCCTTATTGGAAGCAAAACACCCTATTGGGTTTATTTATTGTTTAAATGAATCTCTAGTAGACTTAAGGCATGAAGACCCAAATTACAGAAAGATCCGTTATCCGGAAAACCCCAGGTCCCGAGCATTCTGGATAACAGGTCCCATACCTGTATATGGCAAAGAATAGGTACAAGGACAATGTACATGTGACATCCCTGTAGGCAGCTCTTGTTCTTCTATCTTTCCAAGAAGCCCTTAATTCGTTTGTTGCCAGGCAGCCTGCAGTAGGTTATTAATCAATGTCTGGAAGATAATATAATGAGAATGGATGGAACTAATGCACAGTGCAGCGCTTCAACATGTTAAATCATTTGAAAGAACTAAATTGGAACCTATATTAAAGGGGTTGTTCAGCTTTAAATTAACTTTTACTACAATGTAGAGAGTGATATTCAGACAATTTGCAGCTGGCTTTTTATGCAGCAGCTCTCCGGTTTCCCTTTTTCAGCAATCAGGTTGCTAGGGTCTAATTTACCCTAGCAACTATGCATTGATCTGAATAAAAGGTTCATTATTGCAACCGGTGAAGGATCTTACATAGCCTGACGCGAAAGTCTCACTTAATCTCACTTAATCATAGGCTCACAAGTTAGTAGTCCTTGCTAAAGCAAGAACTACTACCTTGTGATCCTATGATTAAGGAAGCCTTTCCCAAAACGCATCAGGCTATGTAAGATCCTTCACCGGTTGCAATAATGAACCTTTTATCTTATCTGGAGTGCCGCCTGATTTATGAATTGAATGGGTATAGCATACAGTTGGGATTCTGGTGTCTGAACACCTGGAGGTTTGTAGAGCTGAATGTAGGAACACGAGGGGTGAGTCTGGAGTAGTCATTAACATTGACTCTCATTTAATATTGACCACACTGCCTTAACTACCTATACAGCACCTAAGCGGCCACGGGGGCCCGGACACCAGGGGGACCAAGACCACAGGGTCTGCTGAATCATATTCACCCGACCCATCTTTTACCTTTAAAATAGTGTTGCCGTGCCAGCCCAGGAGGTGCGGACCGTGCGGTGCGAGCAGGTCGGGGGGCAGGGAAAGAGGACTGTTTGAGCCGAGGCCCCTCAGTAGATTTTTTTGGGGGGTGGCCCAACGCTACCACCTACTGTAGGACAAGTAGCTGGATTAGGGGTAAAGACTAAGTGCCCATTATGTGCCCCTCTTGAATACGGTGCTGCCAAACACAGACAGTATTGTAATCAAGGGGGTAACGTATAAGGAATTGCACAAAGTGCAAAAACAGGTGATCTTTTTTGGTCACTGCCTAAGAGGTCATAAAATAAACCATGTATCTCCTGCACATGGCAGTGACTCCACTTATCATGAATCTGCCACGTGCCATAATAAAGAGTTCTAAGAGACAGATGCAAAGTCCGTTACTTTTTATTGTGTCACAGGACATTCCTGTAATGCAGTGTACAATGGCAGAGCAGAACATGTTTGTGTGCAAAACTGCTCCACTTTTGTTTATTAGAGCCGATACACTGGCTCACACTGTATATAGTTTCACAACAATTGCATTTCAGCTGAGAATACTACATTGACTGAACGGCCACAGATTTCATTACAGAATGAATTGATGAGCTTGTGTCTGATTGCAATGGCATTTTACAGAAGGCTTAATATAACATGATGAAGCCGAATACACTGCAATACTGTGTGAAAGCCTGATAACTAATGTAAGGTTACTGGAGCATGTGAAATATTAGATGAAAGAAGGCCAGATATTGCTCAATTGCATTTAATCAATTTGCAATCAGCAGTTAATGTACAGTATTCATTAAAGGGGCTATTCACCTTTAAATAAACATTTAGTATGATGCAGAGATTGATTTTTTGAGACATTTGCAATTGGTTTTCATTTTTTATTACTTGTGTTTTTTTAAGCTGTTTTATTCAGCAGCTCTCCAGTTTGCCATTTCTGTGATGTAATTGCTAGGGTCCAAATTACCCTAGACCATGCATTAATTTGAATACGAGACTGGAATATGAATAGGAAAGGGTCTGAATAGAAAGATAAGTAATAACAATAAATGTGTAGACTTAAAGAAAATTAGTTTTTTAGATGGGGTCAGTGACCCCCATTTCAAAGCTGAAAAGAGTCAGAAGAAGGAAGATAACAATAAAAAGAAATAATGAAGACCAATTTTAAAAGTTGCTTTGAATTAGCCATTCTATAACATACTAAATGTCAACCAACCCCTTTAAAAGTGCCCCTGATTTTTTAAATGATCTTATAATAATATATACTATATTTTACACTACATCAATACAGATGCACGACTGCTGACTAGCTACTTGTGCCTAAAAATGCCTCTTACACTTTTACGTATCTTCTCCAAGAGTAATTGCCTCCATTCTGTCTGCCCTATGAATTGTGCTCAAGTGCACCCATCGATGTAGAGGAAACCTGGAGCTACTCCCACCTTGAATGTTGTGTTCATTCCAGGGGTCCCTATGTCAATAGGTGCAACAGACTTGGGCCTAAAGAATCATACACATGTGTAATTTTAACATACATTTTTGACTAATCAGCCACCAACTTGAATATGTAGTACACATACAGTTACACAAGTATATTCCAGTATTTTAACTTGAGAATGTTTCTCTGTAGCCTTTATCCGAAGGCACTGTACATGGTGCTTTCTGTGTGAGGCTGCACACACTGAATAGCTGTATCAATAGTACTGTAATTGGTTTCCCTAATATTGGAATCACTGATAAATGTGTTAATCGAGAAGTCAGGAAAATTAAAAGTGAGGGAGCACTTTGACTGGGATTGAGGCTTGAGCCCCTAATTCCTAGGATTGAGTTTCGGTAAGAAATGTATTCAAATGTGCACATATTAAAGTCTATTTAGTCTTTTGTGACTGTTTAAAGAGTCCTGCACCCAGAACTGTCTTTTGAGGGTGGCCCTGCACAAGCCTGGACTGGGAGTCAAAATAGGCCCTGCCATTCCTAGTACACAGAGACCCAAATAGCCAGAACCCACAGATTCGCCTGGCATTAGAGGGCAAAGTTGCGCCAGAGTCTATCTCCTTAGTGAAATTATGCCAGCTGCCATTAGTAAATTGACGAGTGCCGAAATGACATCACACTGGCGAATTTTTGCCAGCGTCAGCCACTTCGCCCTTTAGTAAATTTCCCCCTATGACTGTGTTATAGCAGGTATAGTAGGAAGAGATGGTGCCTATAGTAGCAGTGGGATAATAGTCTCTGGGAAGGGACTGTGGCTGTGGGATAGCAGGTATAGTAGGGAGAGAGGTACCTATAGTAGTAGTGGGTATAATAGTCTCTGGGAAGGAAGTGTGGTTGTGTGATAGCAGGTATAGTAGGAAGAAGTGGTGCCTATAATAGCAGTGATATATTAGTCTCTGGGAAGATACTATGACTGTGGTATAGCAGGTATAGTAGGGAGAGATGGTGCCTATAGTAGCAGTGGGATAACAGTCTTTGGGAAGGGACTGTGGCTGTGGGATAGCAGGTATAGTAGGGAGAGATGGTGCCTATAGTAGCAGTGGGGATAATAGTCTCTGGGAACGGAGTGTGGCTGTGGGATAGCAGGTATAGTAGGGAGAGAGGTACCTATAGTAGCAGTGGGATAATAGTCTCTGGGAAGGGACTGTGGCTGTGGGAATAGCAGGTGTAGTAGGGAGAGATGGTGCCTATAGTAGCAATGGGATAATAGTCTCTGGGAAGGGACTGTGACTGTGATATAGCAGGTATAGTAGGAAGAGATGGTGCCTATAAAGCTGGCCATAGATGTTGAGATTTTTAAAAGATCAGATCCTGATCGTGAGACCAATATCTTCTCAGAACGATCGTACGATCGTACGAATTTACCATCAACTAAAAAGACCAATTTGGCAGGAAAACAAAGGGGAGCTGCCTGCTTGGCCCTGCAAACATAGAGAGATTGCACTGGGGCTGACAAAGATTTTTTGACCTGGCCGATCAATTTCCCGACAGATGTCGGCCGAAAAATCGTAAGATGTACGATCGTTCGAATACCACTAACCGCACGATAATTTCGAAGGATTGGTCGGACTTCCCTAAAATCGGTCGTTCGGCAAGAAGAATCGTCGCGTCTATGGGGACCTTTAGAAGTAGTATTTTCTGTTCGGGCCCTGACACTCAACTAGATTAGTCACCCAACAATTAATGTAATCTCTTCTTTCAAGGACAACTAATCTCCTCCAAATGTTTTCCCACCAGCAATTATGTAATTCGCCAATAAGAAAACATAGAAGTCACAAAGTCGGCCAAAGTTGCCTTGCGAAGAAACTTTGGTGACTTCAAAAAACCGTGGTGACTCACCTACTGCCAACAGAAGAAGACTGCCAGGGTGAATGGTAGTTGAAGTTCCAAAAGAGCTAAAAGTTTATCATTTAGAAAGTCCTTCTTTATATATTTAAGGGTACACCAAGTGGGTTTTGTCTTGGTTCCTGCCACCACTAATGACAGCCTTGGCTGGAGCCAAATTTCTGTGTTTTGTAAATCAAGCCCATTTTTGCGGTATGCGGTTTCCTGAGATGATAATGGTTTTGCTGAAAAGGTTGGCTGAACGTTTATCATCTGAATTGCAGTTCTCGTCCTGCCTGTCAGTATTATTGTCCTTCAGGATACAAAAAAGGTTAAAGAGATGACAACAGTGTTGCAGCTTGCAGGCATCAGGCTCAATATTGCCAATGCAGAGAATTTCAAATATGTAACCCAGGGTTGGAATGTGAATCCTGATTCAGCACTGTTCTGCCACCAGAGAGAAGAATGCTGAGATAGATTCTAAATGAGGCCTCACCTTCAGAGACTGCACTGATCGGATTTTAGGCAGTGACTCAGGCCTAGAGATGACACCTTAGTAAGAAAGTCTGTCTTGAGCAGGAAAATTACGAGAGAGTGGTTAGGCATTAGTGAAATAATGTATAACATCAATAACCATTGTAATGTGGGAAAACTTGAGAAAAGCTGGTGTTACAGCTGAAACATTGGCCCAAAAAGTCCATTCAACCTATACAGGTATAAGATCAGTTATCCGGAAACCCGTTATCCAGAAAGTTCTGAATTACTGGAAGTTTGTCTCCCCCAGACTCAATTTTAATAAAATTATTAAAATGTTTTAAAATATATCATGTAATTAATCCCTATTGGTAGGAAAACCAGCCTAGTTGCTTAATGTTTTTAGCAGACCAGGTATGATGTTCCACATTATGAAAAGACCCCTTATTTGGAAAACCCCAGGTCCTGAGCATTGTGGATACCAGGTCCCATACCTGTACTACCTGAATGCTAGGTCTACCATCTAGCCCAACTATATCTTTGTAATTGCCATTAAGCCTTTATTTAACATCATTAAATATAATATGCTCCATCTACTATACTCATTAGACATACAGTACCTTCTTCCCCTAAATGAGAAGAACTGAGAAGATAAAGAATGGTCAATCGGATGAGGGTCACATTAGAAAATAAATTCCATTGGTTTGTAGGCAAGATTGCCCGGCTTAAGGTGGCCATACACTATAAGATCCGCTCATTTGGCAAGGTCGACAAACGAGCGGATCTTGAGCCGATATGCCCACTAACGGCTGGGCGATATGGAATGAATCCGAACGTTCGGCCCTGGGGCTGCACAATCTCATTACGATACTACGAATGGGCTCCAGCGGGTCGCTGGAGCCCATCAACTAGCCAATGCGGTCCTGGATCGTACAAATAAATCTGGCCGATTTTTGGCCTGATATCGATCGGTTGGACCCGTTGGGAGCCCCCACACATGGGCAGATATGTGTCCATGTATGGCCACCCTTACTGGGCTCATGATTAGACATGAAACTATACCCCCAAAATGATGTATGTCTCTATAAAAATACTGTATATTAAATAAAACAGCTCATGTAAACCCTGATTCATGTAAATAAACCATTTCATAATAATATACTTTTTTATTAGTGTGTGCCATTGGGTAATCATAAATAGAAAATTGCCATTTTAAAAAATAAGGGCCGCCCCCTGGGATCCTACGATTCACGGAGCACACAAACAAACTACTGTATACTTGTTAGGTCACATGAGTCAATTAATAGACAGAGTTGTGTTTTTTGCTTCCACACTTCTTCCCGTTACAGTTAGAGTTGTAGTATTTCTGGTCAGGTGATCTCCGAGGCAGCACACAGACCATCACAAAATAGTGGTTCAAGACAAAAGACAATATTTACTTAAATATATATATATATATATATATAATCCGTTTGTGGAGCGCACACCATAAAGTAAATAATAGCCTGGGTGCCAGCCTGAAAGAAAATCATAGAGTCAATGCAAAAAAGACGGCACTCACAGGCAAAAAAATCAAACGATCAAATAAGGTGAAACCATGCGGTTTATTGTGATCCTACGTTTCGGTTCCTTCTTGGAACCTTCGTCAGGCTGGTTTTGCTTCCATTAAGGATTAATTATATTTTAGTTTGGATCAAGTACAAGCTACGGTTTTATTATTACAGAGAAAAAGGAAGTCCTTTTTTAAAATTTGGATTTTTTGGATAAAATGGAGTCTATGGGAGATGGCCTTTCTTTTTTTTGTTATTTAAAGATTTTATTTTCATAAGAAGTATAACATTAACACATGTATGATAGGTACAGATACATTATCATGGATTGAAATATGAAGACTTGCAAGCACTGCTAGATACATATCTCTTTGTAACCAATAAACCATTGTATTGAACATGTAGAGGCATCATTGTCTTTATTAGTGCTACCGGCATGTGCTCCATATATGTTGTGGGAGAAGTAGTGCCCAATCCGTTAATAATGCTGTGTATGGATCCAAGAGAGGAGAAGAAAAATAAACTAACAGAAGTTATAAAGGGGAAAAAGAGGGGGAAGAAAGATAAGGGAAGGGAGGTCAGAGGGTGGAGGCAGAGGAGCCTAACGTTTGAGTCAATTCGAGTCTGTTTGAGCTGTCTCAAATTCTGCCCAGGGAAGCCATAACAGTGCATTTTTGTATCCTGTGCCTTGAAGATATGGAGATGGCCTTTCTGTAATTCGAAACTTTCTGGATAGTGGGTACTAAAAATTGCCCAAAAAAAATACATTTTCTGGAAACTCTTTTCTAATTTGATAACCCTCATACATGTACTGATTACAGATAGCTACCACTCAGAGATGCTGTGAGAAAGGGGCAGGCAGAGAGAAGTATTCATCTTTCCAAGATATATATATTGGGCCTCATAACTGAAGGTTAACTCAAACACTTACAGCCAAGTGACTCAATGTTCTCTTGCTTAACCCCCAGTGGTGTTAGTATAGGGCTGTCCGTGCAGAGATCACTTTGGGTGGCACTGTTGCCTTAGTCATACCTATCAATACCAGTTGATAGAGTAGAGAATTGTTAATTTCTATGATAGATTTCTCATGTCTTATACTGCTGGCTGCATAACACAAGCCTGCCTAACAAGCACAAAAAGAAATGACTCATACACAACTACAGGGGGGCGATCATGGTTTACTTTCTTGTTTGATTACTGTTGTTGCTTTCAGTGTGTTCATCCGATGTGGATAGAGTGTGTTACAGTGAGCTGTTACCCAAACTACTAGTGCCCGAGTCATATCCCAAGTAGATGCTCTGGTCTAGTTAAATAAACGTCGGTGCAATTATACTTGGGCTTGCAGAGCTCGTTAAATGTCCCTGATTGGCCTCATATACGAGCAGAACCTAATTAAATCCATTGTGAGCTCTGTGTTATTGAATCTAAGGGTCAGACAGGTGCTGAAATTGATCAGCTGAAACTGGCAAATATGTGTAAGTCACATGTGTCTGGTTAACCCTAGAACTGCCATAGCACCGGCTAGCATTTTGCCCAGATGAATGTTCTAGGGTTTAGATCTGCAGTGTAGTTCAGTGCTTGTGCTTTATACATTAACATAACAATAACAAATCATCATCATTGCTTATTACACCCACTGGCATGTAAGGCAGCAACAAAGGATTTCTACTGCCTGGCCAATTCCATGACTGTGCCCCATGTTTGTTGCCTCAAATGTACGTCGTCATGTCACTGTCTTTGGCCTCTCTTCTGCTTCCCATCTAGTGTACAGTGAAGGGCAATGTTGGTGGTTGAATCTGCACTACCCCTTACATGTCCAAGGCACTGCCATCACCTTTGCATTATTGTGGTCACCATGTCCTCTAGATGACACTGAGTAAGAAGTTCATAGTTTGAAACCTTCCGTTGGTCAGAAAATTTAAAGAATCCTTCTGAGACTTGTACTATGAAAGGCTAGCAGTCTGACTAAGTCACTTTCTGATGTACAACAGCTTTCTGAGCCATAAAGGATTGATGACAAGACTCGGCTATGGTACAGGAGTAGTTTGGTGGTAATTGAGTATTGAGTGGACTTCCAAACATTGTTCTTAGAACTCATGGTGTTTCTAGCTTTGCTAAGCCTGCTTCTGATGTCATCTTCAGTGCCGCCATCCTTTCCTACAATATTGCCAAGTTAAGTGAAACTATCTATGAACGGCAGTTCTTCACCATAAATATTCACTGGTGCTGGTGTTTCAAAATTGAAGGCCATCATTTCCATTTTCTTTTGGTTCAGTTTTAAAAACAACAGTCACCATAATTAAACATATCCTTTCTTTTATCAAGCATGTTGTTCAAGAAAGGAAAACTCATTGGCTAAGATAGAACATTTTTATTATGTCAAACATGGCATTGGGAAGGCCGAATGTGTCCCCTATGAATTGGGCCTGTTTAAAAATAGGGAGGGAATGTACTCAGGTCCCTGGTACACCCACAAAGAATGAAACTGACGCAAAAAGTACAAAAATGTAGCAGCAGTTAGATGTTTTCTGTACATAATTCAGAGATGTGTGACCTGGGGCCTACAGCTGTTGAACTACACCTTCCAGCAGCCACTGATAAAGTCAGTATATAGCTTACTACTAACAAGGATGTAAATCGGTTCAATAGATCAGAAGCACTGTTATTTTCTCTTATACTAATGTTCTTTAGAAAAAGTATATATATGGGCATGCTAGGTCGATATGTAGATCAAAATGAATTAAAATCCAATGCCTTGCCTTTCAGAAGACTGATTGCATGGTGACAGCAGTAGATGTTGGACCTTCCATTGAGGTAAGATCTTTGATATTCAGCTCTGAGCCAGCTAGCTGCTTACTGTTTTTTTCTTTTCTAGACAGTAGAGTGCTCACTCTTCTGATCCATGATCGCAGGTCCTCTTTGAATGAGGGAGTGTAAAGTCCATAGACAAGGGGATCGGTGCAGGTGTGCAGCAGACCAAAGAGGAAAAGACTGTGGTTAAGGTACTCAGGAGTTTGGTTGATCATCTCAGGCTGGAACCAGTACCATAGCCCGAGTAGGTAATAGGGGGTCCAGCAGACCATAAAGGATGCCACAATAACTAGGGTCATCTTTAGGGTTTTTAGTCTTGCCTTTGAAATGAGATCATTTTTACTTCTTGCAAGCTCTGTTAAAAACAAAAAAATAGAGGCAAAGTTAATAAAGAGAAAAAAGGGACTAAAACCACATGAAAAAGAAACATGTTCAGAATGCTGGTATGATCATGTTTGCTATTTATGTTTTCTTTCTGATCTGAGACATTAAAAACTATAGTTTTCTAGTGAACTATCTGAAAACAACTGAACTGAAAAAAAGTTTTGGAAGGTAAATAACCGCTTTAATAGTGCTGCTGTAGCAGAATTCTGCATAGATTTTTTTTTTAATTTAATTTTGAGATCTGACATGGGGCTAGACATGTTGTTAGTTTCCCAGGTGTCTTTACTGCTGCACTGCAAGTTGGAGTGCTACCACCCCCCCCCTTTTCCCCCCAGCAGCACTTCAGCAGAACAATGGGAAGGTAACAGGATAACAGTTCCTGGCACTCCCACTACAACTCCTCCAGTTACATTAGTAGGAGAAGCAATAGCTTATCTGAAAGCAGTATCATTGTGAAGTGCTGTCTCTTTGTGAAAGCACAGGATCATGCAAAATGACCTGAGATGGCTGCCTACACACCAATATTACAGCTAAAAATTCTATTTGTTGACTCAGGAATACATTTATATTTGCTAAAGTGAATCATTAGTAATATGAACAGCGTAAACTACACCTTATAAATCATGATGGAATCCTTTTAATGTTCTGTTTATCTTTCACCTGGTTTTAAACCTTTCATAGTTAAAGTTAAAGTGAACTAAATGCCTCCATGGCAAAATGATATGAATGCCATCTTGAGTAATGGGCTGAGATTGCAATCTCAGGAGATAGAATATAGGGTTAATTTTGGGGATATCTTAGTGCCTATGAATATTTTAGGAGAACCTTGTCCCAACAATGTGAAGCTGGGGGAAAGGTTACTTGGGTCGTCCTGATTCTTAAAGTAGAGAGATAAAGCTGCTTTGTATTGCTTTATAAAGGACAACTGGGTCAAGCTACCTCAGCTTAATGATTGCTAAAAAAGTACCTTCTTATTTTCCACTTCAGCTTATATTCTTTGTTTTCTAAAAAAAACAGAGAACTGATATTTCTAAGGCACCTTTTGTCTTGTATCTCTCATTTTCAGCAAAGAGGAAAAACACTGTAAACTCATTATAAAGTGAATAGATCAGTAAGTAGAGAGCTATCCCTTAGAGCTGCCATAGATCCAATTAGTAGCTGCTCTGCTCATCAGAGAGTTCCAAGACTTGGCCCCAGCAGTGATCCTTATTTTCTGAGCAGACGTGACAATGCAGGAGACAACAATGGAAGAGTGCTCTGTCATACACTGAATTCCAATCATATGAGTCATTTTTTGATTTTCATTGTCTCATGTGGGTCCAGCTAATGAATAGATTGGCAACAATACTTGCTCTGATCTCATTGCACAAGGGCTGTTTTTATGGAAGCACACACTGTAATCCATAATAAGGAAAGGAGTACTGAATATAACAGCCCTAGTGCAATATGTGTGTGTGCGTTAAAGTTTGGGTCTGTTCCTGCAGGGGTGGAAACAACCAGTGAGGCTGAAGGCAAGGCTGGATTTACATAGCGGGCGCCCCTAGGCCCACTGCCGTTGGTCGCCCCTGTCCCCTCCCCTTATGCGTTCAAATTTTCATCACCGGGACTGGAGCAATGGGGATTGGTGCACAGGCAATTTAAAAAATAATTGTATCTCGTGTGCATCCCCAGTGTTTCTGAACCAATGTGGGTGTGGTTGGGCAACATGCCACCCCCTAAAATCCTGCAGCCCTAGGCCGGGGCCTTTGTGGCCATTCCACAAATCCAGTCCTGGCTGAACCTGTGGCCAATAAGCTGCTCTTGACTCTAAATTTCTACCATCTCTAAGATACAATTCTGGGAGCTGAACCTTAGCTTCCACTACTACCTGATCTTCATACTGTGATTTCCAATAAATTTGGCAAGATTTTTAAGGGTTGCTGGTATAAATTCTAGGAATTGCTTTTATCAAAAACAGACAGTTCTATGTTGTACCTGGCTAATATGTTCCCAATATCATACCATAGTAAATCCTAAGCCATACAAGCCCAGGTTTATTCGGGGACTTTGGCCAACTTTCAGCCGTACTGTCCAACTGTACATGTATGTCAGCTTGTCAGTTTTGACAGACCATTTGATTGAATTGAAATTGCTCTGTCCAAACGAAAACATCTACCAACGCACCTTGTTGGTTGGTGATTTCTATACAAATTGGCAGGCAATTAAAATGATAATTAAAGGTGTCAAATGCCTAAAGAGAGTATAAAGGGAGAAATCTTGAGCTGGATGTTACGGGGATTATTTATCAACAAAAGTGCTAAATGCAATCTGAGTTTACCTTAAAATGGTAGAATTATTCCAATTGTAGCCTTGATGGGGAGCCGCTGGAAACCTCTAGAGAAAAGAGAGGTTCTGGGTGCACTCCTGGAGCAGCACCACATAGTAAGTGGGCCAAACACAATGGACACCAATGGCAGAGCACCATTCTGCTGTGTGACCAACCCTGTATGTGCATGACTTACATAACCTTAAATCATACATAGTTTTACTGGTGAAGAAGAGAAGTATGCATGGGCACAATGCAGAAAGCAACTCTTATGTTAAAGTATAGGGCTCCTTTGTGTCTTTGTTTGCTGCACCTTGACTTCAGTCACATTAATACATGTATGATCGGTGCTACTGTAGATGCAAAGGCTTTCTGTATGCCATTTATGTGCACATAAGCTTACACATGTCTTCACCTAATGCTATTCTCACTGTTAGTAAATAATACCTGTGGTATCAGACTGGGAAGGTTTGTATTCAGCCAGGAAAATCTAGCCAAATGTTCAATTAACTTCTAAAAGAGAATAAAATTTTGTTTATGTAGATTCCCCCATACTGCCCCCTGGATGGATTCTGTTTTCAAGCTAGCCTTGTTTACTAATGCTCTGGGCCTGAGGACACAGCCACCTATTTGGCTATAATGTATGTATGTATGTATATACTGCATAACCCTTTGCCTCCTTTAACTTCATGAGTCTCTCTAGTCTTTCCTCTCCAATCCTTTTCTTTTCCCTACTTACTTCTATTTAGCTATTGACCTTCTCTTCCACCTTCTTCTTCTCCTACCTGCACCTCTCAGTTTATTTATCACCCCAAATGCATAGCCAGCAGCATAACAACTGGCCGCAGGGCCCCCTGCAAAAGAAACTTTGGAGGGGTTTGATGTACACTGCAATCTACCCGCCACCCTCCTGCTATTCTGCTGCGCTTGCATGTGTTTCTGTGTCCAGGCCTCCTGTGCCCGGGGGATCTGCTTCCTCTATAGTTACACCCCTGTGCATAGCTCAGGAGCAAAGCAGCAGACAGGTTTTTATAGTCCTTACAAAGCAGTATTTAGAACTAAAGGGCAAGTCATTGGGTGCCACCAATATGCTATTTGTACTTGACCAAGGCCAGATTTCCCACTTGGACTCCCATAGGCCACAGGGTCCACTGGGACATGAGGATTATTTGTACAGGAGTTGAGCTAAGCATCCCCAGTGCTCCTTAGAATGCCGGAATGCTGGCCCTAAAATCTTGCTACCATAGACCTGAGCCTTTGTGGCCTTGATCCTAGATTGCTAATTAGGTTTCTGAAGGGATCTGTGCTCAAAAAGATGCCCATGTTCCAGACAGACAATTCATTTCTCGACGTTACCAGAAAAACTGCTAAAAGCAATGATATCGACAACTCTTACATTTTAAAAAGAATGCTCACCATTCTTGTGTTTCATCTGCTTGCCGATTTCCCAAAGGATTCGGGTGTAACACACAATCATGACCACTAGTGGGGTGACAAACAGGGTGCAGAAGGTGAACATGTTGTAAGCTGTCTCCTGCCAGTGCTGGGTGAAACTCCCATGGGTGGCACACTGTGTGAAGTTGACTCCAGGAGCAGTACGTAATCGAAAGAGAAATAGCTACATAAGGAAAAGGTTCTTGTTACAATCATAAAACACATTAAACAAGAAAGAACTGCCTGATGGCAAGGAGCAATGCAAGTAAGAAATGCTTTCCAGCACCTACTGAAACATGCACCTGTTATGTCCAACTACTTCCAAAATGCCACATAACAATTTTGTCTATACAAAAACAAAATTTTATTGTGTCTATCCCTTTAAATGAGGCTTAACAGATAATGATTTCAACCTTGTCATCTGTTATTTGTAATATTTAAGTGACATAAAGGTTTTGTTTAGCTTATTTTGCTATATATGTTCTTTAAATTACATTTCTACGATGCTTTGGTGTACAAGGTTATCTTTGCAGCATTTCTTGCCCTGCTGATCTGGTATTTCCCCTTTGTTTGTACTGTAGGTTAGTTGTGGTTATTATACCATGTGATTTCCTACTTTTTTTCATTGGCAGTAAAGTATTACAAAGAGTATATACGGATATGGATTTCCATGTTCTTAATCTTATTTTGTGCTTCATAGGCATTAAAGTTTAGGTGCCACGCAGATTTTCTCCAGTTTGCTTAAATCATTACTCATTTGGCTAACCCATTGCTTGAATCGCCAGTTTTGCTTTAAGTCTTTGTGTTGTCAGCAAAAAAGGCATACCTGTTTTGTAGCCCAATTAACAGTGTTCTTAAGGAAAATAGCTGATTGTACCATCTAGGGATATAAAGAAACAAAGTCCTGGAAATGAGCAGAATAAAGGTCTTACAGAACTTGCCTCTAACTATTCCTTCAGTATCTCACATCAGGCTATTTAGCTGTTCCTCTTATGTGAACTTTTCTACGAGTGCTACCAACAATGCTTCCCTTAAAGAAAAACGAAGCCCTAAAAACAAATAGGGCTAAAAATGCCATGTTTTATATCCTGAACTTATTGCACCAGCCTAAAGCTTCAGTTGCTCAATAGCAGCAATGATCCAGGACTTCAAACTTGTCACAGGGGGTCACCGTCTTGGAAAGTGTCTGTGACACTCACATGCTCAGTGGGCTCTGAAACTAAGCTTAGGGGGTTGTTGCAAATTATCAAGAAAAAATGAGGTTATACTGTAATATAAGCTGATGCTACAAGGCTGATTATTAAATCCTGATGCTAGTTGCACTGGTTTCTGTGCTGCCATGTAGTAATTATCGGTATTAATTACTAATCAGCCTTTTATTGTGACATTTCTATTCTATGTGTACTGTATATTGTGAGTGGGTCCTTAAGCTCAGTAAGTGACAACAGCACAGAGCATGTGCAGTGAATTCAGCAGAAAAGAAGATGGGGAGCTACTGGGGCATCTTTGGAGACACAGATCTTTACTGCTAAAGGGCTGTGGTTGCCTTGGGCTGGTACAGAAGCCCAAAACATAATGTATAACATTTCTAGCTACTTCTTTACTTTAACTTTCCTTGTCCTTTAATACCTGCTGTTCCCCTTCAGACTTTACTTCATGAACTATTACCCAGTGGGCAAGTTTCAGCTTAAAGCAGTGGTTGGTAGACTGTAGCCTGGTTCCCCCTAGGGTGCAATTTTACAGGTGGGGCCCAGCCTGAACAGTGCCTGAAAAGCCACTTATAGATATTATTGGAATAATCGTTAATGCACTTATGCTTTTCTATATTGGTAAACTTGTTTTGAGCTAAATTCTTCAAAGGGACTTCAGCCATAAAAGTCTGACAACAGCTGATTTATAGAATAATCCATAACAATTAAAAGGAACACTTTTCAGTTTAACAGGAACATTAGTTATATTCTTCTATATAGCCTTCCAGTCTCAATCTTGTTTGGTGCCAAATAGTTTGCATTTTACTGCTCATCCCTCAACTGGGATTATAGATTAATGATCCATCTCATTTTCAAAAGGACAAAGCAGAGGACATTTTTTGGGTGGCTAATAATGTCCCATATATAATTTAGCAAACTTGTGTTTCAGATAAGGTCATTAATAACACTGGCCAGTTCAGTGACCCCTAACAACCGATCATTAATTTGCTTTGTTGAGCATAGTCCAAACAGAATAAGAAAAGTCAGTCACTGTTAAGACATTGCACCGATACAGTTTCCCCAACAGCTAGTAATTAAACCCCAGCGCATTAGCTAATGTGTATGTTCTGTAAATCTATTGCAAAACTAAGTATCAATCACTTACTTCAAAATAGACTTCAATGAAGTGCCCATTTACAGTAAGTATGTAGCATTAGTGTATGCTAAATGAAAGAGACCATAATGACATATCAATCAGTAAGGGAATGTACCTGAGGTGATGCCAGCAGAAGGCTAGTGATCCAAGCAGTCCATAGCATGATACGGTTGCGTTGTCCAGCACTAGTAAAGCTGAGAGGGTAGAGGATAGCCCAGTGTCGATCAAGGCTGATCACTACCAGAACTAAAGCAGCTGAATACATAGCAAACAGCTTTCCAAAGTTGAGGACCTTACAGGAGAGCTCCCCTGCATACCATTGTACCATCACGTTCCACAAAGCATCCAAAGGCATCACCAAAAAGGTAACCAGCAAGTCAGCCACAGAAAGACTGAGAATGAGAACACGTAGGTGGGATTTGCATCGCTTCCCGCTGATGCTGCAGAGAACAGCCACATTGCTGCAAGATGCTATCAAGAAGAAGCAACAAGTGACTCCCACTCGAACTTTAGCAGCCAAAGTGAACGTGGGCTCTGTCCACGGATCTGCATTGCCTGTGGCTGATGCATTATTGTCTGATATGACCAGAGATCTCTGAGTTTGATTTACTGCCATGGCCTGAAACAAGGAATTGGTATTTATAATTAAACAAATTAATTTCTAGACCACAAATATGACATTAATGCACAATAAACAAGCAGTTCATCCATGAAATATGTGCTATTTAGCTGGTTGTATGAAAGATCAATTTCCCTTTGCTTTTAGATATGCAATAGGCCAAGACAATATTCTAGAGCAGTATTGCTCAATGGGAGGCCCCAACTTCAACTAAGTAGGCAACTTGGAAGAAATCATATGATAAAAGTAATGGGAGGGAACACAATAGTCTGAAAATATGGGAAATGTGGTACAGAACAATGTTTGAAGAATAGTTCTAATGTGTGTTATTCCTGCACTACACATGAAGACTGAGTTAGAGACTCGTGTTTACCCACGGATCGGACGGCTTCGGGTCTGGGACCTAGTACTGCCGGCTTCCGGCGCCGGAATTTATAGATTTCCGCCTGCTCCACTCCTTTTATGACATCACTGCGGGGCGGGCGACGGTCTATAAAAAGAGGGCAGTAGCGGGCCCAGTCCGGTTGCGGCTCGGGAGGGGTCGGGTGCGGGTCGAGAATTTCACATCACTACTGAGTTACTACTATATTTTAAGATGATATAATATTTTTTGAACATCTATTATAGCTAGGCAGAGGCAGACAGCATCAGCCAGTCTTTTCTGTATTCTGATAGGAATAGATTAATCAGTTTATGTAAAACCTACTTAATGCTCAAAAAATAAAAAATTTCCAAAAAAAATAATTTTTCTATTTTAAATATACAGGTACGGGACCTGTTATCCAGAATGCTTGGGACCTGGGGTTTTATGGATAATGGATATTTCCATAATTTTTAAATATCCATTATCCATAAAACCTTATCTCTAAGTTTGGACCAAGTACAAGGCACTGTTTAATTATTAAAGAGAAGAAGAAAATTGTTTAAAATTTGGAATATTTTAATAAAATGACGTCTATGGGAGACAGTCTTCCCGTAATTCGGAGCTTTCTGGATAATGGGTTTCCAGACAATGTGCAAATGACATAAATGCGGAATATAGATTCTCAATGAATACACCCCCCATTCAACCCCAAACTAAAGAAAAGGTCATTTATTCTTAATTATTGGTTGTGCAAGGCTCACTTCTTTCTTTATATGTTTTCTGTACTGGAAAAAAGTGACACCTTTATAATTCAGTTACTGAAATTCTATCGGATGTATTAGCTGTTAGCTAGCAGAAATATAGAACCAGAGGGCAAAAACCTGACCACATTATGGGGTGGAAGGTTTAGTGGTGAATATAAACATGTGCCCTATTCTGCAGTTTGTGTAATAGTGACATGGAGCCGCAGCACAGCACTTACATCACCTGCCAGTGAAATCACTCAGTAGATCCTAAGCATGGTCCTGTACCTTGTCCTGTGTTCTGTCTCACTGGATCATATGTAGCTCATATCTGTGACACATCTGTCTGGTGTCTTCATATCTCCCATCCGTGATTCACCTATGAGCCAAATGGATGGCAGGATACTGGTAGATAAGAAACAGGGGAACAGTATACATAATTCAGTTATTATGAGACTATTATGAACAAAAAAAACCTCAAACAAATGTATACGTACGTATTCATTTCTAAACACAAATTAAACTAATCTTTGTCAATGCTAGAGCCATAGCAAAATCATTAGACAGAAAATTACTAGGCCTTATGTTGGAGGTGAAGTTTAATTACAGTTAGAAAGTCACATGTTTATATATATATATATATATATCAATGATGGTATGGGTATGGGATCCGCTATCCGGAAACCCATTATCCAAAAAGCTCTGAATTACAGGTAAGCTGTCTCCCAGAGACTACATTGAATCCAAATAATCCAAAGTTTTTAAAATGATTTCCTCCTTCTCTGTGGTAATAAATAGTGAAGGGTGAATAAATTTGCCGGACATGAATTGGTGGCGAATTTCCATGTTGCATTGCAAGCGAATTAATTAGCGAAACTGCGGCAACAATCCGGGGGCGAAAAAAAATGGTCATTGACTGTAATGCATTTGGACCAAATAGTTGCGCATATAAAAATTGTCGCTCGTGTCAAAATCGATGCTTTTCAAAATCTACAGGCGTCAAAATTGTTTTGACGCCCATTGACTTCAATACGTTTCACAAATTTTTCGCTGTTTCGCGAATATCGCGGTAAATTCACGGATTTTTCAGTAAAGCAAAACGGCACAGATTCACTAGTAATAAAACAATACCTTGAACTTGATCCAACTAAAATATAATTAATCCTTATTGGAGGCAAACCCAGCCTATTGGGTTTATTTAATGTTTAAAATGATTTTTTAGTAGTCGTAAATTATGAAGATCCAAATTACGGAAAGATCTGTAATTCGGAAAATCCCAGTTCCCGAGCGTTCTGGATAACAGGTCCCATATCTGTGTATATACATGTGATACGGTCACATGTTTATAGCCTTGTTTTTAGTTTAGGGCCATTTTTTTTTTGGTTTCCCTTGTTTCTTAAGGGAACAGTAAAACCAAAAAATTAAAGTGTTTTAAAAGAATGACAATAAAATAGTAGTATTTCCCTGTAGTGGTAAAACTGATGTATTTGCTTCAGAAACTCTACAGTTGTTTACATAAACAAGCTGCTTGTATCCATGGGGGCAGCCATTCAAAGCTAAATAAGGAGAAAAGGCACAGGATACACAGCAGATAACAGATAAGCTCTGCAGTATAAAATGGGATACTTCAGAACTTATCTGTTATCTACTGTATATCCTGTGCTTGCCCCCATGGCTACATAGCAGCTTGTTTATATAAACTCTAGTAGTGTTTCTGGAGCAATTGTTTTGCCTCCAATAAGGATTAATTATATCTTAGTTGGGATCAAATACAAGATACTGTTATATGATTACAGAGAAAAAGAAAACCCTTTTTAAAAAAAGGAGTTATCCATACCTGTAGTGCGTAGGCTGTTACTACATTAATCTGTTGATGGAAAGATTTCACATGGTTTTCTGGTTATAATGGGAAGATCATGATTGCGCCTCCAATAAATCATCTTTCAGCAACACTAAACCCCCCCACATTAATGCTCCTTGCTTGGCAAAACACATCATACATTCACACGTCTAAAAGAAATGACTCACAGATCACCAGCTCTGGTAAATCTTGGATCGATTCCTCTGCCTGTCACTTAATCTCCCTGTGCCTCAGGCACTCAACCTTCACTTGTATGATATACAGAGCATGGGCTCAGGGGTTTTCATAATTCTGTGTACAGCACTCTTTCATATAAGCAGTAGTAGATATTTAGATATTTAGATATAATGTTACCTATGTCTATAATTTAAGTAGGACTAGACACACAGCTCACTGAACTAGAAAGCAATACAGGTATGGGAACCCGTTATCCAAAAAGATCCAAAATATGGGTAGGTCACCTCCTGTAGTTTCAATTTTAATCAATTAATTCAAATTTTGGTAAATGATTTCCTTTTTCTCTGTAATAATAAAACAGTACCTTTTACTTGGTCTCAATTAAGATATAAGTACTCCTTGCTGGATGCAAAACAATCATCTTGGGTTTATTTAATGTTTAAATTATGTTTAAGCAGACTTAACGCATGGAGATCCAATTTACCAAAAGATCACTTATCCGGAAAGCCCAGTGTTCTGATCATTTTGGATAACATGTCCCAAACCTGTACTGATATCTTATATATTACAAAACTTTCTCTTAAAGTGTCACTGGACAAATTATACACAAAATATTTTAATACCAAATGCCATCATCCTGATCACATATATTTTACTTGGTGGGAGCATTATTTGTAATGATAATGATCCATCAATGGTATCATGTAAGATAGTCTATAGGGTGCTGCCTATGGAGGAAATACTTTGGCTGTCTGCCTGGAGCATGGGATGCATGGAGCCCATCAAGAATAATGCTATTTTTATATTGTGTATCTATAATTCCTATGGAATTAAAATGTATAGGTTTATATTTTTGGACAGCAGCATAATTTCCATGGGATAAAATTTGCACAACATGACAATTTGGGGGGGGGGGAAATTATTTTTCCTTTCAGGTAGATATAATCCATTTTACTTTATGTAGTCCTAAATTGTATCTACTGACCAACTGTTGAAGTTAATGCAGTTTCTGAAAGTGTCATTCTGTCCTTTATTCTGCACCAGCGCATGTGGCAACATATTAATGATCACACTGTCAGAATCCTTTCAATAGATACAATATCTGAGGTCCCCTACAGGCAAGTCGATCCAATGTAATATGTGAGAAGCCATTCCAGTGGCAGTCGTATTTACTATAGATATTGGTTTCTGAATCTCAGAATCTCCCATGGCTTTTTTTATGATGAATTGTCTGTGCAAAAGAGAGTCAGTATGTCAAAAGCCTTTTTGCTGGATAGGACTTTCAGTATTACAGCAGGACATTTCAATCATGACAATGGATTAGACAAGGACATTAATGTTTTGCCAATATAAAACCCCTGAGACTGTTCGATGAGGGGCCATTTCAAGCCTCTTTACATCTCAGCCAGAGATTTCAAGGAGAAAGAAGAATTTTGGTTCCTTGCATCAATTATTGATTTCAATCCTACTTATCTTTTTAAATAGTGACACACCGCAAGGATCCCAAAAGCTTATTCCTGATATCAGCAGGATCAGAAAGAAGAGAAATCCTGTTCCTTTAAGAACAGAGACACTCTTCTTCGGGCGACTCATCTCCCCGCAATGCCTTCCCACCAGCTAGAATCTAAATTGCTAGTTGGATGGAACCCGGAATGCTTTGTTTTCCGAAGTCGCCCGAAGTTTCCTCGTGAGGCAACTTCGGGCGACTTTGGAAAACGTATCGCTTTGAGTGCTATCCCACCGGAGACTGAATCTCCTCGAATCTCCATGTGTGTCTCTGCCCTAAGAAGGCTAAAGCTGAGGGTCTGTTAATACAATGATTTTGGGGACCAGAACTGGGGTCAAGAGCAAATACCCTGCTATACATAGGTTTGCCACTCTGTGAAAAATGTCAGCCTTCCTATATTTTTATCTCACTTCCCTATTAAATGGGTGGTTCACATACAAATAATAAAAAATGAAAAACAAATTGGAATTTGTCTCAGAATATCACTCTCTACATCATACTAAAAGTTAACTCAGATGTGAACAGACCCTTTAATAACATTGGTATCAATCCATATTTTACCAACTAGGTGGCAGCCCTAGTTATACCATAAAACCAGACAGGTATTTCAGAAGTAGGGCCTTACTTATAAACCACCAAGGTATAAATGGTTTATTCAGGGCAGTAAAAGTGGAGGAATAATCTTACCAGGAATGAAAATTTCATTGAAATAGTAAAAATGTAATGAAATAGCTTTAGTGATATACTATATAACCAAAGGGATTTCATTACATTTTACTATTTCTATAAAAATTCCATTCCTGCATAGATTATTCCTAAATTATAATATATATAATTGATAGCATGTAAAGGACAACATTATCTTTTCATATTTCGATATCTTCCAATAATAAAAATAATAATACAGGTATGGGACCTTTTATCCAGAATACTTGGGACCTGGGGTTTTCCAGATAACGTCATACCTTAAGTCTACTAGAAAATCATGTAAACATGTAATAAACCCAATAGGCTGGTTTTGTTTCTAATAAGGATTAATGATATCTTAGTTGGGTTCAAGAATAAGGTATTGTTGTTTAATTACATAAAATTTTTTTTTTAAATTTGGTTAATTTATATAAAGTGGAGTCTATGAGAGATGGCCTTTCTGTAATTCAGAGCTTTCTGGATAACAGATCCCATTTCTGTAATGTGTTTTGAAAAAAAAGGTTGACATTTTGCTTGACTTTTTTTTGCTTTAAAATAATACAAAAGGTACAAAAATATCTTTATAAGTAGGGTAAAGGTTTAAACCTGTAATACTTGAAAATATGCAATTTTCCCAGATTGTAAATAGCTAACAAGGCTACAGTTTACTTGCCATGTTCATCATAGCTGGGGATACCTGTTAATGGGTCAAATGTTATTTAGGATCAGCCCAGAGGCCGAAACTAAACATTCAGGTTGCTTAAAGGCATCAGCAGTCACAGGAAGCTCATTATATCACAATTTTATCTTTCCAGAATACAAAGGTGTTATAGATTTCCAAACAACAAAATGTGTTCCATTATTCCTTGACTGCAATATTATTCATTTATGAAGTTGCGTTATGGTCAACTGATGAATGATTGACAGACTCTTCTACAGACCCTTTCCCACAGGCAGTTTCTGCTGAACCTCCCCTATCCATTCTCTCTCCGAGCCCTAAAAAAACCAACTCCATGGAAACTGCAGCAGTCAGATGCTTTATGAGAAATCATTAGAACACATATCTTCAAGCGGAATGATAGACAGGAATGATGTACAGGGGGAATGCACTTCATTATAAGTTATGTTTCCCAGCGAAGGTGTGTTCAGTTTTTCATTGTGACAATAAGGGAGAGAAGGAGAATGTCATGCTATTATGGTCTCAACTTCAATGCACTAAAAAGAGAGAGTGTTAATGAGAAACAGGTTGCACGTATGATTGACCATTACTATTGATGGCATGACACTGCCTTGGAGTTATCTTGGATCAGTCCCTATCTTCCTTTAACCATAATAATATCACTGCCAAAACCTGCTGCTTTTCCTGCATAGTATTGCCAAGCTATACCCCTTTCTTTCACAAGTAACAGCTAAAACACGTATCCATGCCCTTATCCTAACCCGTTTAGACTACTTAAAGGAAAACTAAACTCATATATAAAACCCTGCATCTTGTAAATAAACCTTTTTTTTATAAAGATATGCTTTTTTTTTTCATTCATATGTGCCATTAAGTAGTCTTAAATAGAAAATTGCTATTTTAAGAACTAAGGGCCGCCCCAAGGCACACATATGTGTTACGTCTCATGAGCCAATTAACATACAAAGTTCTGTTTTTTGCTTCCACACTTCTTCCTGCTACAGTTAGAGCTGCAGTATTTCTGGTCACATAGTTACATAGTAAGTTAGGTTCCATCAATTCAACCTTTTAGGGCAGAGACTAGGGTTACCACCCGGTCGATATTTTACCGGCCTAGCCGGTAAAATACCTGCCAAGGCTGGGGCCGGTATTACAAATTTACCGGCAATGTAACTGCCGGTAAATTTGTAATACGATAAAAAGGAGCCCTCGGCCTGCCCCCAATCGCCCCCAATCCCCTGCAACTTACCTTTTCTTTTGCCTCTTCTAGCGTCCGTGGCGTGGCCCCACCCCTTTTGACATCACGCTCCGCCCCTTTTGACATCACATCCCACTCCTTTGAGGCCCCGCCCCCAATCCCCTGCAACTTACCTTTTCTTTTGCCTCTTCTAGTGTCCGTGGTGTGGCCCCGCCCCTTTTGACATCACGCTCCGCCCCTTTTGACATCACGCTCCGCCCCTTTGAGGCCCCGCCCCCCAGCAGCCGGTAAAATTTTTTATAAAAGGTGGCAACCCTAGCAAAGACACATGCAGAGATTCGAGGATATTTAGTCAAACAAACCGATAAATCGCCTTTTCTTCAAGGCGACTAATCTCCCCAAACTGCCTCCTGCCGGCAAGAATGTAAATCACCGGTGGGATGGCACTCAGAGCACTTCATTTTCTGAAGTCGCCCAAAGTTTCCTAATATGCAACCTCGGGCGACTTTGGTAAACAAAGCGCACGATTGCCATCCTGCCGGCGATTTAATGTATCAGCCTGCACAACTGATTCAGGGAGAGAATTCCACATGTTCACAGCTCTCTGTATAGAGCCTGGTAAAATCCTTCTGCTAACATGCAAAGCCCTTCACTCCTCTGCTCCTCACTACATTTCCTCTCTTGTCTCACTGTACATTCCTGGACGTCTCCTCATCTCCTCTTAGAGCCACCATCTCTTCACACATCCACTGCCACCTCTCCTCTAACTTGTGGCTCTTTACTTCTGGATATCTATCCCAAAATTCCTCAGTTGGAAACGCTTTAATAACATTGGTATCAAATGTTAGATCCTACCACTTGGAGAACAAGAACATCTCTTGTCTGGTCCAGTCACATAAGGGCTAATGGCAAAACCTCTATACACTTTTCTATTCAATCTTTGTCTGTTATCCACACACTTAGATTGTAATCTCTATGGGACAGGGACCTCCTTCTTACTGTGTCTTTTAGCACATGGCACTTAATCTCTGTTTATTTAGACTTATGTATTACTAAGCTTATTACTTATTTATTATATGCTTGTCCTCCCTTTGTGTCATTTTTTACTAAAATTTTCCAGCACTGCATATTCATATAGCACTTTAGTTATACATATATACAGTATATACATACATACATACATGATTGTGTGTTTTGAATGGTATAGGGCTCCTTGGTATTAGAATTTAATAATCACATTTCATGCAGAAGTTCTGGCTTCCCTGATATTGCTAAACTATACTTCGCCTTACCACTGGTTTTAAACCTATTTAATATTTTAAACTATTAGTGGGGTCTGGGTTTTTGCGGGTGTGGGGTGAATTGATTCCTGCTTCAATCCTCTATTTTTACAACTCTCCAGCTCTTCCTTCATTTCTAAGGGGCCGTGGATTTGTGGCTTTTTAGGTGAAGCTTAGCCTCTCCTTAAGATCAGGGCAAGTTAAAAAACGAGGCCATAGTCCCGGTTACCCTGTACTGCCTCCATCTTTGTGGTGTCCCAAGTCTAGAAAAATAACAGGCAGTAAGTCTTTGGGACAACTCCACCATCTATATTTTCCAATTGTTCTCCGAAACTTCTGTATGGATTTTAGCAGGTGTTTTTCAGAATTCACCCTAAGCCATTCTCTCTAGCTAATTAATTATATTTTATCAAGTAAAGGAATTCTATTTATTGCACCGCACCTTACCTAAATTTGAATTTCATCTAATGATTTTTGAATGAATTTAAAACCTCAGTGATTGTACTATATTTATTTGATACACTTCTTAAGTAGCACTTTATATTTAATTCATACTTTTCAATCATACTAACTGCACTTTATTCCATTTGGAATTTTATTTAAGTTAAGAATCATTAATGAATTTACAACATTAGTGATCGTTTGAAACAATCAATTGACATACGTCCTCATTAGCACTTTATACTCTATTAATTGGTCCTGATTAATTTTATTTACTAATGAACTGGATTAACTGCACTTTAATTTTATTTTCACTTTCAAAGAAATTTCTAAGATATTTAAGTAGGTATACATACTTCTTTATTTACTGAGGTGCAATAAATTATTACTTTTTTAGTGATTACATATCTGTTGGTTAGTTACAGGCGGGGTACTTTCTCTTTCCTAATTTTTTTTTAAACTATACTTCCCGTCATCTTCAAAAAAACCCTATATCTTTTGTAGAATGATGGGTAACGTAAAACATGTGCTATTTATAAGTAGGAATGATCCCCCTGATAGGATTGGTCTATGGGTTGAACTATACAGCAACTGAATGAAGTAACATTTTTGACCATTGTGAACCCTTACTTATCAATCTGACATTATAGAATGAGGATTTCTTGGAGATTCCTAATGTAAATAGAAAGAATAAATAAATAAATAGACAGAATGAAGATAAGGTTTATAACTTGCTACAGAAGAGAAGTTTGCCATTTTAGAGTTGCTTCAGTTAAAGTAAGTGACAGCAGCACAGAGCATGTGCAGCGAATCAGCAGAAAAGAAAATGGGGAGCTACTGTGGCATCTTTGGAGACACAGATCTTCCCTGCTAAAGGGTTGCCTTGGGCTGCATAACATAATGTACAGCATTTCTAGCTACTTCTTTAGTTACGTTTTAGTTCATAAGTAGAATGGCAAATACCGTTTATAAGGTATGAATGAGTCTTGCACCCAATAAGCATTTGCTCAAACTCTTCTGTCTATGTATGGGATAATAAGCCATCCTCTAGCTAGCCTCTTTTTATTTTTAACTCAGAATAAAATCATTTCCCAGTTGCATGCTTCCACCAACCCCATACACTGTGCCAGATGTTATATTTCTCACATCTAAATGCCAGACATTAAGTAACTGCCGGTTTGACATTCTCTTGTGGTGTTTGTGTAAAGAGTAATAGCAGGGAAAGGGATTCCAGTCTCAAATGCCTAAGATAAAGACATGTATGAAGTGATGGGCGAATAAATTCGCCAGGCACTAATTTGCAGCGAATTCCTGTGTTTCGCCACGGGCAAATAAATTCACAAATCTCTCGCAATTTCTCTGCGGCAATTTCCAATTTTCATGATTTTTTTATTAAAACGTTTGAAATGCTCGATTTTTTTCTGTGAAAAGGTTCGAATTGCTTGATTTTGCGTGAAAATTACAGAATTTCACAAATGTTTTGTGAAAACATCCGAATTTCACTAATTTTTCATGAAAATGCCAGAATTTGACAAAGTGTTAGTGAACTTTCCTTTTCCACGATTTTTTTTAAAATTTTTCACCGTTTCGCAAATTTTGGGGGAAATTCGCAAATTTTCCGGCGAAACGGGAGAGATTAGCCCATCACTACATGTATGATGTGACCTGGTTGTTGATACAGGTATTTGCTACTTTGCATATTCCATTTTTAAAGATAATACTATTAAATTATCACTATTTTGCACTTCCACACAGTGCTTTGTAGAAGTGAGTGTCCTCCTAATAAAAAGCAGGCTACAAACATGACACGTGTGGGACAACCCTTTCTAGTTGCACAGAGTGGACAATTGTTTTGTAAATGTTTCTTATTGTAAGATACCCCTACACTTGACAACGCAGACTACCTGCCTGCAACTACTCAATTCCTAGAGATCCATGGATCTTCTGAAGATAGCTTTTGCAAAGCTCCAAATATATTTACAAATGCAAAATATAACCTTATTATTCGCTTCAGTGAGCAATAACCGATGAAGTTCTAGTTTAGTGTGCCCACAAAACGTTCCTTCTCCTCGTATTTGTATTTGTAAAAACGAATGGATGCTGCCATGTTATTTATTTTTCATCCAAAGCATTTCCATACAAAGCAAGAGCAAATATACCTTTCTGTTCATTTCACTATTTAATTAACCAGACTCTATTGGGGGAATGTAATGGAAAAATTGTTTGCAATGCGACTGATTCATATTGCAAACAATTTTGGAAATCCTTTACCCCTCACGCGACAGTAGGATAGTGATTGCGAATTTTATAGTTTATAGTATAGTGTATCTGTAGTGCATGTAATAAAACATCTTACTGAAAAAGTTGTTACATTTGCTCCAAAAGTATAAGCCACCTTCAAGCACATCTTAAAACTGAGCAATATGCAATTAATATTTCACAATGCCATAAAAGCCTAATGAAGAATTTTATATTGTGATGTGCAAATGTGTACTCCTCACTAATATGATTACATTTCCCCCTATATATATTATACAATGCAGTTTCACTACCTGTATTGGCAATTAAGTGCAGCATTGTACATGTTTAGTGGCAGGGCTGGGGGCAAAGCAGATTTTACTATACTGTGCTGTTTCTCTAACAAAGGCCTGTCCAGGTTACACCTGTTTTGCTATTAACTATATTCCATAGCACCTACAATATGCTTAGGCTGATGGGACTTGTACTGTATTTCAACAACTACCGAAGTGCCAGAGTTCGGGCAATACCAATAACAATAATGTATATAAGTGCTTTGGCAGTCTTCTTGTACTATTTTTGCCATTTTGCAATGCTGTTTTTATCCTTTGCTGCTATAGCCTGCATACTCCATTATTCCTATTTACAACTCCTCCCTGCAGGGTCCTTAGAAGTCTGATTCAGATGCTATAAAGAGAGCTGTGCCTGCTCTAGAGCCCTGCAACATCCCAGTTTCTGCTCCTAACTAGCTCGCAGCTCTGGAACATCCTGTAGCTCTACCTATCTCCAAGCTACTAACCGTCACTTTATAAGTGATAAAGTCATATCCCAGTTGGCTACATTCTATAGATGTCCATAATGTGGCCCCTCAGTGCTCAGCATCACCCCTGACAGCAGGTAAGCAGCAGCTGGAAATCTGCCGGTTGAACATTCTTGATGTACAGGTATAGGATCCTTTATCCGGAAACCCAATATCCAGAACGGAAATGGTCTCCCATAGACTCCATTTTATTATTTATCCAAATAATGCAAATTTTTTAAAATGATTTCCTTTTTCTCTGTAATAATAAAACAGTACCTTGTTCCTGATCCCAACTAAGATATAATTAATCCTAATTGGAAGCAAAACCAGCCTATTGGGTTTATTTAATGTTTAAATGAATTTCTAGTAGACTTGAGGCATGAAGACCCAAATTATTGAAAGATCCGTTATCCGGAAAACCCCAGGTCCCGAGCATTCTGGATAACGGGTCCCATACCTGTACAGGCTGAGTTAGAAATGCAAAGGGTAAATAGTGATTATTCCTGCGTCGTTTGAATTGACCTAAATAATTTTGGCACCTAATTTATAACAAACAAGTATCTTACAAAAATGTAATAAAAAAAGTACAGAATAAGAAGCTGCTTCATATGAATTCAATGGAAACATGCTAAAATTTTGTAAATAATGTCTGTTTTGTGGATGTGAGTAACCAGGGGGATATTATTATTATTATTGTTATTATTAACATGTATTTATATAGCGCCAACATATTTTGCAGAGCTGTAAAGCAAATGTGTTTATACAACTAAATGACATGTGTTACATACATAGAACATATGGAGTTACAGACATCACAACCAATACCAGTAGATATACCGCTATGAGCAGGGCTGTGCAGGGCTGCTCGCTTGCTCCTGTTTTGACTAATGACTTTCAGCTCTCCGTTTGCAATATCAAGTAACCAACAGATGGGAGATGCACCTGCAAAATAAAACACTCTAACAAGGTAAAAAAAAGAGAGTTCTCACCAGAGCCTATGGATCTCCAATTGGGCTGTCTCCTCTATATGGATCCCATAAAGCTGTAGTCAAGACTGTGTCTTCACAGCATCCCTTCTCAGGCAGCACTGTCCCTGATGCTCCTGTCAGGCAGATCGGAGTTGAGCACTGCCAGTTATGGGAGGGGAAATTCATTATTGTGGAAGTAACGGGAGAAGCACTGGAGGAAGAGCAGTTCCAGCACAGTCAGGTACCTGGTTATGTTCCACCCCTGCCAAAACTGCCAGCCACTCCACTGCCAGCCCCAGAATGGCATCACATTAGCAAGCACTGCCTTGTTTCATGAAACCCATGAAATACAGATTTCAGTAATATTTGTCACTCTTTGGAGCAAGAGTGTGTAGAAATGCAAACAATCCCGTGTAGAATGTTCTCAGACCTCCACTGTGACTCAGATATCCTTATGTTTTTCCATGGGGGGCACATTATGCTTTGTATGTTTTTCATTTTTTGGAATAGATGTATAAATGTATGTGTAGGTTGCTTAAGTCTGGATAACGCGGGTTATCTGTACAGCGACTGCAAATAAAATCTATATACATTTTTGAAATATGTAAAAGCTTAGGAGATATAAAGGGCTATTTATGGAAATGCTAAAATGAACAAAAATGTTGTATGTATTGTCGTCAGTCATAAAAGGTACTTGCATCCAAGCATGCACCTTGCTGTCCTGCATATCTGCGCTGAAAGCCATAGCGGATGTCCTGTCTCTTCTGATGAATTGTGTTCAGCTTAAACTCCCAGCAATCCATGAGAACCACTTTAGGAGGGCTGCAGATGTACTCTCAGGCACAGCTCAAATGTCTAGTTAGTATCTACTCCCACTGTCTGAAGTAGAGAACTAAACTAGGACCTTAAAAAGTATTTGCTTGCAAAGAATGGCTGTTATAAAACATTAGTTTAGGCAGTGCTCAGTGAGGGAGTCTTTAGCACTGAAATGGTCTTTGCTGGTTTCTAGGCAGTGCTGTATTAATGGTTCCCCAGCAGGGTATTATATATGAAAGATGTCCATGTTAAAGCATAATACATTAAAGGTCTTTTCCCATAACCTGCCTTGAGAAATTCGTTTTTGATGCAGAATCTGCCCTAGGTCTTTATACAATTCTATACCAAGAATTATTTCTGCACTCAGGCAGCACACTGGATTAGGAATAACTCCTGTCATGGCACTGACTATCTGGGAAAACACAGGCTGGCACTGTAAGTATTTAGTATTTACATGAGCAGGTAATGGGCTTCCTGTTCCCTATAGGTTTCTTGGTAAGTGCAGTAGTACCGTGCTGACTCCATGAGTCAATTGTGAATAGATGCGGGGAGGCAAGAAGAAGACCAAACTTCAGAAGAAGAAGAAACTTTGTAAAAAATGTGACCTGGATGAAAAGACAGTCATGGGTGGGCTAATTCTGTATTAAGAATAGGTTGGAGGAGGTAGAGCACCATCCATGTATTAGCATATCCTGTGGTTGGTGAGGAGGATATAATTGGTATAGGGATGTCGGGTGTATTTCCCAAGCAGTAAAATATATGGTGAATATATATATATAGGGAATAAAGCACCCCTCTTGTAAAATATAAGGATATTATTAGTTACCACGGACTCATATGACATCACATACAGGTCATGAAACTCCGGGGTGACTTCTAATATCCTCGTATTTTGCAACAGGGGTACTTTATTTATTATAATACACAGGTTTCAGTGAGTCATGTGACAGAAATGACATTACTACGCTCCGATTATAACCAATGACATCACTAAGCACCATTTATAAGGATTTAATTTACAGGATATTCATGGCTCTTGTGTATTATTTTATATAATAATATAATATAATGCACTAGGGGTCAGGGGTTGGGAGGGTTTAAACTTGATGGAATCTTGTATTTTTTCCAACCTAGATTAACTATGCAACTAATAATATGATCAAATGATTTGATTTTGAAGACATCAGCAAAATGAAAGTGCTGAGCGCAGGAGGTTCGAGTTGTGTTGCTCTTGCCTATGAGTATAATCAGATAGGAAATACAGGACTGTGTGTTAGAAAGTTCTCATATGCCTTGGCTACACACATAGCACTACCTTAAAACCAGAAATGGTAGGCCTTTGTGACAATGTTTCTCCCAGAGGAATATCGCAGAATATCACAAGCCCCTCCATTGAAGGCACATAAATTGAACTACAGGTATGGGATCTTTTATCCAGAATGCTCATGACCTGGGGTTTTCTGGATAACAGATCTTTCAGTAATTTCCTTTCCTATCTCAAGTCTAATCCTGTAAACATTAAATAAACCCAATAGGCTGGATTTGCTTCCAATAAGGATTAATTCATCTTGGTTTGGATCAAGTACAAGATACTGTTTTATTATTACAGAGAAAAAGGAAATCAGTTTTTAAAATTCTGTTTATTTATATAAAATGGTGTCCTTGAGAGATGGGATTTCTGTTGATCGGAGCTTTCTGGATAACAGATCCCATTTCTATCATGTGTTTTGAAAAAAAAGGTTGATGTTTTGCTTGACTTTTTTTGCTTTGAAATAATACAAAAGGGACAAAAGATCTTTATGAATTGGGTGAAAGTTAAATGTCTAACACTTAAAATTATGCAATTCTCCCAGATTGTAAATAAATCAAGGCTACAGTCTCCTTGCCATGTTCACCATTGTGCAGGAGCAAGATATTTAAAGCTGGGGATACCTGTTGGGAGGCTGGTTTTGCTTCCAATAAGGGTTAATTATATCTTATTATGGATCAAGTACAAGGTATGGTTTTATTTTTTCATCCATTTTTAAAAATAGAGTCTATGGGAGATGACCATTCCCTAATTCGAAGCCTTCCTAGTAAGGGATCCCATACCTGTATAATTGTCATAGAAGTTGTTAATATACAGAACGTCCAGTCACGCATGAGACTGTCACTAACTGGACTGATCAACTGAAAGGCTTCCGGCATCAAGAGCAAGTGACACCAGGGTCAGGTATAATAGAATAAGAACCCAGTGAAATGAGTCATTGCTCAATTTAGATAAAGAGCATGGGAACTGTATGCGTCAAACACATGCCACTGAGTGCATCAATTATTTGCACGTGTGCTGGTTTCTGCCTGCGTTCGATGACTGCAAATTGCTCTGATGCCTGATCCCTTGCAAACTAAACAGAGTAGGGCATGTTTATAATAAATATTTAGGATAAAACCATGCCGAATGGGGATATATCTGCATAAACGTTAAATGCAACATTTTTATAGGATAGCAAATATTGTTGAAGTGCGTAGATCAATATCCATAGTCTGCACTTGCAACTGAACATATACTGTACTATATATATTATATATATATATATATATATATATATATATATATATATATATACTGTATATAATTGTATTGGGGGTCTGCACAAAGGCTCATGTCTAGTACTGGTAACCATGGTGAGAGGCTCTATCTTCTACGCTATCCAGATGAAGACATTTCCAATCTGCCTCAGAATTAAAAATGAGTTTCTTATTCACACCAATATAACAATTAAACCCAACCCTAAATCAGCAACGTATTGTCTGTACAATAGTGTTTTCCAGTTTCTGCAACTCCACCGTTCTCTCTTACCAGAACATTGAACGTTGATTTATTTGTTTAATCCAAAGATGTCGCTGTCCGTTGCTCCCTAGTTATGTGGCACTAAGGAAATAAACACAAGGAAATGACTGAAACAACCTTCAAAAAAGCATTTTCAACAGTCATCATGGCAACCTAGAAACAATTTTTAAGGAAACAAATGAATGTTCTGCTTAGAAAATGAAGTTATTGAGCAGAGAAGAGTCGTCTACCATTTCTCTGGTCAGTTCTAAGCAGAGCAACTACACAAGACTTTCCATTTCTCACAAACTTGTGTTGGCCATAATAAAGAGCAGGTGATGCTGTTGGTTCCAATATATTATATAAGCATTATAAAAACTGCTAATAACTTAATAAAAGAATAAAATATAAATTTCAAAAGTAATCAGATGAGCATTATTTTGTTTTGAGCATTTACCTTTTGGGTATATTTTTCAGATTATGGACAACTGTATGTATAAAAGTAATATACAGGGTTGGTTCTGCTGTCTGAAAAAAGAACTGCATTGATGAGATACAGAAATAACAACATTTCACTGTCAGGTCTGTACATAAAAGACAAGCAGGTTATGATTCAGAAACTGAAGAGCAAATTGGGGTTACAGATGTTTACTGAGTGGACAATTCACTTAAGTAATATGACTGAGTTTCTTTTACTGGATAATCCCTAATTAATCTTCTTTTAATTATAAATTGCCATTCATTTAGTATGACAGTTAAGGTACAACAAAGAATGCAATTTTCCGGAGTATGCTGTGTAATTGGGCATTTTAGGAATGGCCCTGGGCTTCATTCCCAAAACTCTTTCTACTTGTAATGTGTGAATAAAAAGCCACTCACCTGCCCTTGTGCATTAATGTAATGAGTTACTGTCTGTACCTGTAAAATCTCAACAAGGTCCCCTCACCTGTCACTGTACATACACCTAATCCAATGGGCCCATAGTGCCCCTAAAATAAGGGGAGTAATTATAGCAGCCATTCTTTCAAGTGACACATAATCTGCTGTTTGCATTAAATTTACTATATCGTCATTTATTGTTAAAGCAGAGATTCTCCTGTTATAAGCAGAAGAAGCGATAAATATCTATTGGATCTTTAGTGAACCACACACTGTGGGTAAATACAATTTTTGCCATGTAAGGGCTTATCCCTGTGTATCCCGTGTGATTTCCTGCTGCACTGCTATTACCGGCTCATGAATTTATAGTAGGTCACCTGTTCAAACACAGGGTGTGTGTAACCCGTGTCATTTGCGCACATATGTTCTCTTTTACACAACTTGATTTGTAGGGGGATCTAAAGTCTGTTGTGGGCCAGATAACATGTGCAATCACAGGCTAAAGCAGTTAAAGAGCTACATAAATCCTAATTCTTTAATAGGTAAAATGAATATGCACTATAGTATGGTACAGTCACAGCTAAATATAAAGGGCATTAAAAGTTATGTTCCCCTTATAACAGGGGAAATAATAATAGAGATAACAGGAAGCAGTAGGATAGCCAGACGCACTGCCTTAGTCAAATACAGTTTAAGAGAGCAACATTCCCCATTCGGGTCAGCACTTTCCCGATATGTAATATATAGATTTAGAATCTTAGAAAATTAGAATCTTGGAAATTGAGGAGAGCACTCAAAGAACATATTAAATGCTGTGATCGTTCTTTTATTGCTGACTACTGATACAGAGATAACAGGCTCTGCAACTGGCTTATAATGAATAATGAGCAAATGCTGTATATATATATATATATATATATATATACAGATTCCACGGTTCCAACGCACACCGTCGACAAATTAATAGACCCGAGTGCTACCTGTTCAGGCTGTTGTATCCACTCGATAGAAGATTCAGGTGCACACCGGGATTTGAATAGTTAAAATATCATATTTTATTTAAATACTTTAAAAACAGAACTGGTCGACGTTTCGGTCTCTATCTAAGACCTTTTTCAAGACCCTGTTCACCATACCAAAGGTAAATCCTTAAATAGATAAAAGATATGACACTCACCCCACAAACCACTCCCACCGAAACATGTGACTAGAAGACACCTGCACCAAAGGTAAAAAATTGATTGTCATATAACATAAATAGTTAATCATCACCAAGGAGTGACATATGTTAAAAACAATAATAAATAGAAAGATTGGACCGTGTCAGACAGTATAACCAAATCATCAAATGCAGAAACATAGTTGTAGGAATTGCAACATTGTAACTCACATATAACCTTTATGCAGGTAATTATCTCTGGTTTAGGAAACAGTTGAATGGGCAAAATTCATTCAAGCCCAAAGGTGTAACAGTGTTTAGTTTATCTATCCAAAAGGATTCCCTCTGGAGGAGTAATCTGGCTCTATCTCCCCCTCTCCTAAGTGGTGGTATGTGATCTATAGCTGTATACTTAAATGTAGGCAGTCTATGTCCCTTTTCTAGGAAGTGTTTGGCCACTGGCTTATTAGTTTTGCCATCTCTAAATGCAGTACTGATGGCTGAACGATGGCCATCCATTCTAAGGCGCAACGTCTGTTCAGTTTTGCCCACATATGAGAGGCCGCATGGGCACGTAATCAAATATACCACATGGGTAGTAGTGCAGGTTATGTGATGACGGATTAGGAAACGCTTCCCTGTCTGGGGTGATTAAATGAGGTGCCCGGGTTCATATACCTGCAGGATGTGCAGCTTGGGCAACGAAATGATCCTGATTTAAGACCACTCAGCCAAGTAGTTGACTTCTTCTGGTAACAATGGATTGGGTCATTTTTTACTATTAAGTCCCTCAGGTTTACACCTCTTTTGAAACACATTCTAGGGGGATCAGGTATTATTTGTCTCAATTCAGTGTCAGCTTCAATAATCTTCCACTGATCCATAATTTCTTTGCTGACCTGACTTGTGTGTCCATTATAAGTTGTAGTAAAGGACATCTTAGTAGTTTTTTTGTCACCTCTACTCTCACCCCCTATACAACGGGACACGGCTGCATCAAGAGCACCTTCTATCGAGTGGATACAACAGCCTGAACAGGTAGCACTCGGGTCTATTAATTTGTCGACGGTGTGCGTTGGAACCGTGGAATCTGGATAATACACAATACTTGGCTAAGTATATCCTTCAGCACCCGCTACTATTACTGCTATTAATATTTAACAATTTTGAAAAATTGATGTGTACTCGTGACCACTAATTCCCTCCAAGTCCAAGATGGATGACTACGTTGACCGAACATGTATAACCACAGACTATGCTGAAACCTTGCATATTACTGAGTCTGATGCGGATCGTGTCCTTTGGCAGCATAGCCACACAGATGTACCGTTTAAACTGAGTGACAAGGATATTAGCTCAGAATGGGAGCGACAAAAGAAAAAAGAAATTGATTTAGACTTACATGGCTTGTTTCTTTCAGATTATTATCGGGCCAAACGAAAACCTCGTGGCTTTCGGATCCACAATATACCCACTATCGGCAGAATGAATCCGGAGTTCTGTAAGAAATGGGTCGGGGTATTAAATCGTTGTTCCTTTGATTTAATGATACTTGTCATTGAAGAGGTATCTGGAGAATTATCTAAAGTACGGAAAACACTGGCGGCCTTTGAAGTGGAACATGCAAATGTAATCAAAGGCGTAACAGCCAGTGATCTGATGACCCGCACAGCCTCCTCCATTGAGTCGTACAAGAAGGACTTACTACGTTTTAAAAGGGAAAAACTTCGCAAAGTGAATGAAGACTATACCAGCCATCGAGTATACAGATGGTTAAGTGGCGATCGTCAATCGGCTCCTAATGTACGATTCAGGAGGGCCCCCCGTTGGAAACTCCACAAACCTTTGAACTCGGTTGACACGAGTTCGGGTGATTCAGAGGGGGATGATGCGGTGCAAATGTGCACGCTGGGCGGAACCATGCCGACTGCAGCGGATCATCGGTCAGACACAGCTCCTCTTTTTTTAGGATCACCTCCTCAGCTGACAGACCGGCCTCCGTCCGGGAGAGGACGAGGAAAAGGTATCCTACGAGGAGGGGGAAGAAGAGGCAAGTCGCGCAAGGATTAACCTTGCCTATCTTTAACCTCTCCCAGCACTCTTTGACACCGGCCGAACTTCAGTTACTGCAGAAAGGCTTATCTTTCGTACCGGTTAACTACTTCAATGCCTTTCAATGGAAAGTGGATTGTTTCAAGTTCTGCCGCAAATTAACACTGCGAGACCACTTCAAAGACGGGGTGAGTAGTGACTTTAGCAGTTCTACCTTGAAACTAAAAAGTACTTTTGTGCCACCATTGATTAATCCGGCCATTAAATTGTTTAATAAAGCCTTGGAACGTGAGGGTTCTAAAATGGCAGGTGGTTCCCCTGGGCCCGATAATTTGACTAAAGCTGAACGGGCAGCGATTAAAACACCATCAGAGGACTCCAACATCGTTATTCGCCCTGCCGACAAGGGCGGTGGAATTGTATTGATGAATTATGGTGACTACCAGCAGGAAATACAGAGACAGTTGGGGGATACAAATGTTTATAAACATCTGAGAGGAGACCCCATAGTGTCGTTTAAATCTAAAGTGGACGCTCTGATTAAATCAGCAAGAGATGGCATGATGATTAACGATACATTGTGTGACTTTTTGACTAATGAGTTTCCGATATGTCCTATACTGTATACGCTTCCTAAGATTCATAAGAATTTATTACAACCCCCAGGTAGACCTATAGTGTCGAGCAGGGATTCCTTATTGCATCCAATAGGCCTTTATTTAGATACTCTTCTTCAGCCAGTGGTACGGGAAACCCCAACATACTTACGTGATACACCCCATCTGCTAGATAACCTTAAACGAGTGTGCCTACCAAGCGATGTTCCTTGTTTTCTAGTCACCGTGGACGTGGTGAGCTTGTATACGATAATTCCTCACGAGGCAGGCATTGCAGCAGTTAGACGCTCATTACTAGATTCAAAAGTATATGCTGGCCCACCGATACAGCTAGTGTTGGAGCTGTTGAATCTGGCTTTAACCCTAAATTATTTTCGCTTTGAGAATGATTATTACTTGCAGGTGGCGGGGACCGCCATGGGGGCAGCCATGGCGCCCGCCTATGCAAATTTATGTATGCACCAGTATGAGCAACACAACATATTACCACGGTGTAGGGGCAAACTTTTGTTCTTACGTAGGTTTATCGATGACATGTTCTTAATTTGGCAGGGTACTGAAGAGGAGTTCACCACAATGGTGGAGGAGCTCAATAACTTGGATAGCCCTGTTCGGTTTACCTTTGAAATACAGTCTTCAGCGATTCATTTTTTGGATATTGAGATCTTTTTGAAATCTAACCATGTTGAATATACATTGTTTAGGAAGCCTACGGACAAGAATGTCCTGTTGCATTATAAAAGCTGCCATCCACGTCACATGAAAAAGTCTATCCCTACATCTCAATTTTGTAGGGTATTACGCAACAATTCGGTCCAACAGCTGGCTGACCAACAGCTAGATGAGATGTGGGCTCGGTTTAAGGAGAGGGGATACCCTGAGGTTGTTCTCCAAGGTGCTCTTGATGCAGCCGTGTCCCGTTGTATAGGGGGTGAGAGTAGAGGTGACAAAAAAACTACTAAGATGTCCTTTACTACAACTTATAATGGACACACAAGTCAGGTCAGCAAAGAAATTATGGATCAGTGGAAGATTATTGAAGCTGACACTGAATTGAGACAAATAATACCTGATCCCCCTAGAATGTGTTTCAAAAGAGGTGTAAACCTGAGGGACTTAATAGTAAAAAATGACCCAATCCATTGTTACCAGAAGAAGTCAACTACTTGGCTGAGTGGTCTTAAATCAGGATCATTTCGTTGCCCAAGCTGCACATCCTGCAGGTATATGAACCCGGGCACCTCATTTAATCACCCCCAGACAGGGAAGAGTTTCCTAATCCGTCATCACATAACCTGCACTACTACCCATGTGGTATATTTGATTACGTGCCCATGCGGCCTCTCATATGTGGGCAAAACTGAACAGACGTTGCGCCTTAGAATGGATGGCCATCGTTCAGCCATCAGTACTGCATTTAGAGATGGCAAAACTAATAAGCCAGTGGCCAAACACTTCCTAGAAAAGGGACATAGACTGCCTACATTTAAGTATACAGCTATAGATCACATACCACCACTTAGGAGAGGGGGAGATAGAGCCAGATTACTCCTCCAGAGGGAATCCTTTTGGATAGATAAACTAAACACTGTTACACCTTTGGGCTTGAATGAATTTTGCCCATTCAACTGTTTCCTAAACCAGAGATAATTACCTGCATAAAGGTTATATGTGAGTTACAATGTTGCAATTCCTACAACTATGTTTCTGCATTTGATGATTTGGTTATACTGTCTGACACGGTCCAATCTTTCTATTTATTATTGTTTTTAACATATGTCACTCCTTGGTGATGATTAACTATTTATGTTATATGACAATCAATTTTTTACCTTTGGTGCAGGTGTCTTCTAGTCACATGTTTCGGTGGGAGTGGTTTGTGGGGTGAGTGTCATATCTTTTATCTATTTAAGGATTTACCTTTGGTATGGTGAACAGGGTCTTGAAAAAGGTCTTAGATAGAGACCGAAACGTCGACCAGTTCTGTTTTTAAAGTATTTAAATAAAATATGATATTTTAACTATTCAAATCCCGGTGTGCACCTGAATCTTCTATCGAGTGTATATATATATATATATATATATATATATATATATATATATATATATACACTTTTTGTGTGTGAATTTATAAACTGAGCTCGTAGCCACGATGATTGCTTGAGCGCTTTGCTCTTTATTTGTTGTTCATATGTGGAATTTCGGAAAATGTCTCCAAAGTGCAGTGAAAAGTTGGTACACATTAAAGGGAACATGTACTAATAAAGGAGTTATCTTGCACAAGTGCAGCTGCCGATAGAAACCAATCAGGTCTTTGTGTTCAGTCTCTGCTTTTTCTAGTAGTAGTAGACTGTTTAAAATGATTGGTTTATTGGTTGCTGTTGGCAACTGCCCTTGTGTAATTTCGATTCTATGTTTGTAATTCAGACTCTAACTGCAGGTGCTTTTTTTATTGGGAGGCTTGCGGCAATGTAATTTGCCAGCACTTCCCAGGGCACAGGAAAAATGAGCCTTCGTTTAGTTACAGCCTCCAGCAGATTTGCTAATTTATTCATGGGTCAGCTGGTTTTAACAGCTACTCCTTGTCTATCTGTCTTGTGCCCTGTCAACTCAAATCAGCAGTACTCTCACTATTCATACTACACATACATAACTGGGTGCCATGTGGCAAGTTGCCAGGGTAATGCAGACTAAGAAGAAGCGCAATATTGTTATGCACTCTCTACTCTAAAAATCACTTTTGGCAGAAAAGAATTGGATTTGCATCCATTCAGCCCCAAGAGCATTAGTGAGGTTGGGCGCTGATGTTTGGGATCAGGTCTGGCTGGCAGTATACCTATTTCACCTTTACGTTAACTTTTATTATATGTTATATATATTATATGTTATAGAATGGCCAGTTCTAAAGTTGTTTTCACCCACACGCGAGTATATAAACAGGAGAACATCCGGCAAAAGTGGGGCACTAGGAAGTTGCTGGCTAAAGCTCTGCTCGCACCCACCCACTGCCCGAATACTTTGTGTGGCAGTCAACCTGTGGGTCCTGCGAGCTTCGGTTTGGCCCACACATCACTACTACACTACAAATCTATTGTTATTGCTACTTTTTATTACTCATATTTCTATTTAGGCCTCTCCTATTCACATTCCAGCCTCTTCTTCAAATCAGTGCATGGTAACTGGAGAGTTGCTGAATAAAAAGCTAAATAACTCAAAAACCAAAAATAATAAAAATGAAAAACAATGCATATTGTCTCAGAATATCACTCTCTACATCATACTAAAAGATAACTAAAAGGTTAACTACCCCTTTAATTTTAAAGTGAACAGCCCCTTTAAGTTAACTTTTAGCATGTTATAGAATGTCCCATTCCTAAAAACTTTTAAATTGGTCATCATTATTATTATTTTTATAATTTTTTCATTATTTGTCTTCTGCCTCCTTACAGCTGAAATGGGGGCCATTGACCCTACCAGCAAAAAAAAACTATTGCTCCGTAAAGCTACAACTGTATTGTTCTTGCTACTTTTTATTACTCATATTTCTATTCAGGCCTCTCCTATTCATATTCCAGCCTCTTGTTCAAATCAGTGCATGTTTGCTAAGGTAACTGGAGAGTTGCTGAATAAAAAGCTATGTAGCTCAAAAACCAAAAATAATAAACAACGTAAACCAAAGCAAATTGCTCCCAAATATCACTCTCTACATCATACTAAAAGATAACGCAAAGGTGAACAACCGCTTTAATTTTAAGGCAAACAACCCCTTTAAGTTTACTTTTAGCATGTTATAGAATGTCCTATTCCTAGCAACTTTGAAATTGGTCATCATTATTCATTTTTTTTATATTGTTTTCATTATTTGTCTTCTTCTGTCTCTTTACAGCTGAAATGGGGGTCACTGACCCTGCCAGCAAAAAAACTATTGCTACAATTGTATTTTTATTGTTAATTTTTGTTACTTAACTGCCTGTTTACTAGGGTAAACAGGACCCTAGCAACCAGAGAGCTGTTGAAATTCCATACTGGAGAGCTGCTGAACAGAAAGTTATATAACTGAATAAGCAAGAAAAACAGAAGACCAATTGAAAAGGTATTAAAGTCTGTATCATACTGAAAGTTCACTTGTATGGTGTCATGGCACTTGGGCCAGCAATGATGAGTGTGGTTTAAATAGCCTATCCCAATAATTAGAAGGGGGTATGGCCATAAAGTGCAGTTCTATGACTACATTTGAATCCTCAGGAAGGTTAAAAAAGACTGACCTATAGAGGGGACTGAAAAGCTTTCCTTGGACATATTTCAGGCCCACTGGCTACCAGTCAATACATTTGCATTGTAAGGTTAGCATTAGCATATGCATGTAAGAGCCAAAGTAAACCCACTCTGTACTGTTGTCATGCGGAGCTTCTGCTTTTAGATTCAGTTGGACAATTTCTGGCTGATTAATGAAGCTGATGGAGGAGTTTCGGAACCCATGGCAAATTTTCTGAAAGTCTTCCCCTTGCAGGCACAGATTCACTTCTGCAGAAATAATGTTACAAACATCAGTCTGACAGCCTGTGCATTTATTTATCTTAAAAGCTCTAGAGGCTGCACTGAACGTGCATCTTGGTGAGCAAACAGCAGACAGAAACGGACTGAAAGTCAATGCAAGGGGGTTTTGTGGGAGCTGAATAAAGAGGGACAGTCACAGATTAACATTACTGATGGATAAGGTAAATCTCCATTGATAGCTGTTTTGTCAGATATGTGACACCAGAAAAGTTTAAAATCATTTTTTGGTTTTACAATTCAAATCTTGTCTCACATTTTTATTTATTTTTGTTGCCAGGCGTTCTGATTAATCACAATTGGACATAATTAGGCCATCAGCAGAAGGCAAGGGGGAAAAAATTGGAGCCAAAGTAATCTCATAAATATCTCTCCCTTCATCAGAATGGGCCTAATTGCTTAATGGTGGGGTACGTCTAAAAGAAGAAATTTCTTGGCAATATTAAATTATGATGAACCCCTACGCAGGATTCCAATTTAGCTTCCCCATTAATGGAGCTAAAAGGCTTAATGTAAAAACATATAATGGGAGTGGGTTATATAATCGGTCTCCGAAGTCAGCCTGAGAGTTTAATGCGGGAAGGTTCATCCAGTTTAATAAATAGAAATACGCAGAAGTGGCCCATATTTTATGCTCAATTACTGAGTTAAACGAGTTCTCGTTGTTCATTGCCAGTTCATGGTTTCTGCTCTCTTACCTCTAATGTACTGCTTGGCTTGTTGTTCATTGTCAGGGGGGCAGCAAACTTCCAAGTCTTCCTCAAGTTCCACTACTCAGTTGAGATACATAGAACTAAGCTTACTTGTGGCAGCAGAGAAATACCTTCTGGAGTCAGTATTTGAGTCAATGAATTACCATTGTGAAGACCAAGTTATCTTTCTCTCATGGCTTGCAGGTTATACTGATGGTTTCCAGGATATCTTCATGAGGACATTTCTTGGAATAGTTTTATGGTCAGTCCTTCATCGACAAAATCTTATAATCAAATAGCTGGTGGTTTGTTGCACTGTGCAAGCCATTTCTAGCTTGTGTACCTTAGTGGTACTGTGCCATATTATTATTTTGAGCAGTCCTCAGTCTGTTTTCAGATGACTGTGCATTCACATCTGCCTGACTATTATATGGAATGTGCATAACATGTGCTACTATATTCTTATCAGTATTGCATAGGGTTCCATTTGTTACAGGGTACAGTATTGGTTTGCTTTTACTTTTTGTTATTGTCCTGCAACTTTTGTACTTTGCACTGGCCCATGTCTGGTTCACAGACTTATGATCCTCTTCAGCTCGGCACAGTCAAGGCAAATTCTGATTTCTTCATTCTTGCTTCAGCCTGCATATCTGCTTCTTCTTGTTTTCTTTCTGGAAATACCCTGGTCCATTTCTGCATGCTCAATAATAATATTATGCAGTCAATGTGGTTCCAGTTTATAAGCAGACCCTGCAGTGGGGAATAGGGAGTTATAATAATGTTGCATTCTGAGAAAGAAACTTGCTAATTTTGCTAAAATTGCTAATGAATGGACAGACCTATGAAGCTGGACCAGGTTGGGTGGATGGTCAGTGGTTGGTGCTAGCTACGGGGTTTCTCTAATAGTTTGCCTTTCCTCAGAAGGAAGAGGTTGATTGGTTAACTAAGAACGGTCATTATGTCTCTCTGACGAGTGAGTAGGATAGTTCCCCACTGGCAGTTGTGCACCACTTAGGGAAAATAGAGTTCAGGTTAATGAGTACTATAAGTGAGGCAGTGGGGAAAGTACGTGCATTGTGGGGATAGACATAAGAATCAGGGGGAACAGTAATAGTTGGGTGGCTTCCTCAATGATTTATGACAGTCTGCTGGTGTATTTCCAGACAGCACCTGGCATTGGAGACTTTGAGAAGGAGAATTCACTGTGTACTTAAAAGGACCACCAATGCTTAAAGGCACAATAAAAACATTTCCTTTATTCATCGCTTTTCACATCTATGTGCATGTCTGCTTTCCCAAGTAAAATTCTACCTAAATACCTTTCTAGTGACAGGAGTCGACCAGCTATAGATGGCTTGTTACATAGTCTCCGTCTGTCATTTGCTTTAAGTGTAATGGAACAAGAAGCCAAGGCAGGGAACTAGTGGTAGAGAAAAGAGGCACATAGGGCGCAATGGTGGAGGAGTAGCTGGACATGTTCCTCTTCTATATGCCTTCTTTAAGTCCTGAGAATTTGGAGTGTGAGTTGCGTCTAAATGTGCCCATACTGACGTGGGATGGAAGGGGGGGGTTGACCAAGGAGACAAGCTTCCTTGGCCCAGCACTGCAAGACGCTGTTTCAGGTGCTTTCAGTGCCATATTTAGTGTTATTCAGCAGGGGGGGAATTAATTTAAAAAAGTGGTAATTAATTGCAGCTGGACAACAAGGCCTGACACGTTTCAGGTGTAGCACACTTAATATTAGGGTCCTATGGTAGACCTATGATTAAGGGTGCTATGTCTGAAATGCAAGTCTTGTTGTTCAGCAGCCTGTTGCAATAAATTGTTTTTTTTCTTTTATTGGATTGCCACCTGGTTTGTGAATAAGAGGAGCACAGAAATGGTTGGGACACCAGTGACTGAGAACCTGGGATGGTCGCAGCATAATACATGCAGGAGCTGTGAAGCGGGGACGTTAGGCCGAAGGTGGGTCTGGAACGGCCTTTTCATTACATTAAGGGGCAGATTTATCAAGGGTCGAAGTGAATTCAAGGGAATTTTCGAATTAAAAAAATTAAAAATTCGAAGTAATTTTTTTGGATACTTCAACCATTGTTTATATTTAGTATACAAAATACAGCATTTCTAGCCTTATTCTATTTTAGACTTTACATGCCCTTTAATCTTCTCTCCGCAGGATGGCCATTCGCTACCTGGAAGTGTGCTACTACACCACACTTAGGCTGTGTTACTAAATAAAGCACTGGACTGGACTGTTTGGGGAGTGTTTCTGTGTGTTTCTTTTAGCAGAATATCCTGTAAGCAGTAATCCAATTGGATGTCGTATGTCTGTTGAGCGTTTTGAGTCCTGTTTGATGTTTTGTTCCTTTGTACCCTGTATCACTTATTTAAATGAAGATTTTCATAAACAAAATTCTGGTACTTGCACCATGGAGGGTTATGGGGTGCAGGGTAATTAGCAATAAACACTCTCTCTCTTTATTATTAGATATTGCACATAATCTGGATTTAATTCCCCTTGTGTTCATGTGCAAAGGACAATAAAGACCTAGAGGTCATACCTGTACCTGGTAATTCCAGTAGATACACAGCCATTTGTCATCAAGAACAAACAACTGCTGTGTAACATGCAAACTGATATATACAGAGATGATAAAGGGCATTAAAATATCCCTGCATGAAACTTTGTCTTTAATCAGAATAATTTGTGCTAAGAAAAGTTGATGAAATCTGAATATACCAAATGTACGAGTAAGATAATACACTTCTCTAGAACATGAACCATCCATCATCAGTCCTGCAATAAGGATTATCTCTGTGTAACTTCTTCACTACCAGGGAGAACCCCATACCGGCACTTCACAGTATAATAATTGCTGGTAAACAATCTTGTTTCATTTTTATGCACTTTTAATTAATGCTAATTAATTCAATTAAAGAAATCTCTATTCATTTGTAGTATGTTATTGACAGATCAATTCTAATCAACTTTCAATTCCATATTTTTTATTATGTATGGTTTTTATGCATTGTGCAGTAACCAAACAATTTTAGACTAACCACTACTACTATTGCTACTAATAAACTCAAATACATAATGGAACTGATTTACAAAGATTTATGCTGAACTGAACCTGTGCAGTTGCCCAGTCAGATCAGAGGTTTGAGGGATTTGGAGCATGTTCAGACCTAACGCTGTATAACCTGGATGGAAAAGGGGTGTAGCCCAATTTTTGAAAGTAGGAATTCAGAACGGTATATATATATATATTAACTTGTAACTGAAAAGTTGTGATATTAGAATAAGTACATTATAATATGTAGTAATGATGAAAAAAGAAGTAATATTATTTGATCGACTTTTCCATTAGACTGTTTCTCCCACTATGACTAGGGTTGCCACCTTTTATAAAAAATTTTACCGGCTGCTGGTTGGCGGGGCCTCAAAGGGGCGGGACGTGACGTCAAAAGGGGTGGGACGTGACGTCAAAGGGGGCGGGGCCACACCACGGACACCACGGACACCACGGACACCACGGACGCTAGAAGAGGCAAAAGAAAAGGTAAGTTGCAGGGGATTGGGGGTGTATTACAAATTTACGGACAGCTACATTGCCGGTAAATTTGTAATACCGGCCCCGGCCTTGGCGGCTAGGCCGGTAAAATACCGGCCGGGTGGCAACCCTAACTATGACCATAGTATAAAACACAGAGCCCAGCTCCCTTCACTATAAACTGCCAAGAACATACGTTGTAAACATCATTCAATCAGTCTTTGACACATTTCTATTCATATTAATGACTATTTTTTATTGTTCTTTCCCACTTAAATCATTATGTAACATGGTTTTGGACTATCCAGGCCAACGGGGTTAACAACCAGCTAGTATACTAGAGCATGGGTTACACTGGATTCTAACACTTAAGGCAGGGCCTTCACAAAGGAGAAGAAATGGAGCTGGTTCAGCAACCAGAAGCCAAAGAGGAAGATCCACCCCTTCTCACTCACTATACCAAAGTGTGACAGGAAGTGGTCACAACACCACTTGGCCAATAACTGGGATATGTAAATTACAACTAGCTACATGGGCATCTGCCCAACAACTAGGGAGATCAGAAAGTGTAGGGATTTAATGCGACAGGGGCACATTAACCCTATTCCTTCTGTGTATTGGAACTGTAAAACTTCATGAAATAGTTAATGCTAATGTGTTATGCTCAAAATCTCCCTCCAGAGGGCAGCATGAAGTTAAAATAGTCCAGAAATGTTCAGCAATCCACAAATGGGCCTATTTATCAAGCTATGTAAAATGAGTAATTTGCACAAACGGTGTAAAAAGTGGAATAAAATGAAAGCATAAAGCATGATATTTTCCTTGTGCATGATTTTACAGCATCCATTGTCATCTTTGACAATGAATCATTAATAAGATCTAGCTGTGGTGGTTTTTATAAAGGTATTTTTTTAATGCCACTTAATTATTTTTTACCACCTTAGAGTAGGGTCAATGGAGAAATGGAGAAATGATTTTGAAACCACAACTAAACTCTCAAACAAAAAACTACAAATGTCATGACATTTATTAAAAAATGTATGAACGGAGAATAATGCGTTAAAAGATCTGAATTTCTTAAAAACCTCTAAAAAGGGTTTTTGGACAATCTATAGTGAAAAAAAATACAAAAACTTCTAAAAGTCCGAATTGATTTAAAATAATCCGATAGGATCTCAACAACTTTTACATGGCGAAGTTTTGTATTAGTGGTTCACATGGTTTTTTACATTTAAATTGGAAATGTTGATCAAATGGTCCACAAGTGTATAGCAAGTGTCTCGGGGATTGCTATTCAAGTTAATAAAGCTGCTCTGAATATTTTTCACAAAAATCAGAATCACCCTGTCTGAAATTGCCCTAAGGGGGTTATTTACTAAACTCTGAATGCAAAAATCACGAAAAATTCGCGATTTTTTTTAAAGTCATATTTTATTAAAAAACAATCACAAATTTTTCGTGATTTTTGCGTTCGGAATTTTTTTAAACCTAGAGGACTTTCAGAATTTTTTAAACCTAGAGGATGGAAAAGTCTGAATCAGAAAATCCGGAATCTCAAACCTTTCGAAGTTGCATATAAGTCAATGGAAGAAGTGCCAATGATTTTTTTGATGTGCGCTGGATTTCGTGCAATACCCGAAGTTTTCAGGCAAAGATCCAAAAAAAAACGTGAAAATCGGAGGAAAAATTTGGAAAAATCTGGAAAAATCTTGAAAATTGGAGGAAAAATCTGGAAAAATAGTCAAACCGTTTTTTTCAAAGCAAATTTTCGGGAAAATATAATAATAAATAAGCGTAAAAAACCAGAGCAGATTTGTTCGGAGTTTGTAGCAGAAAATATTGAGATGAATTCGGACTTTGATAAATAACCCTATAAAACTTCGATCTGATCCTCTGCTGCTCTTCTTCTTCTTCTAATGTTTAGGTTGGGAACTGAGCTTAATCGGTTTTATGAAGATCAAATACAGAAATATACAGAAATCAACATATACATTCCCTAGGGATATGAAATGAAGGGCCAGACTGTGTGTAGGCAAACATCTGTTGTAAAAGGAGATTCTTCTTAAAAAGTGGAACTAAAGGCTGGAATAAAAATAAAAAGTAAATATGTGGAAGGTTCTCTCCTGAGCATTTGTCTTAAATCAACCATTTTGCCAGCTTTTTTTGCCAGGTGTGGGGATTTCTCATGAGGCTTGCCAATACCCCAGCAATCATGGGTTTAGGGGTATTAACAATCACCACCAATATTTTGTAAAAACCCAAATGTATGAATTCTGGATTTTTTTCCTACAAAATATATTTTATTTTGACAAAAGGAATTTTGTTAGCATACCATTTTTAAAAAGTCAGTGTAAAATGAATAATGGGAGTCCGGCCTGGACTGGGAGTCAAAATAGGCCCTGACAATTCCAAGTACACAGAGGCCCAAACAGCCCCCTACCAGCCCACTATATGGTGACTTTCTATTGAACCATACAGCAGCCCCTCTGGCATTTGCCAGAACCCACAGATTGCCAGTCCGGGCCTGATGGGAGTTAGAAAATCCTCTGAACAGAAAACTCATTTTATCCGGATTGTTAAAAAAAAAATCGTGTGCATTTGATATTGCAAAATATCAGATGCTTAAGGTAACTTTAACTATTTCAGAATAGTCTGAATGCTTTCTCTAACTCTGCATTACACTGAACACAACCATTTAACCAGACAGAATGGTATTCAGCTCTGATATTCAAATTTTAACATCTACCTAGATATGAACTAGGATAGAGAAAGAGAGAGTGAGAAATAGATAGATTATTAAGTTATTAAGTAGTCCTGTGAGGGCCTAATGGTGCAGGCCAATTACTTTATTCAAGTCACTGAACTCCTCAACAACTTAATTTTAAATACAGGGCAAATATTTATCCTAAAGCACAAGTTTACATATTGCTAACAAATATTTTTTTATCAAACGAAAAATCATTCATCCCTTTCGTGCCTGCAGTTATGGGGGAGAAAACTTTGTATTGTGGGTAAGCAACATTCTAATATTGCACTTTCCACACTGCACCCATTTTTGCCAGTAAATGAGCCCTAATATGTCCACTGAGGATACTACCTCTATTTATATGCTGTGCAGGATGGTATGGGTAAAAGATGCCTTTTACTTTTATTACGGTGCATTAAAAAGCTAATTTTTAATATGTGAGTCCCCGTGACATTCCAGGAAGGTCCCGTACTGTCCGTCTGTCCCTAGGTATCACACATTTAGTTCAATGTTCAGCTATATGGCCACAGGTTAGCAACGGATCCGGAGGTTGTTAACTCTGGGTTCCACCAGCATAATCACCATGAAAGTGGCGCTATGGGAAAACTGCCTGCAATATACACAAGTCATTGTCTTGGCACGTGCTTCTCTGGATAAACACTGGAATCCCCCTCTGGGGAACACTGATAAACATTTTGAGAGACTTTCTCTGATGTTTAAATGCTATGAAAATAATAAAGACTGGCCTCAGGCTAAAACGATCCAACTGCACATAGCACTGTCACTAAAAAGCTACTGAACCCTGTACAACAATGAGCCTTTATAGGGGGCCTTTCCTCACTTTGGGAACATATCAGTCAGAATATTCAGTTGTGCCACTGCACTACAGCCCAGCCTAGTAATGTATTGAAAAAAACAAACCATGTGGTCACGGGGGGCCTGGGGGACAAGAGGACCAGGACCATGGGCTCTGCTGTACAGAAATCCTCATTCACAGCCACTTTCTAACCCAAAAGTTTGCGCTCCTGCAGGAGCAAGCAGGAGGGATGAGGGGGGAGCTGGGTCCCTCCAAATATTTTTTTCAAGGCAATGGATAGTTACACTGCCCCCACCCCACCCCAGTCAGCTGCAGAACTTCTATCCAAAAGAATCACTTTAACTCGGGGATCTGCAGCATTTACAGATCAGCAACAGACTGGAGAAGCAGCTCTCTAGGCTCACAGTTATCATGTGATAATCCGCAAGAGAATTTTTTCTCATCAAACTGAATCTGGACCTTTATTGGCGCCCTGTACTAATAACAGGCCTGAGTCTTCCATGTGTATCATTATATAGAGGATGGGTTTGTAAATACTGTCTGAGAAGTGCAGAGTCTGATTCCACATCACCGGGGGCCTCTTTCTACACATGCCTTATAATAACGCCAGCTGTTCTCCAGGCTTCAGTGTCAATAAAAGCATCCATGGAAAATGATTTTTAGACAAGGATGGAAATTCATCCTCTCTGAACTAATAAACTGTAGGGGGGACTTGTGCATATGATTCACATGTTAATTCTGACATGCGGAGCACCTAGTACATAAATTCAAATTGAAGCCAACCAGTGAACTATCTGCAAGGAATTTGCATGTTCTCTCAACATCCCTGTGGGTTTCCTGGGGGTATTTAAAATGTATTAATTATTAAAATGATTGGTTTGATATACATGTTGGACTGTAATTTGCATGTAAAACTAATAAAAAAAATTGCTGACCATAGACTGACCATAGAGTGGGTGAATTTGACCTTAGATTGTAAGTTCCACTGCATCAGGGACTGATGTGAATGTTGTATTGCAATAAAGAATAATAAGAGAGAGAATGTGACAAGTGGAGCCAAAAGAAAGGGAAACCAAGAAGAATGCCTAAAGTTAAAAGAACTTTAGGCTCTGCAAATGGTTTAGGAGAGTCCACTTTTGTAAAGTGACAAGCACTAGACTTTCCTCAAAACCTTGTAGAAATATATCTTTAAGCACATTAGCTCAGTGAAGAGTGCTTAATAAGCCATTTAATGGAACAATAATAGCAAAAAAAAAGAAAGTGGTGTATGTGCATTAAACTATAAAATACTCATACACTACATTGAAAAATGTGTGAATTTGCTTCAGAAAACCTTCTATAGTTTATATGTAAATAAGCTGCTGTATAGCCACGGGGGCAAAAAGACTCATGTTTACACAGCACATATCAAATCCGCTATTGGAATACAATTGGTTTAGTTCTTACACAGGAAGATAAACAGGAGTCAGATGTCATTCATGACTCTACAGAATTATAGAATGAAAAGCTTTTATATAAAATAAGATGTTTCTTGTCAATAAGTACTTTATTTATAGGTGGCTAATAAACTATTACAAACTTTAATGTAAATATATATATATATATACATACATACATAGGGTTAATGTGCCCTTATGACTTTAAATCCCAACACTTCCTGATCTCCCTAGTTGCTGGGCAGATGCCCCTTTAGCTAGTTGTAATTTACATAACCCAGTTATTGGCCAGGAGGTGTTGTGACCACTTCCTGTCACACTTTGGTATAGTGAGTGAGAAGGGGTGGATCTTCCTCTTTGGCTTCTGTTGCTGATTCAGCTGGATGTCTCTAATGAGCCGGGGTAAACCAAGGCCCAGTAAAGCCAAGTTTGCCCTAGAGGGACCTGAACCTCTAGTGTTGAAGTTGGGGAGCAGGGACCCCATGAATGAGGCTAGTGAGTGGCAGGAATATAATTGTTATAGTGCTCTCTAGGAGAGTAAGACAGTGAGGGAAGTGATTAGTGATAGAATCCAGTGTAACCCATGCTCTAGTTTACTAGCTGATGATTAACCCCGGTTGGCCTGGATAGTTCAAAAACGTGTTACATTTTGCGCCCAAAGTGGGACTCGAATTCTGTGAAGGCTGAGCTACTATGTAGGAAAAGGGCAGTCCTGCACATTTTTCTCTTTTTGGAGCGAAAGAGTAGTTGGCCGTGGGTTAGGGGTTTTGGAGGTTTTTCCCCTGTTGTTTTCCATTGGCCCGCACCGGTGTCACTCAACAAGTTGTGCAAGAGTTCTTGGCCACCATATTGGGGCGAGAACTCTTTGGCGCATTTTCTTTTCAGGTGCTGCCCAGATCTGATGTGTCCACAGCCACCTTGGATTACACACTGGCCGGAGACAGATGTGAGCGGCTGCTGTTTCTACACTTCTACCCAGTGCCATTACTGCCACCACAGTGTTCCTGCATACACCACCATGTCTCACTAGGGCCAAGCGTGCTAAACTGCCTCCGTGACTGCGGATGGTAGTTCCTGTGCTATTACAGTCTGACCAATCCAGCGCTTCTTCAATCCATATGATGGCTAACGAAGGTTGGGATGGCTGGCTGGATCTGGAGGTCCCAGCTGGGATGACTTTGACTGACACTGGGCTGAGGTACACGTGGAAGGAAGTCTTTGGGAAGAAAGTGGCAGATGACTCAAAATGTACAGTACACATAGAATATAAATGTCACAATATAAGGCTGATTAATAATTAATAAAGATAATTACTACATGGCAGCACAGAAGCCAGTGCAATTAGCATCAGAATTTAATAAACAGCCCTGTAGCATCAGCTTATATTACAGACCAACCTCATTTTCTGCTTGATAATCTGCAACAACCCCTAAGCTTAGCTTCTCAACAGCTGCTCAGAGCCCACTGAGCATGTGAGTGTCACAGACACTTTCCAAGATGGTGACCCCCTGTGACAAGTTTGAAGTCCTGGATCATTGCTGCTATTGACAAGCTGAAACTTTAGGCTGGTGCAATAAATTCATTATATACAATATATAATTTTTAGCCATATTTTTAGGGTTTAGTTCTCCTTTAATACAACTCCCATTGACTTGTACATGAACTCGCCAGATTTTAAATGCTGAGTTTTTATATTAGGGCTTTTAAGATTTTATTTCCACTTAAATCTTGAAAACTTTCAGAAACTCAAATTCAAATTTGTGATTTTTGCTCCATAAAAAATGTAACAATTTGGGTTTATGATTTTATAATAAATAATTAATAGCTGAATAAACTGTACTGTTCATGCTCAATTTCCTTCTCTAATACAGGGAGTCCCCAGGTTACAAACATTCGACTTACATCCAACTTGCACTTACAAACAGAGGCTATAACAGTAATGTACTGTGGTTTGCTTGGCCTTTATCAGCCTTAGTCTTTAATAAACCACCTGCCCCATGTGTTGTCTACTGCAGAGCAAAGAAAGGTAAAAATAAACAGTATGTTAAGTTAAGACAAACATCTGTTTAAGTTGCATTTACTAGATAAATATACCTGTTTCAACTTACATACAAATTCAACTTAAGAACAAAACTACAGACCTGGGGATTGTCTGTAATGTAAGCTGTGCTGTGTGAATTTATTTCAGTGTACACTTTAATAGCTGAATAAACACTTGGGGGTTATTTATCATGGTCCTAATATCCGAACCTCGATTTAATTAGTAGTTTTCAGAGCAAAAAACTAAGAATTTTTAGAGATTTAAGTCTGATGGTTTAAAATCTCCAAATCCGAAACTCCGGCATCTAAAAGCTCTCGAGGTCCTGTATAAGTCAATGGGGAAGGTCCCAGTGTTTGTACTGATGTCCGTACATGTCCGATAATTTCAGGAAAACTTCAAACAATTCAGAGTTTTCAAGGAAAGCTCCGAAGTTTGCCCGACCCTATTTTTTTCAGGCTTTTTTCTTCATAAATAAGGTCCATTCGGGAATTCTGAGTTGCTCTAAGCTTGATATTAGAAATACTGAGATAAATTCAGACCTTGATAAATAACCCCCTTGATTTTCAGCTCTAAACTGTGCACTGCAGGACAACATTATTTATAATAGCTGAATAAAATGAACAATCAATTTCCTTTTCTAATAAATGAAAGTTTATTTCAGTATACAATTTAATAAATGGTTCCATATACTGAACTGTTGACACTTGTTTTTTCTAAAAAAAAAAAAAAGTAGCCTGTGCAGTGTAAAATTATCATTATTATAACAGCTGTTAACAACTAATTTGCTTCTCTAGTAAAGTAACCTCTGCTACATTAATTAATCTCAGTGTAATAATTAATAGCTGGATAAAATTATCTGTAAATGCTTAATTTCCTTCTCTAATAATGTCACCTGTGCAATATGAAATTATATATGTATATATATTATATATGTTAATACCCAATCTCTAATAAGGTGAAAAGTTCAATATGATATCAATGCAGTGTATTAATTAATTAAATGTAACTGTAGCTGAGCAGAGAATATAATAAATACAATACTGCATGAAGCTATATAAAGTCTGGTGCAGAAAGATAATTGATAGGACACTTTATTACAGAAGGAAATGGGGAATTATCAGTTCATTTTATTCACCTATTAATTATAAAGTGTGATTTTTCCTCAAACATGTCCAAAGCAGTAAAAATGTGCTAATAAAGGGTGTTTCTTTTGCTGTACGGATTGTACTTTTCCTAGCAAAATGCTATCTCAAAAAGAGACAATTACGGAAAAGGAGGTGAGTTGCGTAAAGTGTGTTCGTTAAACGGAAAATGAAATTTCCAGAAGTTGAGAAAGTAATTAAAGACGTAAAAGAGTTGGAAGAGTGCAATAAACATCTCACTGAAAAATTCTATGCAAATGTTACTGAAAAAAGAGCTGGATATGCTTTGAATTAGGAAATTACAGAGGAGAGTGAAGATAATCTCCAAAATGCGGCAAAACTGACAGCATGCCAGCAATGTGCAGGAGAGCAGGAATGCTTGAAAACCTGATTTTGTTACATGAAAATGTTATATTTCATACCTTGAAAGAATGACACTCACACATCCCTGAAGATACAAAGTAAATATATACAAAGATATAGAATAATTTAGGTTATGGAAAGACATTTGTAACAAGTTCCTTCTTACAGACACTTTTTACAAGTCTATCCATCCCATCACAACATCTTTATACCAGTCACTAAGCTCTATTAGAAGCAGTATGTGCCGGTCTGTTTACATTTTCTGCACTTACTGCTCTGACTTCTTATACAATGTTAAAAAGAAGATCATTGAAAGACTTATAGGAGACCATACACTTGTTTAATAGTCAGACCCAGAGAACAGAAAGGGATTTTAAAAAAATGGGGCTTTTGACAACGACTTGTACAAATAACTTTAATAATTGAAACTAAAGGGGAATATATTATACAGATACTGTAACTCTTGAATAAACTTTGACCTTGACTATACCTTTTTTTTGGCAGTGTCTGACGACTTTTCAGTCTACTTTATTAAAATATATGTATTATGTAACCCAAATTTATATGAATTACCACTGAAAAAGAGAAACATTTTATTTTGCCAGAATCTACTTTTCCTGGCCATCTCCCCATGTCACTTATTAAACTTTAGGATATGTTCTTCCTTGGTGATGACGGAAAGGAAAAGGGCTTCCCAACAGTTTAAAGGTTTGTCTCACCTCCTCCTTCATCTAAGTATAAAGCTCCTGGAAGGAGAAACATAAACATTAAAAAGTTTGGGAGATGATTTTATGGAAAAGGGTCAATTAAATAAAATTATGGTTTGTATAAAATATTTTTTTTTTCTTTTTCTTGTAATCATCTCGAAGTAGCATTTAGAACATCTTGGTTACCTGAAATATATCCTTGGAGGGGAAAAAAGAACATTCAGACATTTTATCTTTTTTAAAATGTGAGTTTGGTTTTGATTGAAAAAACATCTAAAACTACACAGTTACTAATTAACTATAAATAGGCCTATGTGCATACTAATGAGCTCAAAAGGGTTGAATTTCAAAGTAAAAAATACTTCGAAATTCGACCATTGAATTCAAATACTTCGACTTCGAATATTGAAGTAGAAGGATTTTTCACCAAATTTGGCCATCGATCGATCAAAGCAAAATCTTTCGATTGAACGATTAAATCGTTCGAATCGAACGATTCAAACGATTTTAGCGTACGATCGAACGATTTTACTTCGATGTGTGAAGACTTAGAAAAATGCATTAGAAGGTCCCCATAGGTTAACATAGCACTTCGGGAGGATTAATTTGGCGAACTATTGAAGTCAAAGTTTTTTTAAAGAGACAGCACTTCGATTATCGAATATTCAAACTATTTTACTTCGAATCGAATTTGAAGTAAATTCAAAGTCGTAGTATCCTATTCAATGGTTGAAGTATTCAAAAAATTACTTCGAATTTTTTTACTTCGAAAATTCCCTCAAATTCACTTCGACCCTTGATAAATCTGCTCCAAAATGTTCGCAAAGCTGAAAATTTTGCAGCAAATCTGTTCTGGTCATTTCTGTATGTTAAATACAGGTATGGGATACATTACCTGGAAACCCGTTATCCAGAAAGTTCCAAATTACGGAAAGGCCATCTCCCATAGACTCCATTTTATGCACATAATCCAATTGTTTGCTTTTTCTCTGTGATAATAAAACAGTACCTTGTGTTGATCCAAACTAAGATATAATTAATCTTTATTGGAAGCAAAACCTACCTATTGGATTTATATAATGTTTACGTGATTTACTAGTAGACTTAGGGGCACATTTACTAAGGGTCGAATTTTGAAGTTAAAAAACTTCTATAGTCTAAGTATTTTTTGATCGAAAACTACCGTTTTCGTGTGAAGTAAAAATCGAAGGATTCGAAGGATCGTACAAACTTCTAAAAACTTAGCCAAAGACTCATGGAGGTTGTAGGAGGTCCCCCATAGGCTAAACAGCAATTCGGCAGGTTTATAGTGGCGAAGTTTTTTAAAGAGACAGTACTTTGATTTTTGAATGGTCGAATTTGTAAAGTTTTTTCAATTCGAAGTACCCAAAACGTACGAAATTAGAAGTTTTTGAATTCAAAAATTCACTTCGACCCTTAGTAAATGGGCCCCTTAAAGTATGAAGATTCAAATTACAGAAAGATCCATTATCCAGAACCCCAGCTCCTGGCATTCTGGATAACAGGTCCCATACCTGTACATCTAAAACTCTACAAGCACAAAAACCTTTTGTTAGAAAAACAAGAACGAAGGTAACAATATTGCTTTCCAGCTAGAATCAGAACGGTATATCATCTGTGTAGCGTATAATGTCCTGCAAGATGCAAAGCCCCTAATGCCCTGTGTCTTGCTGTATAAAGAATGGAATGTGCCTCTTCAGAACACAATCGCACCACTTCTCCTGCCAGACACATGGAAACTTAATCACTTTCACATGTAACTTGTTCCCTGGAAATGCCATTTTTAAAGACGTGAAAGAAGGTGACTTCATTCCCTTCAATCACCCTCACCTCAAGAAAATGTTTTGCTTCCTAAAATACACAAAATTGCCTCCTTAGCAACCCATGGGATGAATGCTTCCTCCTGTGCTTTCCCAAGTATTCCCAAATAAATCAGAGAATGGAATGGCTTGGTGCTGAACTACGACGGACATTCTTACTAACCGCATGTGCTTCTGGATATTTGGAAGATTAGGTAACATCCATTCAAGCGTTAGTCAAAACAGAAGGCAACTAAGAACGTTCTGGTTAATGAACCACCACTAATAAGAAGGCATGACTGTGATGATTAAATAATGGTATGTATTCAGAATATCTCTAAATGATTTTACTTGTAGCTCTTCAGTAGCCCTTTAGCTTCATTTAGTCAACATTTCCCTTCTACTCTCATTAACTGCCTGTGCAGAGTAGCAGCAAGTGGTGCAGGTGCCTGGAGCTCAGACCCTCAAAGCAGAGTGTGAAATGGAATGCTTAGCACTGCTCTATAGAAGGAATCATACCACAGTGGTACAAGTATTCCTACTGGGTCTTTATTTTCATATATATGTATAAAATAGTATAGAAGAGTTGAATTTATAGAGGATATTTTAGAATACATATGAAAAGTGCAGCTTTTATAGGTAAAGCCTGGGGTCTCCTAGTATTTACATTATTGTAGTGTAAGTTTGCTCATATAGCATAGTTTTAAATATGGCAAGGAGAAGGTGCTGCATACGTGTAGAAATGGATCCGCACACACTCCACATTATGCAGTCGGGGAATGGACCCCTTTTTATTATGGCACCAAACAAATCAACATTCGGGGGGGGGACACCCTCCGGGGACACCCTCTCTTCATCAGGATACAATCCTTAGTGCAGAACCCAATTTAAACCCAACTTCCAACGCCTTCTTTTCCCAACATGCAACTCTCTCAAGCATTAACCCTTATGTGGAAATCATGAACAATCATTAGTCCAATTAAGAAAAATGGCATCTTTGCATATTAAAGTGTCCAAAGTGCAATCCATATTAATATGTTTGCACTTTAGACACTTTAATATGCAAAGATGCCATTTTTCTTAATTGAACTAATGATTATTCATGAAACGTTGATTTGTTTGGTGGCTAAATAAAAAGGGGTCCATTCCCCGACTGCATAATCTGGAGTGTGTGCAGATCCGTTTCTACATGTATGCGTCGCTAAGGGACCCGGCCTGGCCAACGGACGAACAGCACCACCATTGCAGTATTGGTGAATTACAGGTGTGCGGTAGAAAAATTACATTGCATCTAAGGAGAAGGTGCTGGGCATATGCTGAATGGGAATTTTACAAAACAGGAGCAACAAGAGGAAAATGTTGGGAGGACAGGAGGTATTTGTCACGTAAGAAGGAGTGACTGTCTGCAGAGAGAAGGGGACATGCTGGCATGGAGAGGGAATGTAGACACAAAATATAAGGTGGGGCTGAAGAGCACAGAGACTTGTGGAAAGCAGGATTCTGTACTGAATTGGCTTGATAGGGGGCCAGGAAAGTTACTTTAGGGTTGAGGTTGAGAAGATTTAGAAGTTTTGAAGCTATTATTATTATTCTTCCATATTTGTATATAACTAAACAAATATTGCAGGTTATAGAATATGAGCGTAAGCTCTTTGGGACCTGGGACCCCTTGCAGTCCTGTCATGAACTCACAGTACTGAAAAATAACAGGCATAAAGTAATGACAGGTGTCTGGCACAGTTACACACTCATGGCTGCCAGCACTGATGTCATAAGCAGTGGTACAGGAAAGGACAATCCCTTCCCAGCTCTGTGACACATCTAAATATGCAGAGTGTTATGGTCAGCACTTATTATTCTGCATAAATGGCTGATACTAACTATAGCTTAAAGGGGATGTAAATGCAAAAAAATATATCCCATTTTTACTTTCTTTAATGAAAAAGAAATCTATCTCCAATATACTTTCATTAAAAAAATGTCTACCATTTTTCAGAGTCCCTAACTGCTCTGCAGGGAACGATCATACTTTCAAACAGCAGGGAGGCCCCCCACCTTCCCTGACCTCGAGCAGCTTTGTTTGTTCCCCTGTAAAGCAGCCGGCGACCATGTATCGATTTGTATCTGCAGACCCAGTGTAGTCTGCATATTCTGATTATTAATCAGTCTTGCTGTATCGGCTTCTATGGCAGATATTATTTAACTTGTGCTGTTTTGATAATTTATGATGATTCCAAAGCTCAACTTCCCAACTGAAGTCCAGACCACACTGAGCATGTGCATGGTCTTGGTCTTGCACAGATGTTTAACATAGTTATAAAATGACAGCCCCCTGCAGCCAACTTTGAAAATATTAATCATTTGTTTAATTAAGCTTCTAGTGCAGTAAGTTCATGTTTATGTTTAATATACAAAATACAGCATTTCTAGCATTATTCTATTTTACACTTTAGTTCCCCTTTAAGTGCACATTTCTACTTGCTCTTCCTGCATTCAAGCAAATACAATACACAAAAGGCTCATATGTTAAAGGCCCACAGTGCCAAGGCTTATAAAAAAATTTGGTACAAATCTGTTTTCCCTATAGCCTGGCATGTTTCTCCTGTATGTATTGTTTATCCATTTAGTGTCCCCAAGCAAAAAACACTACTGCACAGTGCTATGGAACAACTTTCACTGTTTATTAGTTTATTTTGCTGCATCTCTTAGTCCCCTGCTCTGCATGAACAGTGTGAGTTATATTACATAAAACAGTGTTTTGCTATGGCTTGTTATAACATAACCCTTATTGGGTACATAACAGGTGACAATGAAGCTTGCCAATGTACAGAAAACTCTGGTGAGCTAGACAAAAGCCTCTTAGGAAAATGCAGGCATACAGAATGCAGCAAGGTGTCTGACTGGAGAGGCCTCCAACATATAACATTAGCTCATAAAGCCTGATTTATAAACAAAAGTGCAACTGCAAAGTGCTAGCTTGGATGCAAAACAAAGAGTACATTGAGATTGGTATATTGAGAATGGTACTTGCGCCTACAGTATACAGATGTCAGCGTGCTCCTTTGCTCTGCTGAATCATGTGCAATGGCACGCTTGGATGCCAGATAATTCCTAGAATATACCTGGAGCTGCAGGCAGTTCCAGGGCTCCTTTAGTGGGTTGTATCAATAGCCACAACAAGACTGGCACGTGTGAATCTGATTTAATGTCTTCTTAAATTAGGCTTATAGACTGCTAAATCACAAATTGTGAAATTGAAGAAATATGTAACTTACCAACCGTTCACCACTGTGTTGCCATGTCAAGGATACTGATACCACTGATCTATATCATTAGTGGCTCAGCATCAATGCAACACTTACCAGTCACAAAGTGGTCGATGCAACCACCACAAAGAGAGAGTCATACAACAATATTGTTTATTTGTGTTACTATAAAAGATAACACTTATATGAGTAGAAATGATTAGGGCGCTTGCTTTGCTATAGTTTAATTATAAAGTGTTGTCACTGTATTTATTCAGACAGTATTGTAAGGGTATAAATACTTTTGTGCCCTTGCTCTCTTTATTTCCCCGTAATCCTTCTAAGGTCCCAAGGTGCAGCCTGAGAAATGCTGGAATAAGCATTCAATCAGTTCCCGGCTCTGACAGCTATAAGTTAATTATCTGACTAAGAATAGCTTTAATGACCCATACAGTGAGTTGAACGCCCTTTACTGGTCTGCTAAAGAAAATCATGTCTTTGCTTCTTGTTCAACGGCCAGGGATTATAGAATTTAAAAATTCCCCAGAAGTTGCAGAATACAACACACCACGATGGCTTTGCATAGGGAATACTCCTATTCCTATATTTAATCCTGTCTTCCTCTTCTTTTCCCAGACCCCTTTTTCTTACCCTTGTCCCTCTCTTTTACCTTTCACTAAACTCAGATTATAACCGATGACATCAAAAATGTCAACGGTGTCAATAGGTCATCATTTCAGGGGCTCATGTAAAATGTCACTTATTAAAGGAATTGTTCGGTATAAAAAATGGGTTAATAGATAGGCTGTGCAAAATAAAAAATGTTGTGTTCTGTTAGACATCCAGTCATTCCAGCCTTCATAGATTCAATTTTTGGCTAACTAACTATATTAGAATTTTTTTTAATTTTGCACAGCCTATTTATTTACCCAGTTTTTATTTTTACACGGAACTGTTCCTTTAATAAATGTGTATTTTGTGTCTTCACTTCCTCAGGGGCTCTTACATTGCAGAATCCCTGTTGTCAAGAGTCATTGGCACTGCCTGTATTCTCTTAGAGAACATCCCATTTAAAGAGCATATCAGGCGTGCAGAATGGTTAAATAGTAAGAAAAACGGTGTAAAGGAGAATTCTGTGGAGATAAAAACATCTGCACTTTGTGTGTGTTATTACAGTTTTAGTACAGAATTGCATTAGTAATGTAAAGATTTGTACTTGGTATAATATAACTCCAAAGCTCGAGTGCAGTAGTTACATTGGCTTCCTCCACTAAAGCAGAATCTAAAATCAGCTCAATAAAGTTTTTCCATAAATATGAACTTCCTAAGAATTTCTCTTTCAGATGTTTATCATCACAACCTTCACAATCTTCACTAAAACAGTTTCTCTTTGACTTTGTGTTAATCCCATTTCCGGAGGCTTAGTTTGTTATGTTTCTACGTGATTGTATATAATGAATATTTAAGAGTTGCCTGGCACAAAAACTCAGTGGCAGCCCCAGGCTCTATATTTACCCTGCCACAAAGCAGTTCCTCACATTTAATACTCCAGTGATGCTGTGTAAATAAAAGGACACCAGAGACAAATGTAAATATATTAATTTTAGCTAAACAGCCTGTACAAGACATTAATGGATTTGCTGCTAGAAATACAAGCAGATCTATCCTTGTCATCTCTTTGTACTTTTTCTCACTTTGACTATAACATAAAACTATTTAGGGCTCATTTACTGTACAACAACTGTACTAACTTACTAATAGCAACCAATCTGGTCTTTGCATTCATTATCTAAGTTGCAGTTGACAGCTCAAAATTAAATGTAGATCAGTTGCCATGGCAACTTCACTTGTGTGATTTAGCACCTATGTCCATAAATCAGCACCCATCTATAATGCCTGCAAGACACTAAAATCCAGTATATACAAAAGCATTTGACAGATTATCTTGTGCTGAGGAACTCATGCCTGACATAAATTCTCTCTTGTTCAACACATTAACTGAATTTAAATGAATGATTGCACATTTGAATGTCATGCTTATCCTGAATTTTGAATGCATTTAAAGGTGACCTGGTGTCCTAAGAAATAATTCCAAATTCTACTTATATGTATGATTTTAATCTTGTTTCCTTTCTTCTTAGGTTCACAGTCTCAGCAATCAGACGGGTGCCATTTTGTAAAAAAAAAAAAAAAAAAGCTTTGCATCATGCCAAAATCTTGAGGGTTGCCCTGAGTCCTCCAGCGCCTCCTCCCTCCCACAAGATTGTGCGCATGCTCATACTTTCTTACTGGAGCGCTAAGCATTTAGCGCTTAGTGCTCCAGAATCATGCAGATACGATCAATATTACCCTAGCGGCTGGGCGTCATGCTGCTCCTTCATTTACGCTGCCCTATGCCCGGGCCTTTGCAGCCTCACCGCCAATTCGGGCCTGGGTATATCAGGAGTGCAGTAACATCTAGGAAGTGCAGAATGGAAAGTGAAAGGAAATGCCTGCCCAGGCAATAAATAATTGACAGCTGAGATTTTGAGATTTCTATATTAACAGCTATGGATATTGTAATAGAAAATTTCGTCTTCATGATTAATTTAAAAAAGGACCTTTATTATACAGCTTTTTATGTCTGAATGACAGGTCCCTTTAAGAAACCTAAAGAATCCTCATTATTTCTGCACAGAGTGAAGAATACAAGATTTGTATCGTCAGTGCATCATATGAGCATGGTACCACCCAAAATGAATTGCTATTTCCACTTCAGGCTTCTGCAGACTGAGGCTCTGGAGCACAAGATATTTGGGTGTGTGGGATTAATAGGTGAAACGCAAAACACAATGATAGGATCATTTAAAAGAACTTGTTTCACTTAATATCTTTTGTCTTTGTAACCATATACCATGTTGACACAGATTTAAATAACTGTACTCTGTTTTTTGGTAATTAATATTATTTTCAGTAGTAATTCATTTTCATTTCTCCGTCTTTACCTAAACACTCCCCTACTCTAACATCATTCCGACGAATTGAGATAAGATGATTAATCAGCTGGAAATTAAAGGGAAGCTTGTTATTTGCACTTGTTCGTCAGCAATTTATTTGTATTAAATCAACTGTAATAAACAGTACTGGTGTTTAAATACTAATAAATGATGCCAAAGAAATAGGACACAGAAACACACCCCAAAGTAAAAACTCATCAAAAAAAGGAAAAAGTAATCCAGATGCACCAGACCCTCAGCCAAGGAAGCAGAAATGTGTTAAGACACAAAAGAGTGATGCCTTGTGTTAAGCAAAAAAATATTTTTGGGTTGACATACCCTTTAAGACATTACCTCTGTAGCCTTACACATTTCGTATAATTAAGTGCTTTTGAAACATGAAACAGGCTAGGTTCCTCTTAAATGAAGGATTTTCTTTTTTTTTACTGATTCTGTGTGGCCTTTGTGGATTTGTGGAGTGCCTATTACCTTGTGGTGTCTTTACTTTTTACCTACTTATACTACACTACGGGCACTCACCTTTTTAATCGTTGTGGCTTCTCTCTCCTAATTAAGCCTCACATTTTCCTCTGGCTCCGGCTCTTATATATGAGCATTTGACATTGTAAAGTTACTGCTCTGCTCCTCATACCTAATAATCTTGTGCTGAATCTATGTCTGGAAGCCCTTCCATAATGAAAATGTTCTGTAACAAAAAGAAATAAATTGCTACTTATCAGGCACTAGCAGAAAAACTAGGTAGATTCCAACTAAAGACATTGCATCCAACCAGCCTTCATTCTAACAGTAAGGGATTCCATGACAGCACAATTGATGTCATGGGCACATGAACGTGTTATGTACTGAAGGGTCACAAGAGGACAGATGTAGCCTGTGCCAAGCTATGCCATCCAGACTGACAAACACATTACCCATAAGGAGACATCTGTGAGAGAGACCTGTTATATCCCTCCAGGGACAATATATTAGGCAATGCAGACACCAGAAACAAGCTCCACACATATTAGTGGACATAGTCCATGAGACATAACCCGTGTCTATCAGGGCTGTTGACATTTTCCTTGTTTGCTCTTTGACAGTGATCCAGAGTTCAGCAAATCTCCCTCTCATTCTCCCGTGCACAGAACCTTCCTGTTCAGGATCTACTTTTTTTTCCAGTGGAATTTAAATAACTGAGATCATAAGAAACAAAATATTCTTTCCAAACTAGATCATTCATATTTTTAATCATCGTTCATATTTCATTAGGAAAACCAATTTTATATCTTCCACTAACGCTAAGCAAAAGTAGTACCCGCTGTTTATGTGCTTGACTGGATTGCAGAAATAAAGAGGTTACTTGAAAATGGCCGTCCCAGCAAGAGTGTAAGGAGGGGAATGCATTTTGGGTCCAGTTTATGAATCAGAACCAGAGTGGCACAGCTGTACCACTACCAAGATTTAATCCCCAGATCATTTGCCCAAAACTCAGTAAAAACTGCTCAACCAGATTATTGCTTTCATTACTAATGACCTTAGTTCCCTGACTCTGTCCTCTGCATCTAACTCATGAAATTCAGTCCGGCACAAGGTGCAAAATGCAGCATTCCCTTGGGCACAAGTGTTTGTTTTGTGAGCTTTTGAGCCCCTTAGTGCTCTAGCACTTGTGCTTCAGAGATACATAAATGACACCTGTGATACTTGTTTAGAACTTAAGGTTGTTATTTCTAGATAAGGAATAAAGGTGTAAAGTGGAATGTAGGTGCATGGGAGAAGGACAATACTTCATGGAATGACGTAGTATTTTTTACATGAAGAATTATGGAGACTTAAGAATCTTCCCTGACTTGTAACAAAGTCTGCCCAGTTCTAGTAATCAGTACCAGCCAATCAGAATTTAGTTTTTACTGTGTTCTTAATGTCATTACCCCATTGCGGCCTGTGCCACTTGTGTGTCTGAACTAATATAGCCAGCAATGTATTTGAGGGGGGAAGTGGCTAGTCACTGAGCAATGTACAAATAGCAGAGCACATTGCACAAAGTGTAAAAAATGTACACTTGCTCTTTGTACTACGATGAACAGCAGCGGGCCTAGGGGTGCTTATTATGTAAATCTGGCCCTGAGCACAATATTCATATTTTCTAAACGATCATATCTGTTGATTTCAGCAAAATTATTGAAGGGTCTCTTTGCATTATGTCCATTTCAGTGCTCTCCTGTTGGGTTCAGAGCTTGACCAGTACTCTGTCAGCTTCTGCTTCTCCATCTATATTCTTTCCTTTCAAAAAACTGGATATGTTTCCAAAAGTGGAAAAGAGTCATCACAGGTGCTCGGTTACTGCACTTCACAATGATTGTATATATGGAATTCCTTGTTCCTTTCAGTTCAATTTGCTGTCTTCAGGAATTACTGGGATGTGAACCCAAGACCTACGGCTGCAGGACCAGAAAGGTTTCTGGGGAATTTGGGTGTGCATTCTTTTTATGCTTTACAAATCCCAGCAGGCTAATTGGTTTAGGTCCAACCCATCATTGCCAAGTACCATCTAAATATTCCTACCCTTTTTTCACTTCCTACCCTGAGTGATCTGGCCCAAGCCTAGTTCTTGCTATTCCTTGCTCTCATGGCTCCCTGTTCTTGCTTTGCACCTTTGTCTTGTATCGTGTCCCTAGTCTTTGCCTTGTATACTGTATTTAAATTATCTTGTTTTGACTCCTTTATCTGACTGCCTTGCCTACTTTTTAATGCCCTCTCCTTTTCTATTCTAGTATGTATTTTAGTCTAGCCTAGTTCTAGCAGTGACTCTACTCAGACAAGTCTGTCTTTGATGCTATTTACAAACATCAGTAGAAGATGAGGAAGTGCTGCGTAAAGTTTTTAAATTCTAGACCCTATTATTTAAGTTGTTTAGTTTTGCATTAGGAAATAACATCAATAAAGTGAAGCTTGCTGCAATGTTCAAGAACTAAAGATTGATATGAAGTGTATGTTTAACATTCCAGATGTTATAGAATGTAGGAATCATTTATTGCGTACTTTTAGTACCATATTGCTCATTGGCATTGCTCATCATAAAAAAATACATCAACCAGGTGGGATGTGACTTTCTCCCTAGACAATGCTTTAGTCTTTATGACAGTTCATGACAACTTGTTTTTTCTTGGAGTAATATTTTTACACCTTGACGGATATGCCTTACTTAACCCTGGCCTTTTTACAATAAACTAAACTGACATGACATTCTAGCTATGCTATTGCATTGGATATTCAGTATGTGGAGTCTATGTCAATGATGCTATGAATCTTTAAAGTGGACCCGTCACCCAAACAAAATTATTCCAAATCCTATTTTATCATGTTAGTCAAGCAAAATGAACTTTAATTACACTGTGTAAATTATTTGAATATTGTTTCCATCAGTCTGGGAATTCAAAATTATAGCAACCAGGAAGGAGCCATTTTGTGGACACTGTTATTAAGGCAATCCTTACATAATCTCAGAATCATGTTTGTGCACAAGGGAACAGGGACCCTATGCCCATCACCATGCACTGGTTACACAATTAAATCGTTAAGAGAGCTGGGGGAATGTGGGGAGAGCGGTGACATCTAGGAAGTGCTGAATGGAAAATGAAAGTAATTGCTTGCCCCGCCTCTATGCCTAGGCATAGAGGCGGGGTAGGCAATATTTGATTGACGGCTGATATTTTTAAATGAGTTTACAACAGCTATGAATGCTTTATTTAAAAAAATAAATTGGATTTCATGTTTAATTTAAAAAGGACTTTTATTATACAGATTTTCATGTCTGGGTGACAGGTCCACTTTAAGTAGACTCTCTTTCTACCTATGTGCTAATACACATAAAAATAATGTTCCTATATTAAAGTAATAGCATTTAGAGAATGTACTGTGTCTACATAGCTGGCGAAAATAATCCCATTTACTTAACCGTTAAAATCATAACAATGTACCTTAACACGAAAACATTGGGCTGATGTACTTTTGGGTCATTTAAATAACAGATGGTCATATCTGAGGCATGGACAGAATTCCAAGGAATTTTCCTATAGTTTCCTCCTGCTTGTCTCTTAATTTGTTAAATGTTTTGCATCCTTGTCTTTTTCCTCTGTTCCTTCCACATAAACTGGCCAATTTAGTCTGGAGGACTTCCAGTGGAAATTTGACAGGCATCACAACGCACACATTCTCCATGTGTTTATTTAACATTAGACGTTTGCCTCAAACAACATTTTTCCAGAGGGGAAAAAGAATGGGGAGCCAAAACATTACAAGATGAGTCTACCAGCTATAAGATGGGCTCATTCATGGATGAACAGCAAGGAGCGGGACAATATGTGCAGAGTCAGGAGGACCATGATGGGCTCAGCAATTCATTCCTCCTAACAGAATATGGAAAATACAAACACATATAGGGGGTTATTTATCAGAGGTCCAATTTTAGAAGTTTGTGAGCTTTTTTAGACCTCGAATGAACTCACAACTCGAATGGTTTCTAATTTAAGGAAAAACTTGAATGTAAAAAACTCAGTGTAGTCGTGGTGAAAAACTGAAAAACTTAAATTCATCTAGTTTTTGGGGGGGAAAACTCAATTTGCTCAAATTGATCGAGTTTTCGAGCGAAACCCACCAAAAAAAAAACTTGAACATCATGAAGGCTATTAACATCTTCAAATGGTTGAAGGGACCTCTGCCCAGAGACACCGTGAAAAAACCCGGTGGGGCCCACGAGCAAAGTTTACAAAAGCTCACGGGGGTGGGTGCGAGTGCATGTGTGGGGTTCTATGTCCACCAGGGGACCAGAAGGGGCTTTGTAGCATGGAGCGGGGGTCGGAGGGGGACCCCTAAAACAGCAGCCCCGGTGTGCCCTGGGCCCCCCAGTCCTACCCTGCCTCTGCCACTGACTTCTACATGACCTCGACATGTTTTAGATGGTGTATTTTCAGATTCAAGATGTTTCCAGCTAGAGGTATAATAAATCTTGAAAAATGGACTGAAAGATACCCTCGGAAACTCAAAATTTTTTGTGGAAAAAACAATTCGACCTTTGATAAATAACCCAATAGTGTGAAGACTGGAAAGAAATCCTATCTAGCCTTTTATGGTTTTTATTTACACTTTACATCTGCCACATGTATTCTTTACTACAAACAAATATCAGTCTTTCTGTGCTCATACCATACTTTGTGGTTCTGCAGTTGGCCAGTTCACCCTTACATTATTCATTGGTTACCAATGCGTAAAACAGTTACTCTGCTATAGTTCCTGGAGTATCAGTTATCACCCCACGAACGTATATGCGCGTCTGCACCGGAGCGCTGGGGAGCTGTGCTCCTTGGAAAGCAGCTGGATAGAATGCCCCCCTAATAGTTTGCACAAATCCGGGCCTGTCAGTTATACCAAATAAGCATTCATCTCAGATTGAAACAAATATAATTTAAAAAAAAAAAAAGAAAAACTTGGAAAAACAAAATAAACGTAAAACAAAAGTTTCAAATTGGCAGTTTTCCAGCTGTGGGACAACCAATATCATGGTTGCTGAATGCTTCCTTTTAAATAGGTGACATGGCAGAGTGAAAATGTGCAAAAGGTGGGCTCAAAGTTCAGTTTTATTGGTTACACCCATAGGTGCAAGTCTTTGAGTGCCAGAATACATTTCCAATAAATATGGTGCTGAATTTGGCTCAGGTATAATTTACTGCTAAATAAAAAGAAACCACCGCTGTGACCCAACTAGCATATTCATTACCCTATCAAAACCATCCCCCACCAAAAACATATACAGGTATGGGACCTGTTATCCAGAATGCTCAGGACCTGAGGTTTTCCAAATTGCGGATCTTTCTGTAATTTGGATCTTCATACTTTACATCTACTAGAAAATTATTAAAACATTAAATAAACCCAATAGGCTGGTTTTGCTTCCAACAAGGATTCATTATATATTAGTCTGGATCAAGTACAAGGTACTGTTTTATTATCACAGAGAAAAAGGAAACCATTAATTAATCACTTGGATTATTTGGATAAAATAGAGTCTACGGGAGATGGCCTTCCTGTAATTCTGTGTTTTCTGGATAATGGGTTTCCGGATAATGGATCCAATGCCTGTACACTATCTCAAAGTACTGAATATGTTATAATGAAAGGATGAGAGTCAGTGTCGGACTGGCACACCAGGATACCAGGAAAATTCCCGGTGTCAGTGGGCCCTCTTGCTTGTAACCATTTGGCATATTTCATGTTCATTCCCTATTTGGGATGGGGTTTAATAATGGAAGAATAGAGTATAGTATGTAGATATGAAAGATTAGGAGAATAATGAGGTTGAGTGAACAAGGGAGGAATAAAAGTTTGGAAAGTGGGCCCACGGTTTAATGTTTACTAGTGTGCCCCTGGCATCCCAGTCTGACACTAATGTAGGCAAATTCCAAAATATTACTAGCATGTGGACTGTGGTGCTGCTGGGGTGTTTTCCCCACATACCATACAAATGCTTCTGTGCTGTAGTATAATGTGCATGGCAAGGTTAGCTTCTTGTTATGAAGCTTGTCAGCTAATTACTCTACTACATGTCCTTCCTTCCTCCTTGTGATCGTTAGCTCTTGTCATTTGCATGAAAGCATTCCCTGGCTCTGGTAACATGTAGAGGAACTAGATTATTCTCCTGACTCACATTCACAAGTCAGTCTCCTTCTGCTCTTAAACATCTGCCATGTGTTACAGTCCTTCTTGTGTTACTATGCTGTGCCACACACTAATAACTAGCTACTCATTCTGAAAAGCACAGGCACGTAGTCATGGGTTACTCGCAGGTAATGATTTCTTTTATGTGACCAGAGAGAATATTCAAATAAATACGGTAATACAAGAGTTCTGTGACCACAAACATCTGCTTGTTAAAGTCATTAAAATGTAGTGCTAGTAAGGAAAAGAAAGGGAAAAACTCAAGAAAGGTATAACAGCTGTACACACACAATAATTGACACAAAGTTGCAATCATCAACACAAAATACACACAGAGAGAAGCACTAATAGGTGCAAGGGAACCCTGTGCTTAAAGGGTTGTTCACCTTTAAAAGTAGGAAGAAAAGTGGTGCTCCAGAATAATAAATGCAGTCCGGGTGCTCCAGCCCCAGATCCCCATCTTTAGGGAGCGGTACGGTAACAAATATGTGGAAAAAACGGGGCCGACTGGCACTCAAAAGGATCCACAGGACCAAAGAAAGTTCGTTAAAAATATTTTTTTATTTATACAAAGTTAAAAATGTATATTTGCATCTCCATCCGCCCTGGATGCAAATATACATTTTTAACTTTGTACAAATAAAAAATATTTTTTAACGAACTTTCTTTGGTCCTGTGGATCCGTTTGAGTGCCGGTCGGCCCTGTTTTTTCTACATATTTGTTCACCTATAAGTCAACTGTTAGTATGTTATAAAATGGCCAATTCTAAGCAACTTTTCAGTTGGTCTTCATTATTTTATTTTGTTATCGTTTTTGAATTATTTGCCTTCTTCTTCTGACTCTTCCAGCTTTAAAATGGGGGTCACTGACTCCATCTAAAATAAATGCTCTTTAGGGCTACACATATATTATTTCTACTTTTTACTACTCATCTTTATATTCAGGCCCTCTCCTATTTGAATTCCAGTCTCTTATTCGATCTTATTGCTAGGGTAAATTGGACCCGAGCAACCAGATTGCTGAAATCGCAAACTGTAGAGCTGCTGAATAAAAAGCTTAATAACTCAAAAACCACATAATAAAAAATGAAAACCAATTGCAAACTGTCTGAGAATATCACTCTTCTACATATTACTAAAAGTTAACACAGTGGTCAACAACCTCTTTAAGGAAGGGAAGGAATTTAGGAGTGGAATTGTACAGGTAAGGAGCAGCAAGAAAGAGAAAGGTTTATGGTGGTGTGACCATGTGGTGGCTGCGAGAGGAACTTATTACTTATAAACTCATTTTCAGTGCAGGCAGAGCAGTCTGTTCTCTCTTTAGATGAGAGGATAAAGAGCAGTGTTTGACTGAGGTGTCCAGGGCCCATAGGGGCTGTCATCTGGGGCCCCCCAACCCAGTCACCAGTGCCACCGAGCCCCTCCACCCCACCACCCATATCTTAGTGAAGGGGCATCATTAGCATAAAGCTAATATTTAAACAAAAGCCAAATGAGCGATTGAGATCTCCCCAAGGCAAAGTGCACAGGGTGAATAAAAGAGGACCAAGCACAGAACCTTGGACACCCCCACATATAGGGGAACTGAAAACAAGGTGTTGTTATTCCACTGTATAGAGCACTTGTAAGGCCCCATCTAGAATATGCCGTACAGTTTTGGTCTCCATCACTCAAACAGGACATTATTGAATTAGAGAGGATCCAGAGAAGGGCAACTAAGCTGGTAAAAGGTATTGAAAATCTTAGCTATGAGGAAAGACTGGCCAGATTGCAGATGTTCACTCTGGAGAAGAGGCGCTTAAGGGGTGATATGATAACTATGTATAAATATATAAGGGGATCATATAATAATCTCTCTAATGCTTTATTTACCAGTAGGTCTTTCCAGCTGACACAAGGTCACCCATTCCGATTAGAAGAAAGGAGGTTCCGACCTAAATATTCGGAAGGGGTTTTTTACAGTGAGAGCTGTGAAGATGTGGAATTCTCTCCCTGAATCAGTTGTACAGGCTGATATATTAGATAGCTTTAAGAAGGGGTTGGATGGCTTTTTTACAAGTGAGTTAATACAGGGTTATGGGAAATAGCTCATAGTCCAAGTTGATCCAGGGACTAGTCCGATTGCCACTTTGGAGTCAGGAAGGAATTTTTCCCCCTCTGAGGCAAATTGGAGAGGCTTCAGATGGGTTTTTTGCCTTCCTCTGGATCAACTGGCAGATAAGTAGTTAATATATACGGTATAAAAAAAAAAGGTTGAACTCGATGGACATGTGTCTTTTTTCAACCTTACTTACTATGTTACTATGTTACTATGTTAGCAAAATTGTACATTATTATATAATTAATCATTCTTCACACTACTTGAGTGTAGTTAGAAATGTGTTTTCTGCTCCTTTTTCTGCTCACTGGCATTACATGTTATCAATAAATGAAACATACACGCATGCCAAATCAATGCTGTCCATCAGGTTAGAATTATGTGCAGAGAGAATGCATGAATGATTTAATGTAGGAGATGATTCAAAGACCCCAACAGTGCATTTCCTTGGGCCAGAACAGGTGAATGTCATTACCACCAGAGATGTGTCAGAATGATTCACTGGCTGGCGGATATTCACAAGATCTGTTCTGCTGGTGGTCCTTGCACAAGAGAATTGCAGCAACAGTATTTAAAGAAACATTTCTATCCCTTTCAGCAGCCTATAATGTACAGCTTTACAAAATATATTGTTTTCAAATACAACACAAAAATTCATGTTTTCCCATTCCTTTTTACAGTTTAATTTAAAATGTGTTACAGGCACTTGGAGAAGTCACATGCTCTTACCTCCAGATGCACCGGCCCTCGGACCCATCTTCTGTGTCCTGCACATCCATAATGCCATTTGGTGCCAGAGGATGTGCTGACTTGTTTCAGATGTGAGCCCAGGTAAATTATTTGGTGAATGTCCACAGTCTGTATCAAGCATATAGCTTATCAAATCCACATAGGACCAAAAGTAGCAAAATGTTGCCAAACTAAATTAGTTTAGCCATCACTATGGCTAATAGTTTAGCCATTGCTTCAAAGCAAACCAGTTCAGATGGAGACATGTAGAAAGTAACTAAAACGTAACTTTTAATAAATTAACAATAAAATGCACACTACGTTACTCACTGTGCAACAAAGTAGCCAACAATGCCGGACAATGTCCTTAAAATACATAAACTTTTAAAAACCGCATTCGGTGATACATGGCGCTACGGATGAAACCAAGCTCAGTATTGAAAAAAAGGGTTTCCAGCCCAATCGGCTATATTTACACCAGAACTTGCTCCCTTCCATTCGTGCCTCTGGTGTGCTGTGCTGACATCACATTGGCACCAAACTTCTAAATAAATAGGTGTTCTGTTTGTTTTTCATTGCCCAGGCTGGCTCTGTGTACTCAGACCTTGTTAAAGCCTTGTATGCGAATTGTTTTGCAGGTTTTTGACCTTGTACCTGTTCCTGGCCTGCCCAGGACCATCTGCCTCACCCTGACTGCGACTCTGCCTGACCCTTATCTGTACTGTGTCATTAGAACAACTTCTGCCGTGTGTAGGTTACCTATTAATCCCACAGCAGAAAGTACAGGGCCCAAAAAATACATTAGTGAAGACTGAGACTGGTGTTGGTAGGGCTCACCTGCTACAGTTAAAGGGAAACTATTGCAAAAATGAAAATTTTATATAAGCTTCCTCATACTGAAGTAAGAAACTTTCTAAATACAATCAAGTAAAAAGTCTGCATTATTTCTGAAATAATCAAGTTTATCTTCACTATCCCTCTCTCAGCATCTGTTTCTCTTAATTCTATCTTCTTGCAGCAGTTGGGTGTTTTCATTTTCGCGATAGTTCCCCTTTAAGAAGTTGCTTCTAGCAGTCTATGGGCTTCCTTACTATACAGTCCATAACAGTAAGTTCTAAAGGAGAACTAAAGCTTAACTAAGAAGTAGATAAAAAAGTATACATTATATTTTAAGCTTCTATACCAGCCCATGGCTAAGACAGCCCTTTAACATTAAAGATCTGTGCCCTGATCTGTCCTGAGCATTCTAGATAACAGGTCCCAAACCTGTAGCTGCTAATTTCGCCTGGGTAGTTCAGCTATCAGATAACTTTTAGTATATAACAGAACTAGCATGCGGGGCATTCTGTACACAGAATAATATATTTATTCATATTTTACTGAAAAAATAAAAATAAAAGGAACATATCCATTAACAGCAACAGCATAATTTGCTTTTAATAATACGTTTAAACAAACACCTAATTATTCTTAAAGGAGAAGTAAATCCCCCAAAAAACATGTTGTCTAATGTAACATAGTAACATAGTAAGTTAGGTTTAAAAAAGACACACGTCCATCAAGTTCAACCTTTTAAGTCTATATATAACCTGCCGATCTTCTAGTTGATCCAGAGGAAGGTAAAAACCCCTCTTAAAGAGATATAACTTTTTTATTATCTATGATAACATTGTCTTTGAATGCTATTTATAATTTTGCCATAAAAGTATTTGCCTGAAGCTTTTACATCACCTTTCTTACTACCCTGTTCCTGTATGAGGGGGGCTGCCATATTTGTGCAGCAGGAGTCCGTTAGCATTAGAAACTCTAACTGACAGGCTGAGAAGGGACAGTCAGATTGGCAAAACAGTCAGGTTTAGGAACTTCAAGTGACAATTATTTACAAAAGAAGAACTATCAGCGAAAAATGATAAACATGACCTATAGGTAACTTTTAGGGGCAAATTTATCAAGGGTGGAATTTCGAAGTTAAAAATACTTCGATATTCGACCATCGAATTGGAATACTTCGACTTTGAATATCGAAGTCAAAGTTATTTACATTGAATTTGGCCATTTGCATTCGAAATAAAATCGTTCAGTCGAACGATGAAATCCATCGATCGAACAATTTTTCTGTCGACTTCAAAAAACGTAGTAAAATGCTCTAGAAGGTCCCCATAGGCTAACATAGCACTTTGGCATGTTTCATTTGGCGAAGTATTGAAGTAGAAGTTTTTTGAAAACAGTACTTCGATTGTCGATTGGTCGAATATTCGAACGATTTTACTTCTAATCAAAGTCGAAATCGTAGTATCCTATTCAATGGTCGAAGTATCAAAAACTAACTTTGAATTTCACAATTTTTTACTTCGAAAATTACCTCGAATTCACTTCGACCCTTGATAAATCTGCCCCTTAATGTAGAGTAATATTTTGAAAAGAAAATTTTTAGTGTCAGTATCACTTTAAGCCTCTCCAATTTGCCTCAGAGGGGGAAAAATTCCTTCCTGACTCCAAGATGGCAATCGGACCAGTCCCTGGATCAGCTTGAATGTAAATCTAAGCAACTTCCCACTACTCATTCATTGCACACTTTTGGGGGGTTATGTATAAGTATTTATTTCAATATTTTCTGAAAAAAATCTCCGACCAAATCCACACAGGTTTTTTGTGATTATTTATTAATACACTTTCCCGAAAAAAAATTTGCGGAAAAACTGATTTTGACGTTTGTATGGATTTTTCATCCGATTTTCACGATTTTTTTGGATGTTTCACCAAAAACTCAGAATTTTGCCTGAAAACTTCAGGGTATTGCCAAAAACCCAGCACACATCAAAAAATCATTGGGACTTCTCCCATTGACTTATATGCAACCTCGACAGGTCTGAGATGCTGGATTTTCAGATTCTGACTTTTCCCATCCTCTGGGTTTAAAAAATTCCGAAAAATTCTGGATTTTTTTTAAAAGTCTGATTTTATTAAAAAAAATCACGAATTTTTCGTGATTTTTGCATTCATTGTTTAGTAAATAATCCCCTTGATAGTTATATTGATATTTGTAAAGGCTTTTGCAATTGAAAGCATTTTTTTTCTGTCTATGATGTTCTATGATGTTTTAAAAGTCAGAAATACCAGGATGAAGGATAGAACAAGCACTGCTTTCAATAACATTTATATGTACAAAAGTACATTCAAACCATTGAAAATGAGTTATGAAAGTACATTGGAAAATTGCTTAGAATTACAATTTATTTTATTAGAGAAATTTTGTTTTTAGGTTTTCTTCCCCTTGAAATGATACATTTACCAAACATTTACTTTGAACTACTTATAGACTACATGTACAAATACAGTCTTTCAGTTAACTGCAACTACGAGACCAAAGCTGATGTCTATGATAGGTCTATAAATGCATTAATATGACTGTAACAGAAGGAAATATGTCTAAATAGTTCAAGCGCATTCCGAGAGAGTGATGAAAAAGGCAAAAAGGTGAAAATTGTTGGGTATACTTTCTCTTTAAATTGCCCAGTGTCTAGACCAGATGTTGATGAGCTAATGGAACACTTTTAGGGTTTTTGATATATTCTCACTTTGAACACCTACAATGGGATTTTATAGCAGCTCTGTTGTAAGAGACTGGGAATGTCTGGCCTATTCATAGCAACAACCCCGTACGGATGAAACTCGAGGTCATGTAAAGACTTGTAAATCAGGTTTGTAGGGGGACAACTGTGCAGCGGAAGAGAATGCCTTTCACTTACATGGTTCAGCCATGTTACTGGCTCTAGGATATACAGTATGTGCCAGCTGAGTGATGGTGGGCACAGGATCTTATGACTGGATTTTACAGGATCTTGTTAATCCTCTGCCTACAGTCACAGTATGTGTCATTTTACACCCATTACTGTTCCTCCTGCCCAGCTATCTGCTCCTTCTGCATTATTATGAAATATATCATCAATTAGCACATTATTATTACAAGAAATATTGACACAATATTTACTACAACTCAAATTTTTCCAATTCTTTTTAGTAAAACAAAGTCGACCTAACTCCCATTCACGAATGTACCTAAATTATCAAAAAATCAAATAAAAAAAAAGCCGGTGCAGGGAAAAGTCACAACAAAATTGTGCGTCAAATCAAATTGTGCAACTTTTTAATTTGACGCTCGAATCGTGCAATTTTTTCATTTTGACGCCTGAAAAACTAAACTTTTTTGGATTATCGAGCAAAAACCAGCCGGAAGCCCTTGAAGATCATGAAGGCAAGAGACATCTTCAAATAGTAAAAGGGACATCTGCCATTGACTTTTATATGACTTCGACAGACTTTAGATGGAGTATTTTCGAATTTGGATTTTAAGCAGCTTTGGAGCATAATAAATATTGAAAAATTTTATTTTTTTTCTTCCTCTAAAAATACAAGTTTTCCTCCTAAAAAAACTCAACCAGAAAAAATTGAGACTTCATAAATAGACCCCAACATATTGATACTTATTATAGCATATGCACTACATAATAAAATACTAAAATGCTATGGGGGAAATGTAATAAAATTCGCAAAGAGAACAAATTTTGAAATGTTGCAATGTAATATTCTTCATTAGGCTTTTATTGCATTGCGAATCTTAACTGAGCATTGTCAACCTTTAGCACCTGCTTAAAGATCGCGTAAACTTTTGGAGAAAACGTACCAACTTTTTCAGTAAAGGGATACTGTCATGGGAAAAAAATTTTTTTCCAAAATGAATCAGTTAATAGTGCTGTTCCAGCAGAATTCTGTGCTGAAATCCATTTCTCAAAAGAGCAAACAGATTTTTTTATATTTAATTTTAAAATCTGACATGGGGCTAGACATTTTTTCAATTTCCCAGCTGCCCCAAGTCATGTGACTTGTGCCTGCACTTCAGGAGAGAAATGCTGTCTGGCAGGCTGCTGTTTTTCCTTCTCAATGTAACTGAATGTGTCTCAGTGGGACATGGGTTTTTACTATTGAGTGTTGTTCTTAGATCTACCAGGCAGCTGTTATCTTGTGTTAGGGAGCTGCTATCTGGTTACCTTCCCATTGTTCTTTTATTTGGTTGCTGGGGGGAAAAAGGGAGGGGGGTGATATCACTCTAACTTGCAGTACAGCAGTAAAGAGTGATTGAAGTTTATCAGAGCACAAGTCACATGACTTGGGGCAGCTGGGAAATTGACAATATGTCTAGCCCCATGTCAGATTTCAAAATTGAATATAAAAAAATCTGTTTGCTCTTTTGAGAAATGGATTTCAGTGCAGAATTCTGCTGGAGCAGCACTATTAACTGATTCATTTTGAAAAATGTTTTTTTTCCCATGACAGTATCCCTTTAAGAAGTTTGATTACATACACTGAACACTATTGCAAACTATAAAATTCTCAATCACTATCCTACTGTCATGTGAGGGGCAAAGTGTTCACAAAGGCAAAACTGTTCACTTTGTGAACACATATTCACATGGTGAGCGAATTGCGAACAATTTTTGCACAAGCGACCAATATTACATTCCCCTTTATATGTATAGATATACTGTACATACTGTATCATACGTTTCAGGTTTAAATAAATAAAGAGATTAGTAAGAGAAGAAAAGAGGAATGAAGGATTGCAGATAGAATAGGAAACGACGGAGACAACTGGGCAATATGGTTATAGTTTAGCAATAGCTAATATTCAAAAGACCTACTTTATATGAGCAGTGGGGTTGTCCTGGTCATATTGGTATCATTACTTTGTACATGTGGGAACCGCTAAATGGTATGTAGCTTCACAAATAGAGCCGTCACCTTTTATGATATGAATTACAGGCAGTCTAGGGGGTTGGTAGAGATGCCAGGGAGTGGGTTGGTTATGCTAAGGGGCAGGGATTGGGTGGATCAAATGTGGGGATGGGGCAGGTTAGAAGAAGCTATATGTCATGAGCAGTTGGATTGGGATGGGTGGGGGCATCGATGGCAGAACAGTGGCAGCAGAATGGAAAATATTAAATTTACCTGCAAGTACATTTCTGGTATATTTGTCATACTTGCTCCTGTCTCAAAAGATGTGGAATGGAACTGAGGGAAAAAATTGGACTGCTTTGTGACAAAGTGTCATTTACCATGAATTTTTTGCTGTGTCCTTTTTAATAAATAAGCCTGTACTGTATACCCTGCCTCCTTACTGCAGAAAAACATACTCCAAAGGAAAATATCAGGTGGATTTGATCAGTAAAATATGTCCTAACATATAGCCCAGTATATTTGTATACATACAAAGACAGCCAAAATTGCTGTATCGCTAAAACAGATGTGGTTTCATGCAAGGAGCAAATTTGGACCCAAGGTAATCACACACCAATCTCCAATGCATTTGTCAAGTCTGCTCTGCTAATCTCAGGCAAGTGTACCTACTGATGCAGAGATCCAACCCCGGGCTGTATCAATAGGCACATCAGACTTGTGCATAAAAAAAGAATTATAGGCAAATGTAGTTTTAACACTAAATGCCAGAAATGACACAATCCCCACTTTGGCAATTGCATCCAGTAATAACGTTCAACTGTGGCAGGTGCAAAATTGGCACACTTTTGCAATTACACTGGAATTGTGGGGGAAAAAATGCTGCATAGTAAATTTAAAAAAATGTAGCAAATTGCATCCGAAATTGTAATCTGTAAACTCTAGCTGTGGGTGCAAATAAATCCCTATGTTTTGTGCAAGTAGCAAGTGACATATGAACAGAAGAGTGCAAGATGACCAGGACAAGTGGCATGCAACAGATCTTGGTTGGGCATCACATGGGTACAGGTGTAGGATTCATAATCCAGAAAACCATTACCTGTAAAGGGCGAATTACGGGAAGACCATCTCCCATAGGGTTCTTTTAAGAAAATAATAAAAAAAAATTTAAATGATTTTTCCTCTGTAATAATAAAACAGTACCTTATATTTTATTCTAATTAAGATATACTTAATCTTTATTGGTAGCAAAACAATAATTTTGGAGTTTATTGAATGTTGAAATGATTTATAGCAGATACAAAAACTAATTACAAAAAGACCCCTCATCCGGAAAACCCCAGGTCCCAAGCACTGTGGATAACAGGTTCCATACCTGTATTGATTAAAAAAGGCTGAAACTGAAAGATGTAAGTTTGTCTGAGGTTTGTGATTGCAAATCCCTCGTGAAACAGCTGGACATGATGGATGTGCGGTTTTGTTTTTAAACCTGTTACAGTAGTTAATACAGTATGTCCTCTCTTGAGCGTAATGAGTGTATGTGAAATGAAACAGCCTGGTACATGATCTTACCCATAACTGTACCGTGCATCTCCTCTCAGTTCATGCCCTCGTTCACGCATACTTTATGGAACAGGAACTTAACAGCGGCACGGCACAAAAATGCTTTCAGATTTACTTACAACTAACAACACATGTAATGTTTGCCGTTGAATTTTAGCAAACGACTGAATGAATAAGGACTGAGTCAGAGGAAGTCAAGTCATAATCACAGTGTACTTTGTGCAGGACACGCTATACCTAGGGTAGGGTTTTGGAAAACTAAACATGTCCTTTGTTATTCTGTATTTCTACTGACAATCCATGAAACTGATTTGAAGCAATTAACCACAGGCAGAATCATATATTTACTGCAGCGTAGAAATAGCAGATCTAACAGGATGGAAGCTAAATCCCAGCTGTTAGAAAGAATCTTAGCAGAACCTGATTGATGTTTAGTCGTCAGTATAAGACCAAGCTACAAACAGCTGCACTGCTCATCTTTGGGGAAAAACACAAAAAAGAGTCATTCAAGCCCAGAAAAGTGTCTTGCAGATAAAGCTGGTATAGGTATGGAATTTGTTATACAGAAACAAGGTGTAACATACTCATCTATTTGTGAACCTTGGAAACAGTGGGTACACTCAGGTGCACAGGAGACCCCTGTGGATTCCAGTGTTCACCGCGCCCTTTTGGGGCCCGGGCTTCTGCTGCGGAACCAACAAGGAGTTAGTGAGTGAAATAGTGAAAAGTCCATTAATGAGGTACCTGCAAGGATTAGGCAAGACTTAGTCGAAAAACAGGCAATAAGGGTCAAGAATCAGAGTCAAAACAGGCAGGAGTAGTAACGCTTCGGCAGTATCTGTAAACAGAAGCCCGCTTAGGCACTGTCAAAATGGAGGATAAACTTTTTAAAAGGGATTTTGCTGCATAAATTCAAATGCTGCGCCGAAAGAGGACATCATGATGCTCGGCGTCAAAACGCGAGCGAAAAACCAGGATATTCCAAACAGAAGTAACGTTTCGGCAGGATCTGTAAACAGAAGCCAGCTTAGGGTAATGTTGTGGAATTATCTCCCTGAAGCAGTTGGCAGATACATACTTTAAGAAAGAGTTAAGTTTACTTTAAAGTTGATCCATTCAGAAGCAGGAAGGAAGTTTCTCCCCTGCAAAAGCAAATTCTAGAGGCTTCACATGGGGTTTTTTTCACCTCCCTCTGGACCAACTAGAAATTAGGCAGGATTTATTTGGACTAAAGGTTAAAAATGAAAGATGTTTCTTTTTCTGCCTCATCTACTTAGTTATAATGTCATTGTGTATGAAAGACAACTCTAGGATATATATTTCCCTGGGAAAGAACTGTATCCTTCTGCTTGTTTGCACAGTCGAAAAGTACATACAAAACAGAGACAGTTCGTAATTGTTCTTTATTTTTAAATTTTTGGCCTGAATATAAATATTGTAACAATAAAACTGTAGGATCACAGAGCAACAGGTTTTATTTCCAGGCAGAAATGGCAAAATTGTTAAAAAACAAGAAAAAATAAAAAAATGAAGACCAACTGGAAAGTTTATAAGAATAAAGTTTATAAGAATATATATTCTGGTGCACATATATGATACACAAAAGCCATGAATATCTTGTAAATTATATCCTTATAAACAGTGGCCTCAGCCTTCGGCCTCGTCTCTTATATGGTCATGGAACTCCTCTGTAACTTATAAAATCCTTATATTTTACAATAGGGGGTACTTTATTCACTATATACTGTATTAACACCTATTATCACATTCATGCTATGTAAATCTCACAAGGCTTACTAAAGGTCTCACTGAAATCGACTCTTAGATGGTTACCAGTTCATGCTAGTTCTTTAGGTTCCCTGAATGGTGCAGCACTGAAGTTAATGCTTTGAATATAGTTAAATATTACAAGTAATAATTATGAGTCTATGTGTTATTTATTTCTGGGTTTGGCAGAGAATAATATTTCCAGCTGTTTTGAAGTCTGTTATCTACAATAAGCCCCACATCCATCATTGTAGCAGTTTATTTTGACACAGTTCTTAAGTGTTTACATTCTGTGCTGAAGTTGTTCCTTCCAAAGCACCATGTTTATCAATATTAACGTTGCATCTGATATATAGTTGCACTGTTTATCACTGCACAGAATTATCTCAGTGGAATAGAATCAGTCTGTTCTGGGAATAATACAGCACACAATTCCCCACTGTCAGAGCTGAGAGGCTACTTCTCTTGCCAGCATTAAGGTCATTATTATCTGAGAAGAATGAGAATGAAAATTTGTGCTTGAACAACACTCCTCCAAACTGATATTCTTAAATTACAAACAGTGCCTTCTTTACTTCAGTTGGGTTTATATCTAAGTACTGATAGCTTTGCCAATTATGTCATATGCTCAGTGTTCCCGATCATGGAGAAGGCAGCAAAGTGGAAACAGACCATGGTCATTGCAGCCCACATCTTTTGGAAAGTCTGTTTATTAAGCTTGTATGGGCTGAAGAACCTACCCAGTGCCAATATTACTTTCCAAAACAAACCCCATACCTCCCTGCAGCAACCTCCTGTTACTTCTGCTGATTCCTCCAGCTCCATTTCAGGAGTGACATGTGGATTGGAGACAATGCATTGGGGCCAACTGTCTTTCAGCAATCAAAGCTGGTCTTCATTTCTGAGCGTGGTGTACCAGAGGTCCTGTGTGCCGGAGATAGGAGACTTCATTAAGTCCTAAAGGGGGTTATTACCAACATTGGAGATAAATATCTCCAGTGATGCTGCTAGGGTTGTCTCCTTTCCTCACCAGTAATACCAACGTTAAGTTTTGGGGGACATTCTTGGGGGTACGATGATGTCACAGGGTGGGGAAATGGGTGAAGTGTGCAGGGTAATTGGTGGATGGGGCAGAGCAGGGCCTCTTCTTTATATGGAGTGATTGACAGAGGAGGGAGAGATTTTTAGGGTTTTACAAATTTACCGGCAGGTTCCTTGACAGTAAATTTGTAATACCGGCCCCAGTCCTAGCTGGCGAATTACTGGCTAGGCTGCTCAAATACCAGCTGGGTGGAAACTCTTCATGTTCCCCATGAAAATCAATCAGATCTTTGCTTTTGTTTTCTAACTTGGTGACTGTTCAAATCAAATTGCTGATTGGTTTCTATGGGAAGCATCATTCCAACACCAGTCATATTTATCTCCAACACACCACAAGTCAGGGAAAGAAACCCTGTCCAAGAGGCCTGTGCAAGATTTAGATTTTCTATAGAGCAGTAGATAAGTGTGTGGTTTGTTGGAAGTTGCAGTTTAACTAAAGCTTGAAGGCTACAGAATGGGCATCTCAGAATGATCGTGTAGATATATGGGATGAGTACTGTAGCACACTAGGAACAGGCTAGCCTACATAATCCATGTACTGTATAACCTACAATACAGCATATTACCCTGCACTCTCTATTATGTATGCTATGGAAATTGTTTAGAAATTTTATCTTCTTGGACATAAAAGCTTTTTATTTATTTTTTTTCTACTTTGCTTGATTCTGTCTTCGTCTGTAATGATATGGTCATGCAGATCACAGAAATTTTCAAAACACAAAATGGATGATCGATTCCATGGTATATTTTTTGGTGCATAAATCACAGTGACTCGTCCATGCGGCATGACAGCGTGATAGGTACCGTGTGTATAAAATCATGTTTGGAGGGGCTACAATTGCTCCTCACAAATTCACTTATTATCTTTGTGTGGGAGAAGCCAGAAGAAAAAACCCTTTGGAAAGTGGCAGATCCTATCATTTTAACTTTTTTATACCTGATATTTTAACTGACTTTATTCTGCTACAAAATGTAGTAAAACATTGGTTATATTAGTTCACGAAGACTTATTGATTTCCACAATTGTATATTTATATGAATAGTGGTAGCCATGCTGATCCGTTCCAGAGCTAGATATAAAATTTTCATCCATATGCCAATATTACAAAGAATCTAATGCCATTCTCCTTCTCTGCTAAGAAAGAACCAAGGACAACTTGACATTGACACTTGCTGAGGTTGCTTATGAAAAGCCTACCCAGTGCCCACCAGATAAGTAACATTTTGTAACATCAAAGACATCATGGAAAATAATCGTTTGTATGCAATTAATCATAGGAAAATAATACTCTCAAAATATTTGGTTACTTTCTGGCTTAGATACAAACCCGCAGAGATCTTTTCTCAAGCTGTTCTTGTTGTTCTTATCATGGTTTGTAGGCAGATGAAACCAGTGACCAGGGCTTACTGCCACCACCATTAGCCAAAGTGTACAGTAAATGACCCCCAGGGAGCTTACAGGGCACAACAGACACAGTGTTGGACTGGGAGGGGCTCAGCCGCAACCCTCTGTGTGTACTTTATTTTCTCTTCTTGTGGCCATTATCAGGGACAGGTGGGAGGTCAGGGTGCAGTTCCCAGAGTTTCAGGTGGGGGATGGGTTTCGGATATCGGGGACCACTGGCATTTTCTCAGTGTACTACCAGCCCAGTCCTACCCTGGACAAACAATGGTCAATACCAGGATCAGGATCAATGGTATAGGAGCACCTACCATAAGCAAAATGACTAGCAAGAAACAAGACCTAAGAATAGGCAATAGCTCAATGCAAGGTTAAAGGGGTGGTTCACCTTCAAGTTAACTTTTAGTAGGTTATAGAATGGCTAATTATAAGCAACTTTTCAATTGGTTTTGAATTAATTGCCTTCTTCTTCTGACTCTCTCCAGCTTTAAAATGGGGGTCACTGACCCCATTTAAACAACACATTTCTGAAAGGCTACACATATATTGTTATTGCTACTTTTTTATTACTCATCTTTCTGGTCAGGCCGTCTCTTGTTTATATTCCAGCCTCTCATTTAAATCAATGCATGCATGCTAGGATTATTTGGATCCTAGCAACCAGACAGCTGAAATTGCAAACTGGAGAGATGCTTAATAAAAAGCAAAATAACACGAAAGCCACAAATAATAAAAAATGAAAACTAATTGCAAATTGTCTCAGACTATCACTCTCTACATCATACTAAAAGTTAATTTAAAGGTGAACTGGCCCTTACTAATAGGCCATCTCTGAGAATGAACTGCACCTGTTACTTAATATAGATCAGTTGGGAGCAATTGGCATAGTCTTGAACACAGACTGGAATAGGGAGGGATCTAGGTATCATAAATACACACACTAGCGATTTTCTAAAAGTGGAGAATCCAACAGTAGCTATCTTCCATCACCTTCCAAAGATCCATAAGCCAGAAAGACCCCCAAAAGCTAGACCAATAGTAGCTGGGATGGAATCTTTAGGTGAGCCTCTTTCCGAACTCATCGACCATTACCTTCAACCCCTTGTACTTCACTTGCCAGACTACATAAAGGATAGTGGACAAGTCCTTTCCACTATGAATAAAATAACTTGGTGTCAAGGTTTCAAATGGACTACTATTGATGTATGTTCTCTATATTCCTGCATCCCACACATTTTAGGACTAAAAGCTATATCCTTTCATTTAGATCGATATAGCAACTATGAAACCTCTCTAAAAAACGTCATACTTGAAACAATAGAATTTTTACTGACACACATTTTTTTCCTTTTTGACAACCAATATTACCTACAGAAACAAGGCACTGCGATGGGAGCAAAATTTGCCCCATCCTATGCCAATTTGTACATGGGATGGTGGGAATTTATGTATATATTTGGAGACTACAACGTATTCAAAAAATGTATTCACTTTTGCGGACGCTATATTGACAATTTACTTATTATATGGAAAGGAGATATAACAACCTTCAATGAATTCACTGAATACATCAACGCTAATGACTTAAACCTAAGCTTTACATATGAGTACCAGGACACCAAGATTAATAACTAGTCAAGTGAAAGTAACAATGTGACCACTTCTTTATATCGAAAAGAATGTGCAGCTAATACCTTGTTACAAGCTACGTCCTCACACCCTAAACATTTAATAAGAAATGTACCTATAGGTCAGTTCCTGCGTCTCAGAAGATTATGCTCCAATTTCGATACCTTTGTAATAGAGGCATGCTAATTAAGAGACAGGCTATTACTGAGGGGATATAATATGAGCCGGTTGATAGAAGCTTTTAAACAAGCACTTATGACTCCAAGACAGTCTCTTCTCCAAAAAGAAACATCTAAATCTCGAGGTAACTCAAAAACACCCTCAAATATGGATAAACCTCAATGTATATTTACTTACAGCCCACAATTTCCCATGATCAAACGAATAATTGAAAAAAATATTCCCATCCTGAAGACAGATGACAAATTTAATACTATCTTAAATCACGTCTGTAAGTTTGTCGCTAGAAAAGGCCTTACCTTAAATAACATGTTATCTCCAAGTATGGTAAACACTAAAAAAGAATCACACCCCACTTGGTTAATGACAAAAGGAAATTTCATATGTGGCGATAAGAGATGTGTTATCTGCCCATATATGAAAAAAAGTGATACCTTTTCAGATAATATAAACAGTAGAACATACAAAATTGAAAAATATATTAACTGTAACACAAAAAATGTGATTTATCTGATTAGATTTCTGAAATATCAAAGTCAATACGTAGGAAAGTATAAGGGAAGGGAAGGGCTGTATACTGGATTTTTTAACTCAAAACTAGAATACCATATGGCATGAATTCAGAATTTGATGTAACATGCTACTATTCTTGAGAAACTATCTATGATATCTTCAACAAATCTGATAATATGACAACGTTAAACAAACAGAAATATCTATAAATATACAGATATATTTTTTTATATATATATTCCTCTGTTCTGTGCATTCTATGATACTATCATGTATGTCAATATACTGTTATTTTATATTTTATACTTTTATACTTTTTCCCACCATATCCTCTCTTTATATATCTTTTTTTTATATTTAACGATAAATGATTTTAAATATATTTCCTGCAATATCTAACCTCCTAAAGGACTTTAGAGGTACTGTCTCTTTACATTTTGTTCTTTTTTCCCATTTTTCTGATTGGTTGTTTTGTGTATATATTCTCACATCCTGTGACTGTCATCAGAGCACATGACTAAGTGCCCTTAGGGGTGCGAAATGCGTAGCGTAGATGGAGATGCTGATCTACTTTTTACTTTTCTAGAAATAAAATTATTTTTTAACTGAATTCCTCTGGTCCTGTGGATCCGTTAGAGTGCCGGTCAGCTCTGCTTCCATATTTGTTTTAATAGGGAGACCTCATAGAAATACATAGAAAGCGAATACCCATAACTAAACCCAGCAGAGAACAAAACAGGGCAGACTAATGTATTATGAGGATATTGTTATATACTATATATACATTTTAAGTTTTTTTTAAAGATGACTGTATATGTATAAGTGGTACAGTGGCCAGACACATTTATATACACCTGCATCCATTATGGTTGACAAAGGGGCAGAGCCCCGAAACGTTGCATCACCACAGTAAAACTTTTGCAAGGGCTTGCCCTGCAGACACAAGTCTCGTGTGCCAGTGTGGTTCTTTTCTATGTAGACACATTTATAGACATTAGAAATTAAATACATGTAAATGTATATGATTCAGAAATGTAGCCCCAACCTAGTCTACAGTATGTGGTATGGTAAAAACATGTATGGCCAACTTGTGTTTTCTATCTGGAATACTTATCCTAGTAGGATTTATTTCCTTCAATTTAAAAATTAAATCTAAAACATGCCATTTTAAAATGGAAAACGAAACTAAAGACTTGGTTGCTCAAGCAGAAGCACTGATGTTTCTCAGATTAGTCCTGTATCCAGAGTCAGGTCACTGGGACCAAGTTTTACAAACAGGATAGCCCTCACTCACCCATTAACGCCCATTAGCAATTTTAGAGGCTCAGTCACTGTCTCTGTAAACACAATAATTATGGGAGAACTTTGGTCATAGGTCTTGGACACACACAAGCAAATGCCACCCTTTCATTAGACAAGTTTCAATTCACTTACTCAGACAAGGAAACAGGGAGATTATGTGGTTTCATGATTTATGATTTGCTTTATTCCTTCTGGATTTCGCTTAAATGCCCTCTGGTTCAGAAAGAAATGATGTTGTTTATCATCAATGTACTGAATATAGTCTGATAAAAACCTTTATGTGCAGTAACTAATTTATCAAGAGGACACAACCCCTTAAAGCTAACAAATGCTCATTCATTTTTTTGTTTCAGGGGTATCTATCTATAACCCCATTTTGACCCGCTCCACTTTTCTGAAAACCCTTCTCTATCTATCATCAGCTCCACGCTGTAGCTCCCATAATTCCTACTTTTTGTCTGGTGATTCCTCTGGTGGCCAATATAAGAGTTTTAACTGTGAAATAGTAAGTTGCCTCCATATCTGAAGAACTGTTGGCAAAAATTCAAAGGACCTCCAGGTATTTTTTTGCTTACAAGAGATCCAAGCTATGTATGTTTTTCAATACTAATATTTTTTATTATTTTGTATTTGACATAGATATTATCACATAGCAGAAGTATGATGATGAGAACAGTTGTATATAGAGTTACAGTCACACTAAACAGCATCCAGAACAGCCAAATTCTGTTTTATTCTGGTTCCAGTTTCTGATATTAAGTCAGGAGTAACTATATCTGTCCATCAATCACAAAGTATGTGTATTTATTTTTCAACTTAAGTTACTTCGATGTTTATGTAAATTAGTACCCAGTATTGAATTAATAAGTGTATAAGGTCTACACCAGAATCATTGTATTTTGTTACAGGACCACCAAATGTGACCCATAACAATGGCTGGTTAACTTTATTGGCTGCGACCAGTCAGCTTCATCCATATCTAAATGGAGTTCCTCAGTCCAATTCTTGACAAAGTTAAGTTCCATTCAAGAAGTTTTATTAGTAATGGCAAAATATAATGGTTTAATAAGGCCCCTTGATGATGGGTATTTTAAACAGTAAGGGGCTATTTACTAAAATCCGAATTTATCTCGTATTTTATTTAAAATAACACGACCAAACTTCCATGCCCGATTTTATCTTATTTATTAATTAAAAACCTCTATTTAATCAGATTGTGGAAAAACTCTAAAAAATCGAGAGAAAACCCGAATTGCTCAAATTTTTTCTAGCTTTTTCCCGAATTGTTGCATTTTTCTGGCTTTTTGGATTTTTGGGCTAAACCCAGCGTAGACCAGAAAAACTTCAAATTGAGCTAGGTGCCTCTCCCATTGACTTATACAGGACCTCTGAGATGATGGATTTTCGGATCCAGGCTTTTTCAGCATCGGGGTATAATTCATCTCTAAAAAAAAATCTGTTTTTTTTTCTCTAAAAATGTGAGTTTTCTAGTGAAAAAAAAATAGAATTTTAACATTTGGATTTTAATAAATAACCCGCTTAATATATCTTGAATTTTTAGAGTTTCGTGAATAACACAGAAATCAGAATGTTAGTAAATCGGCCCCCTAGTGTTAGTTACACACATTAGGGTGTGCAAATATCTCAAGGAATGTGGGCCATTAATCAAACCTAATTCCATTTGGTTAAATACTACTTTTGCTGGAGACAATTTCAATACAAGTGGCTAATAATAAAGGAAGTCTGAAAGATCATACACTCTATACAAAAGAGACGCCATGTGATTGCAAATCATACTATCCTTTCATGTCTACTGCCCGGTTAGGCTTATAATGATTCCAAAGGTAAAACGTCCTCTGTATCCCATTTTCATCCCCCAAAATATGTCCACAATAAAAAAGCAAGGCTTTGTTTCAACTGTACATCTGTCTTTTACAGACTTGAGCTTCTTTATTGTCTCAGATCTGGTTTCCTCTGTGGCTGCCTGCCACTCCCGGACTTCTGGCTGTGCTGCTGTATAAAAGACTCCTGTACTGTTCAGCACTGAGAACTCAGCTCTACAGGACTGCAGGGAACATACAGCAATTTGGTAAGCCTGACTGGGGATTCAGCACTTTGCCAAATGTTAAGGCAAAAACTATTGTGCAAGAGAAGTAATGCCTTGCAGGGTTATATACTGTGAAATCTACAATGAATTAACTTGTACTGTGTATATAATACCTGGATATACATGTGCCTGCTGGTTATAATAGTTTAATGTTAATGGCTATAATTGATTACAATTAACTGTTAAAGTTTGTTGCTAAATGTATGAAATGCTGTAATGGTCTGGGCACGTGGCATTCTTTTAGCACTCAGTATTTCTGCCAGATTTGCATGGTTAAATGAAGGTGTCATTGAATTAATTACATGAATAATACAATTGTATGAGCATACATAATATAGAGAGGTGATGGTATTCAAATGATCTGAATGCTATGGTAATTAAATCATCCTAACATTTTAGTGAATCAATATGGGTCCATAAGGCTTGGCTCCTCTTTTAATCGTGGTGAAATATGTGTTTTTAATTATTCACTGTTTAATGGAAAGAGATTTGAGCCCATGTATTTGTATGTGTATGTCCAATAAATACATGCATACATTATTATTATTATGGGATCTATTGCACAGCAGCAGGGTGACCCCCCATGACAATACATGCCATGCTGATACAGTGAGAGTTGCGGCTCATTTGAGCTTGCAATCTATTTTGGGTGAATAAGCACAAGCCAGGCTAAGGAGGAAATGCTTCCTTTTTATAGTACAAGGATCAGTTTTAGTTGGTTCAGTTGGACAGATGGTTGGACAGAATGCCTTGCTCATTTCTAAGACGCTGCTTTTATGGCGCAGGAATAAAAATAATGAAGACGTAGATGCAAAAAATAAATCCCGAAAAGCAGCAGAGCTCAGATTAGCCACATACTTTATACTGATCTTAAAATGAGAGGTGATAAACAGTAGATGTTTGTACGGCACATGTCACAAGAGAAGCATTTACATTGAACAGGTGCAGAAATGGCATAGCCCTTAGTGATGTATTAGTGGGACATATACTACAAGCCAAGCAAAGAATAAGCAAGAATCTAACACGTAATACGGCGACTCTTTGTCTGTTCTAAATAACTTTTAATATAAACTACAGAAGTAGTTCACCTAAAAATGAAATATTACTGCAATGTTAGAAACAGTATTCTAAGACAAACTGCAACTGCTAGTCTTGTTGTAGTTCACAAACTGCCAAAAAGACCTGGATTAGCTTAATTTAAGGACAAAGGTGGCCACTGTGACAAACTTTGTTTTACAGAGTGAGCTTTTTATGATCTTTCTTGCTTCTTGCTATTTACATGTTTGTTGTGACTTGTTACATATGAATATGCATATGTAATTTAGTCTGGGATTGACCCAAATGTCAGATTTATACATTGATTTTATTCTGAAATACTTACTGGTATGCTGTGATATATATATATATATATATATATATATATATATATATATATATATATATATATATATATATATATATATATATATATATATATATATATATAGAAAGGAATGGGGAGAAAACAAGACAAAAATAACGTTCTTTGTTAAAGTCACACCGCAGTGTAATCACATTCACTCTTATCAGTGAATCTTTTGAATTTAAATGCTTTTTTAAATGGGAACATTGCAAGTGCAATACTTTGCTTTATTAAAGATCTATAAAACATTTCTGCACATACTACTCTTTATTGTCCAAAGGAGGATTTCAGGAAACAACCATATATTTGATGAGTGAAACATAACTTATGCGTCTGTGAGTATAATCGACTACCAGAAATAACGCTGTCTGGTGTGTGGGTATTAACCATACTCTACAAAAATCTTTCCCTTTTATAAAACACAGTTCACTATATCTGTTGGTGTAGGTATATGCTTGATTGATTCAAATGCACATTCATGTTATATTGGAAATTCTAACACTGATAAGAGTGAATGTGATTACACTGCGGTGTAACAAAGAACGCTACACTATATTTTTCTTGTTTTTTCCCCATTCCTTTTCGATGTATAATCAATAACACCTTTTGGAACAATTGATTGTCTTGGGGGTTGAGGAGAACCTATGCATTACTGAACTGGGGTCAACACTTGGTTTGGGACTTTATAATTTGAATTTATATATATACAGGTATGGGATCAGTTATCCAGAATACTTGGGACCTGGGGTTTTTTGGGATAAGAGGTCTTTCCATAATTTGGATCTCATTCTTCATACCTTAAGTCTACTAAAAAAATTATTTAAACATTAAACAGACCCAATAGGATTATTTTACCTTCAATAAGGATGCATTTTATCTTAGTCAGATCAAGTACAAGGTACTGTTTTATTATTGTATTTAAAAAATGGAGTTGGAGATGGATTCTGAGCTTACTGAATAACAGGTTCCCAGATAATGGATACCATAACTGTAGTTTTTACTGTGTGCTTTTGTTGGATCAGATGGCAATAGACGGGTCCTAAGGTTGTCCCTGTTGTCCTGTGGAATCTAAAAGAAGGGAAAAAAATATGCAAACCATCCAGATCTGACATAGGATAGGAAGTATGAAAGATTGTATTGAATAATTCCATTTAGAGCGCACAGTACCAGTTATTCTTATAGCAACTTCAGACAAGGTGATGTCACCAACCTCCAGGCCTTACAGTTGATTAGGAGTGTCACTGATTGGTGGCATTATTATATAAGCAAATACCTAACCATTCCTCACCCACAGGACAATAGCAGCACTAGAAACAGTAATTGCTGCCCCAACCAGACATATGCTTTCCTTCTTGCAGCTGAAATAAGTCAATTTATTAATCAGCATTCCTTAGTGTGACGAGGGCTGTAACTGACTCTGCACAGACAAACCTGCATATATTCTAGTACTTTAAGTATAAAGCCCACGTTATGTGTGTGTTAATATTACAGTCAATGAGTCATTCCAGCACAAGCAAATGAAATAATAAAGCAAATACGAGGAAAAACACAAACTGTTTAGCGGGGTAATATCTGGTTTCAGGTACTTGGGCGATATATATGACAGATGGAAACGATATCGCTATAAAATATTTTCTTCAACCAGGTGTTTTTATAAAGCTACTGTATTATATATTTCCCATAACTTTCAATTCAACCTAATGGCGTTTCCAGACCAACAGACTAACCCACTGGGTCTGTGTCGAGGGATCCGAGCCAAGAGTAAATTGCTTTCTAAACCCTAAGATTTCCAGTCTCTGGACAAACTATGTTTATTTCTTGCCTGGGACATTGGGCTGAGTGTAGGCAGTTATCAGGTTTATGGACTTTCCAATTTTACTAAACAGGGATAAAAAGCTGAGCTAAAAGACAAGGGAACCCGGGGTGTTACTATATGTTGATGGGGTGTTATACCAAGTAAGATCTAAGGGGCAGATTTACTAAGGGTCGAAGTGAATTTTCGAAGTCAAAAACTTCGAATTTTTAACTATTTTTTGGGTACTCTGACCATTGAATAGGCCTAAATTCGACTTCGACTCTAATTGGAAATACTTTGAATATTCAACCATTCGAAAATTTAAGTACTGTCTCTTTAAAAAACTTCGACTTCGCCACCTTAAACCTGCCGAATTGCTATGTTAGCCTAGGGGGACCTCCTAGAACCTATAGCCAACATTCGGCTACGTTTTTAGTAAAATCGTTAGATTCATCGATTAAATAGTTCGAATAGAAGGATTTCATCGTACGATCGAACAATTTTACTTCGACTGAAAACTGCCATATTCAAGTAAAAAATACTTCGACTTGGAATGTCGAAGTAATGCAAATCGATGGTCGAATCTCGAAGTTTTTTACACTTCGAAATTCGACCCCTGATAAATCTGCCCCTAAATGTTGTGTAATCATAATATCCACTGTACCAGAACGAGGCCACTACCAAAAGGAACAGCATTTCATTCTGCTAACACTTTAAGTGGGATGCTGAGAGTTGTAGTTTGTTGTTGACAGCAGCTGAAAGTCTGCAAGACTGACATCCCTAGTTTAAAGGCTTTAACACACAATAAAACACAGAAAACAACAAGGGCTGACTGGGCGCTTTCTCTACAACTAAAATTACATCTGTTACGGGGATTTAGGTTTCAGTGGATTTTATTATGCGGTTGCTGGGGCTGCTACCTTACAAATGCAAATCACTCAGCTACTGTGATCCATATGGGACCTGAAGCACTGGATTGTTTTCAGCTGTACGCGGCACATGGCAAAAGAGAGGAAATTGCATTTTCTGCAGGATCACTTAGGTGGTCAAAAATGAATGTGCACAGCAACATAGTTATGTAGTGGGAAGCATGGAGAATACTGATTTGTACAAGAGAGAGACATGTGCTTGCTATAAACTAGAGGTTTAGGAAAGATCCCAATATCCTCTATTAGATTGTAATTAAGCAAGGATCCTGGGAGATGCAATGTACAAAAACTGAAGAGCTAGAAGTCAGGCACTCCTGCTATAGACATTTAGAGAGAGGCCATATGGTTAACCTTCTGGGACTGTATATATATTTTTGTGTGTGTTCATATTTTACTGACAAAAGAGAAGCTTCATTTATGGTATGAAAGACGCAAGACCAGATTCCATCATAACATTTTATGGTGATTTATTAAGACTCTGCACGAATGTCCTTATCCCAGCTTGCACCTGTGCACTAAAGTTATGCGCCACATTTAGTGATCATATGATTGGAAGGTTTATTTCACAATGTACCCAGGTTGTTATGAGGTCTGCTCTCCCGGGTAAACAATAGGAGCTGTGTCTGGATAGAACATAAGCAGAAAGGCAAAACCTCAGCAATTCTGGAGGAAAAACCGCGTAATATTATGTCAATTGACAAACTGCAAATTAAATCCCGTAATATATTTTTTAGCTTTGGGAGGTACAGATATTTAATATGCACATCTATATATGTCATGGTTTGTCACAGGTTTACACTGAAGAGAGTCTGATGAATAGCTGAAAGAAGAAATAAGCAAAAATGGACATTTAAACCATTTATTATAATAATAAACTTTTTTAATTTTTTCTTAAATTGTTCAATTTATTTCTAAATTCCTAGAACATTTTAGGACTAAACTTCGCTGGAAATTTTGTAGGAAAAACACATCCTACAAGTTACATGTAGACGCACGGGTCAAAATATAACAGGACTGATTAAAAAATCTGATGTGTAAAATACATGAAGCATTTGCCATTCAACATGACATGACAAAGTGTGAACACTGCATGCTGCGTCTTCATCCAATTTTATAAAATCTGATGGTGTCTGATTGACTTTTTTTCCTTTGAAATACGTTAAAAAACACCTGAAGGGCCAAATGCTGCACAATCACTGTGATTTGGTCGTAGCCAGTACAGTTAATACCCAAGTCTAATATCTGAGATCTTAAGATATTAGTATGATGAAGCTTGTATTAAATTTTTATTTTCACTATAGTTCCCCTTTAACTATAAGGGCAGAGACACACTGGAAGATTCAGGGAGATTTAGTAGCCCGGCAACTAATCGCCTCTACTTTGGGCGACTAATCTCCCTGAAAAGCCTTCCCGCTGGCTACAATCTAAATCGCTGGCAGGATGGCACTCGGAGCACTTTGTTTTCCGAAGTTGCCTGATGAGGAAACTTTGGGCAACTTCGGAAAATGCAGCGATCCAAGTGCCCTCCCGCCGCCATTTTCGATTCTAGCCGGCGGGAAGGCTGTTCGGGGAGATTAGTCGGCCGAAGAAGAAGCGATTAGTTGATGGATGACTAAATCTCCCCGAATCTTAGCGTGTGACCTTACCCTAAGATGTAAACCCATGATCAAAAAACTTCTGGTCAGATTCAATTTAATGAGATAAAGGTTTATTACGTGAAAAGTCACGGACGAGATTCAATTTGAGATGCAATTTAATTCAGAAAAACTTATCTTACAGTTTATCACTTGAAAACTCTATGGAAGTCTATGGAGGAAAAGCTTGAACTGAATTTGGAGAAAAGTTTTTTAATCCTCAAACTGAATTTGGAGAAAAGTTTTTTTATCCTCGAATTGAATCTTGTCCACGAATTTTGTTGTGATAAAAAGCTATGGGAGATTTCGAAGCATCCTTAACAATATTTTGCTGTTGCCAGCTGTTGTGTGGTACTTGTGGTGTTTCATGGCAAGATCAGATAAAATCTGACCTACAACATTGGATCAAACTCTCTTATGGAGTTTAGCCCTTAGGAGTCATTTATGACCTCCAAGGCAGTGTGCAAAATTAAAAAAATGGGCGCCATGTGCATTGTATTTGTGATGGGCATTGGGCCCACAATCGGATCTGCCCGATATTGCCCACCTCAAGGTGGGCATATCGGAGGGAGATCCGCTCGTTTGGCGACATCGCCAAACGAGCGGATCTATCCATGTATGGCCACCTTTACTGCCTGCCTTAGGGTATTGGAATGAGGCTGAATTTATGTCAGTATCCCTTTAACTGGAAAACTGGTTGCATCCTAAGCAGTGTTCTGGGCATGCTCTGGTTCGGTGAACTGGTTGCATGATGGAAGGCTGTGCCAGGCACATAGCAGAAGGCATGATGTATTGATCAGGCAGTCAGTTATAATACTGAAATAGAGGTATGTCCATATCCATCCATGTATGACAGTATTGCCCCTTGGCAAAAAATTGAGGGCTGATTTTCTAACATTGGTGCTAAATTGCAGCAGAACAGTTACCGATGAAAAATTCTTATAAATAAGCATTGATCAGTCTACTGCAAGATATGAGAATGAGTGCTATGGGATATTGCACTGGTGCAAATGAGCAGCCTATACTGATAAGCCCCAGGTATCATTTATCCATTTTTTATTGCAACAAATGGGTCATAATGGCCAACAAAATCAGTGGTTACATCTCTATGGCCAACTTAAAATGTAAAACCAATAGTTTTGTATCTTTACCCATTCACTGCCCATGGCTCATACTGCGTTTACCTGAAGATTCTCACTTTAGTTTATATCTAGTGCTTTTAACATGATAGTTTGGTGTATTTGGACATTCTAGATTGCAACATTACCTAATGTTATAATTATATGAAAATCTCTAAGAATATAATAAAGGTATTTTAAACTATAGTGGTAATTTAACATTCAATGTTCTATGTAAATTAATAATTTATATAAAGCTTTTAATTGAAAAATATATTTCAACAGGTATCAGGAGTCATATACTGTGGTGCTCGGACACGTAATTCCAGTGCACAAGGCACAGTAAAGATGAGGTGCGAAGGCTTTGTCGCATGTCTGCTGTTCGTGGAAGTGGCTTGTGTGTGGGGACAAGGTTGGTATTGACAGAGAGCATGGACACAACCAAAACCACAGCTATTCACAGAAGCCCCAGCTGCCCTGGCATAAATCAGGAGCAATGATGATGTGAAATAGCAAGTGATAGTGGAGGGGCAAGACCAAGCATGTAGTTGCTTTTGGCTCTTATTTCCAGTGTAAGACGTAGGGGAGCTACAGATGATTTGTTCATAAGGGCTCTTAAATTTAACTTTTATTAACATGTAATCTGACCTTCATTCTTCTGATTCTGTGGGTTCTATTAATGAGATGCACTAATATTTGTTTAGCATTCGTTTTAGCCGTGTGCATTACTTTCGGGGCAGAGCAGCTGGTGTGCCTATTCCTCCTTTTATCACCCAACCCTCCCTGGAATCTACTATTGAAGGAATTGAAGCTCACAGCTTTTGCTTTTTTAAGGCTTCCCATTTTCAGCAGGTCTAACTATAGAATCCCTTTGGTTTCAGATCAGGTGTCCTGGGCTGTATTTTCAGAGTCTGAAATTCTTCTGCTGTCAAATAATAGATGGAGAATTGTCTATTTCAGGATGCATGGCCCTGTGGGGGTCATCCAGTGGCAGTCATCAGAAAGGGCAAGCTACGGAAGAACTGTGTTAAGAATATATTCTGTTTAGTAAATAACATGCAAAATGAGACACATTGCACAACTCAGTCCAGGGTAGTATTGGGCCACTTGAAATATTTTCTTGTTTTGCTTTATAATGTTTAGTGATTGGAAAGAGCTAGGTTTTCCTAGGAAGTCTCTTTATGTAGGCTATAAAAACACTTATGGAATTGCATTTTTGCAGTTTTTTCTTGGTTTATGCCATGATTCAGTGTCGGACTGGCCCCAGGGATACCAGGAAAACTCCCGGTGGGCCCAGGTGTCAGTGGGCCTCTTGCTTCTAACCATTTGGCCTATTTTATGGTTATTCCCTATTTCTTTATGGAAACAAAGAGGCTTAATAATGGAAGAATAGAGAGTAGTGTGTAGAGAAAAGAGCCTAGAAGATTATAGAGGTTGAGTGAGTAGAGGAGGTATAATAGGTTGGAAAGTGGGCCCTTGGCATCCCAGTCCGACACTTCCATGATTTGCCATTGGTGAATTTGCTAACAGAAGGTAATGTCCTTTAAAGGGGTGGTTCACCTTTCAGTTAATTTTTAGTATGTTATAGAATGGCCTATTCTAAGCAGCTTTTTCAATTAGTCTTTTTTTTATAATTTTTATAATTTTTGAATTGTTTGGCTTCTTTTTCTGACTCTTTCCAGCTTTCAAATGGGGGACATTGACCCTATCTAAAACAAATTCTCTGTAAGTCTACAGATGTAATGTCATTGCTACTTTTTATCTTTATATTCAGGCCTCTCCTATTCATATTCCAGTCACATTTTAAAATCAATTAATGGTTGCTAGGGAAATTTGGACCCTAACAAACACAGATTGCTGAAATTGCAATCTTGAGAGCTGCTGAATAAAAAGCTAAATAACTAAAAACTCACAAATAAAAAAAATGAAAACCAATTGCAAATTGTCTCAGAATATCACTCTCTGCATCATACTAAAAGTTTGATTTAAAGGAGAACAACCCATTTAAGAAACCAGGGAAGCCCCTCTAGCAAAATAGAGGGCAATAGAAAAAGGTAGGCCAATCCAGGGTTGGACAATCCAGGGGCCTCGTGGGCCCCGCCGGGCCCAGGTTTTCTTCCCCTCGCCTGCCTGAAACTCCCTGCCTGATGAAATGCGATAGAAGAAAAGCAGGTACACACTGGTCAAGGGGAGGCGGATGGAGGAGGGTTGCTGCGGGCGAGGGGGGCTCAGGAGCTGGCAGGGGGGTCAAGGGCACCAGGCCAGTGAATGTGGACCCCTGATGTCCTGGTGGGTCTGGACCCCCCCAGTCTGACACCTTCACCATCCAAAATGAAAGTGCACTTTAGAGTGTAAGCTCTTGTGAACAGGCTGCTATCTTAAGGTGGCCTTAGACGTAACAATTACAATCTTTCTTGGAAAAGATCTTTCCAAGAAAGATCATTCATTTCAATACACACGTGTTGAGCTGAATCGACCGATATACAAGTAGATATACAGGTAGAAACAATATAATTCTGCCTGTATCTGACGATTCAGCACTAACAATGGCCGAAGTTTGGGTCCCTTCAAAGGCGCCTGATCAAAATTTTCTGTCCAGCCCGATCGACGAGCCAACCGATATCCAAGTCTTCTGCCGATATCAGTCGGCTCTTTTCCCACCATACACGCACCGAATATCGTACGAAAATTTGTTTGTACAATATTATCTGTGCGTCTATGCCCCCCTTTATTCTTGAACCCTTGTTTGTTAATTGAATTCATTATTTAATGTACAGTGTTGTTGACAATGATATTGTCATTGTTATAATAACATTGTAAGGTAATGACTAACTGTATAAATAAACAGAAATGATGGTGAAAAAGGACAAATATACATAAAGGGGATAATTTACTAAATAGGTGCTAAACTGCAAACTAAACTAACTTCTAATTGGTTACTATGGGCCTGTTCCCCTGAGAATTATGCAAATTATTTTTTATAAAGCTTCTCTTTCTCTGACAGTTCCCACATGTCAGGCATTTGGGTACCCATCATTGTTTTGTCACTGTGTTAAAGGAACAATAACACCAAAAAATTGTTTAAAGGAATGACAATATAATGTACTGTAGCCCTGCACTGGTAAAACTGGCCTGTTTGCTTCAGAAACACAGCTATACTTTATATAAATAAACTGCTGTGTGGACATGGGGGCAGCCATTAAAGTACAGCACACACAGTAAATATCAGATAAGTTCTGAAGAATCTCATTGTATACTAAAGAGCGTATCTGTTATCTGTTGTGTATTCTGTTTCAGCATTGAATGGCTGCCCCCATGGCTACACAGCAGCTTGTTTAGTAGTCTTTCTGAAGCAACCACACAAGCTGTACCAGTGCATCACAAAATTACTTTAAAACACTTATTGTTTGGTGTCATTGTTCCTTTAAGCTGGCAGTGTTCAGGAGGGTTGGCCTGGTGAAGTCATGTAGGAACCCCCCACCATCCCACCTGCACATGATTATATAGCTTGCTAAGAAATTGAGCTTCATTTAAAGGAAAAGGAAAACTTTCAAATAAATAAATGTAAAATTGCTCAGGGCACTCTTCTAATCCCCTTTTTAATATATATTATATTTTTATTGATTTTATAGCTTTTCAAGATATTAAGAGAAAAATTTAGAGCTAATTTAATGAATTTTGTAACAACACACCACCTGCTGGTCAGTTTTCTGACTGTGATCTAATTGGCAGAACTGAAGAAAGAAACTGTTGCTCTACTCTTAGGAAAGACATGAGAAAAGATATCTGATGTTTCTGATCTCTTTCTTAAACAGAGCAGCATCAGAACAGTTCTTTCTTATGACACATTTCCCTGACCCGATCACATTCAGAAAATTCCAAGTTTAGATTGAGTTTGGAGGTTTACATTTCCTTTAGTTTGAACATCATCAATCTACAGTATATCCGTTTGGCAAAGAGTCAATACATGTATTAGAGTCTGAAATGGCCAAATACCAGTGCATGGTACCTCTTTTTGCATAAAGGTTACCGATTAATGATTATGTTTCATTAAAAAACATTTAAAAAAAAAAGATATTGATCGCCTTCACATCAACATTTCATGAATTTTAGGTTTCCAGAAACGTGATGAAGTCTTAAGTCATTCTACTAGGAGAATTCGCACAGGGAAGAAAGTCACCAGCTCACCAGCAAAGAACAAGGCAGAAGGTGCAGAATCTAAACCTGCTCTGGGCATGGGCGTAATAAATATAAATAAATAGTCTTGAGTTTGCTAATTGTCTAGTATATAAGCAGGTATTGTTTACTGGTCAGCTGTTTGAAAACAATCATCTGATTGGTTGCCATGGGTCTTTAGACATGGACCAATGAAAGACTTTTTTATACCACCCTCTCTTTTAGCTGTTATTAAAATGAACTGCAGGGGAAATGCAATTATATTATGCGTTTGCTAGAATACCAAATTCATATAAAATATAATATTATTTATGATGTTCAATGTGTTACATAACCGTGTAGGAAGGACCCTGCCATACTATATTCTGTCGACCTCTTCCTTTCTGCCTCTTAGAGTTTTTTGAATGGAGCACTTGGTTCAATATTGATCACCCTGGTGGCAACGGAGACTATGAGCGTTTGGATGCCATTCGGTTTTACTATCCCAACAAAGTCTGTCAGACGCCTCTGCGCATGGAGGCACGGACCACAGAATGGATTCCTGCAGGCAGGACAGGAGAGGTGGTGCACTACAGCCTATCAAAGGGATTCTGGTGCATTAATAAAGAACAAGTTGAGGGCAGAAACTGCTCAAATTACTCAGTTCGCTTCCTGTGCCCCGTAGGTAAGTACTCACTTTACTGCAATGCAGCACAGTGATATAATAGATCTAACCAAGGGTAGAACTTAAAAGGAAAACAAGAAAAAAATGGAAAGGGAATCATTTATACAGCACTTTTCTCCCATGGGACTTAAATCGCTTTTACAGCAAGCAAGGCAGCTAGATACTGAGTAGCCTGCATACCAGGAGATTAAGTGGCTTGTCCAGGGTCACAAGGAGTTGCCACAGGGAATCAAACCAAGTTCTCTAGCATGAGATCTCACATCAAAATTAATTAAGCCGATTGCTTAACCTGTTGGCCAGCTCCTCCTCCTCCTAAAACATATATGGATTGTGGATGCAATAATCTCTTTTTGTACAAGTGGAAAGAGCTATTTGGGCTAAATCAAAGTGGCTAGTGGACCTTACGGATTAGTAAGAGAACACTGAACAGGTTACCCATAAAAATATGGGTGCAAGATGAATATAGAGATACGAATCAATGAATTCTTAACTATAGATTTCTTAAATGTCCATATATATATAGCAAGATTTAGTATTAATATATCAATACTAAGGCATGTACTGAAACCAGGATTTGGTTCGATATTTATAGTCATGTGACTTTAAAGCACTCTGCAACTCAATATCCTTTCTTTTCAAATGACGCCATTTTTCTAAACTCACATTTGAATATACAAATGAGGATTAGGTTTGGTTCAGTACTGAGATAAACATTTGGTTGAAGATTTGGTTTAACCAAATGTAGTACTTCCCTAGAAATAATACAAATTCTAAATACTTTTGTTAGTAAATTAATGTTCAAGAACTGACTAAGCTAACAGCTATAAGCCTTGTTCCCTAAGAGATTGATTCAAGTTGATCCATAAAGGTGGCCATACACGGGCCGATAAAAGCTGCCGACAGACTGTGTCGGCAGCTTATTGGCCCGTGTATGGGGGCCCCCGACGGGCTTCCCCGATCGAGATCTGGCCGAAAGTCGGCCAGATCTCGATCGGATGGGATTAAAAATCCCGTCGGATCGCGGCCGCATCTGTTCGTTGATGCGGTCCCGCGATCCGACCGCCCGTTTGGCGAACGCTAGGATCCGATCGTTGGGCCCTAGGGCCCACGATCGAATCAGCCCGATATTGCCCACCTCAAGGTGGGCATATCGGAGGGAGATCCGCTCGTTTGGCGACATCGCCAAACGAGCGGATCTATCCGTGTATGGCCACCTTTAGACATGTGCCCATTGTGTGGAAATGGATACAGAGTTTGGGTTATGCAATATATGGAGCAAATTTGCTAAACTTGTTATCACTAATCAGCAAGTACTATTTACTGACACCTGTTAAAAAAACAAACATCTCATATATAGGTTACAACTAGGCAGAATTTGTAGCTTTTATATATTATATATATATTACATATGGGGCTATATGTAGAATTTGAAAGGTAAGGTAGCATTTTCTTTGTCTTCAGTTGGTCATTTATCTATTCCATCCCCCCATTCCTTTACTTTCATAAGAACTCTTAGAAGCAATTTGCAAATGAGTGAGTTGAAACTTTCCAAAACATTTGTTTCATAATTATATTGTAACAGTTATACAATCAAATATTCCAGACCAGCCTTGGTCTGAATGGTCAGCATGGAGCAAGTGTTCAGCCAGTTGCGGTGGTACTGGTATGCAGACTCGCACAAGGAAGTGTCTAGCAGAGGAACAGTGGCAAGAACATTGTAATGGTCCCACAGAGGAAGGAAGGAGATGTGTTGGCAACACCTGTGCAGGTAAACAGGAAGCAAAATAACCAACTTTTGCCATCCATTGCAGCACTGTACTTGAGATTATGTCTCCTGTAACTAAACAATGTATTTGTTCCTTAGAGTAGCAAACTGTATAATATATAATTCTCCCAAAAATCTCCAAAATACTGTATAGGTTTGGACAAACACATTGGGATTTGAACTATTTTAGACAATTCCATAAAGAACTTTGTCTTCATTAATTGATAAATCTGCATTTGTGCATCCTATAAAGACACGAAGACACGATTGGCTATCTACAGTATGTATACTCAACATTAACATTGACTTGCAAAGATTTAATTAAGATTTAAGCTATAGGGCAATTCTTTTCTTTTGCTTTCCTTCAGTCTGTGACATAAGCTGTCCAACTGGTAAAGTAAGTGCGGACTGCAGTATCTGCGTGTGCAAAAAACACATCTTACATGGCACTGCCACATTGCCTGATGGAGCACCTGCAACTGGAGCCACAGTGTACACCATAACCAAGAAACCCAAGCAGGTGGCACTATCAGATTCCCATGGGAATTTCCAGATTCCAGGATTGTGTCCAGAGACCACCATACAGCTGAATCTGGAGAAGTATTCTACAATCACTGTAAAAATTCCAGACACTAATAACACAGCATCCTCCATCAAAGTATCATTCAAGAGGAAAGGTAACAAGCTCCACTTTTAGAATTACTTGGAGATCCCACTAATAAAGGTGCCATTGACTATGAATCCATTGGGTCTAGAGATCATCTCAGGGCTACCTCTCCTCTTCATCCTCTTGAGCCCTGTACAGAAAACATTTACCGAACATGTGTGAAAATCACAGTTCATGGTGGAATTTGGCTAAAGAAAGTCTACAGAATTTATTGGGGACATTAAAATAATGAGTCAAGATGGAAACTAGCTTTCTACATATGGCTCTCAGAGTAGTGTACATGATAAGCTGCTGATGGCACTGAGAAGTGTATAGATACTACACTAATTATAGCAGCATAGAAAACATGGTTCTCAATGCTCTATAGGTTTTGAATTTATATAGTTGTCAGAGTTGCATGGTGGATATGTTTATTTAGGTTCTCAGACCAGTATAGGAGATATGCAGCATATGGATATCAATGCTCTATGGTGCTCAATGGTTTATAGATTATATATTTATATAACTCTCTGTTGTATAGAGGTTATGTTGATTATTGCCTTTAGAACAGCATAGAAGATATGCAGATATATGACTTATTGGGCAGTATTTATGACATGCTTATTATGAGAAGTATAGGTGATTTTGCAAATGTGTTATCTACAGAGAAACCTTACATAGTGGAGAACCCTGCAAATAAAGTGAGAAGAGTTGGACACAGTGTGGCACTCTGCTGTAATGCTGTAGGGGAACCAGCGACAGAGCAGTACCTCTGGTGAGTTGTTTGTCATTTAGTTTGCCTGTTAATCAGCCTCAAAGTAAAAATAACAATGGTCAGGGGTAAATAGTCCTATCCACTGGAAGAATAGAGAGCACTACTACTGTTACTGCTGCGTCTCACAAAATCAAATGAATCACTTCTGTTAAAACCTGTCTCTTAACTGCAGGTACCATAATGGAACCCTAATAGACCAGAAAGCACTTAAGTATGGCAACCAGCTGATCCTGCGTGCACTGCAGATGAACCACGCTGGAGAATATTATTGCAAGGCCAAAAACATGGCAGGAGCTACAAAATCCCAGCCCGCACAGCTCAAACTCATTGGTAATGTTAATCATTTCTAACAGAACTTTTATTTCCATGTCTTTGCACAATATGACTTTTTCTAGGACATGTTTACAATGAGCTTCAAAATTTTTTCTTTTCGGTCATTCTACTGCTTTAAACTTTAGTGTTTTTTGTTTGCAGATATTATGCTTAGGGGGAACTATCATAGCTGTAAACATGCACCCAAAATGTAGTGAAAGGTTAACCTGTTTGTCCAATAAGTTTTCCCTAAAGTATTTTGATATAAACAAAACCACTTTCATAAAATAAAAGTCTGGTGCCACAGAAAGGTCTGTTGTCCAGGGTGCTGAAACAGGATCCCTTTCTTCCATTCTATACCAAATACCACCTGAAGCCTGCCCTTATTCTATACGCAGTGTCCTTGTTTTAATAGAGTTGTACAACCATCTGCAGCTTAAAGTAAATTGAAACTTTAGTAGTAAGTGGCAGAGCTTCCACTACTGAATACAATTCAGTAAAACTAATGTAAGCAAATAAAATGTTGCTATGTGAATGAACTTAAATTAGATTTTAAACCTAATTCTGCTGGATACATAAACAAGCATTTTTCTAAAATAGAGAGGTGTAGTGCAACCCTGACTACCTGCTAGCAGAGTGCTTGGGCAGAGCTAGGTGCATGGTTAACTTCTCCCATCGCTAAAGTGTGTCCAGCCTTATTTCTATGCCCCTTGTCTTGTCCTACCCCTTATATACCTCTATCCTAAACCTACACTACATTTAGGGGGTCAGGGTTGCCCATAAGGAGACAAGCAAACCGGTGAAAACTAGACAAAGTACACGAACATTCAGTGATTACAAAGAACTAACTGTTTTGTGTCTGCCTTTTACAGGTAACCAAGATCCACCGTGCAACCCAAAACCAGAGAGACATCTTATCCGCCTTCCTCATGACTGCTTTCAAAACAACACAAATTCTTTTTACTACAATGTTGGAAAGTGTCCCTCAAGTGCCTGCACAGGGGATCTCGATAATGAACTGCGATGTAAGGATACAGTACCCTTTTGCTGTGGAATTATCAAGACAGAAACAAAAGAGATAACTTGTCAAGGTTATACCCTTCCTATCAAAGTTGCTCAGGAGTGTGGTTGCCAGAAATGCACAGACACCAAAATAATTGTTCGTGGGAGAGCAGTGGCAGCTGATAATGTTGAACCAATGCGGTTTGGATATATTTATATGGGAAATACCAGAGTTGGCATGACAGGCTATAAAGGAACTTTTTCCATTAATGTTCCTTCAGAAACAGAGAGGTTGGTGCTTAATTTCGTTGACCGGTTGCAAAAATTTGTAAACACCACCAAAGTGCTCCCATTCAATAAAAAAGGTGCTGTATATCATGAAATCCATCTTCTTAGGAAAAAAGAACCAGTGATATTGGACCCTATGAATACAAACCAGATATCTCTAGGAGACATGGAGGACAGTGATCCCATAGCTGAGCTTGAGATCCCTCCAAACTCTTTCTATAAGCAAAATGGAGAGATCTACAATGGGAAAGTGAAGGCTAGTGTCACATTTTTAGACACCCGAAATATATCAACAGCTACTGCTGCCCAGAGTGATTTGAACTTTATCAGTGAGGAGGGAGACTCCATGCCATTGCGCTCCTATGGAATGTTTTCAGTGGATTTTACAGATGAATCAAACAAGGAATCACTAAATGCAGGAGCTGTTAAAGTCTACCTTGATTCCTCACAAGTTAAAATGTCAGAGCACCTTGACAACATGAAACTCTGGTCTCTGAACCCAGAAACAGGACTGTGGGAAGAAGAGGGAGACTTTTTGCAGGCAGGAGTTCGGCGTGGAAAGAGGGAAGAGCGGACTTTCCTTGTTGGCAATATGGAAATCAGGGAGCGAAGACTGTTTAACTTGGACGTTCCAGAAAGCCGAAGATGTTACGTCAAGGTTCGTGCATATAGAAGTGAAAGATTTTTGCCAAGTGAACAAATTGAAGGTGTGGTGGTGAATCTTATTAATATGGAACCTGTGTCTGGTTATGCTTCTAATCCAAGAGCTTGGGGGCGGTTTGATAGCGCAATAACTGGCCCTAATGGAGCATGTTTACCAGCTTTTTGTGATGACAAAAACCCAGAGGCTTACTCTGCTTTTGTTACTGCTACTCTAGGCGGAGAGGAATTAGAAGCAGTGGAATCTTCTCCCAAATTCAATCCAAATGTCATTGGGGTGCCACAGCCCTATCTCAATAAACTGAATTATAGGAGAACTGATCATGATGACCCTAAAATCAAGAAGTCAGCTTTCAGTATCAGTGTAGCAAAGCCAAGCCCCAACGTTGCAGAAGAGAGTAATGGCCCTGTTTATGCCTATGAAAAACTGCGAGAATGTGAGGAAGCTCCATATAATGCTGGACATTTCAGGTTTTATAGAGTAGAAGGTGACAGGTATGATTTTAACACAGTTTCTTTCAATGAGGATGATCCAATGAGCTGGACTGCTGACTATTTAGCTTGGTGGCCCAAACCCATGGAATACCGGGCTTGTTATTTGAAAGTTAAAATTGCTGGTCCTAAAGAGTACATAATCAGGTCCAAAAATATGGGTGGCACCCATCCACAAACAGTTGGCCAGTTTTATGGCATTAGAGATGTACGGAGCACTAGAGATATGGAGGCATCCAATCTATCTGCAGCGTGCGTAGAGTTCAAATGCAGTGGAATGCTTTATGACCAGGACCGTGTTGACCGTACTCTAGTGAAAATTGTCCCACAGGGGAGCTGCAGAAGAGACAGTATCAACAACATGCTCCACGAGTACCTTGTTAATCACCTACCCATGGCAGTCAATAATGATACAAATGAATACACAATGTTGGCTCCTCTTGATCCTCTTGGTCACAATTATGGTATCTACACTGTCACTGACCAGGACCCAAGAACAGCGAAAGAAATAGCTCTTGGTAGATGCTTCGATGGAACCTCTGATGGTACTTCTAGAGTTATGAAAACGAATGTAGGCGTAGCTCTTTCTTTTCAATGCATGGAGAAGGATTTAAAGGACCAAAGTGTGTTCCGTGGAAATGGCCAGGCTGCTTCAAGTGTTGCCAGGGAAGGTGGCAGAAGGCAGCAAAGAGCCAGTAGCAGATCCAGGCAGATGAGAAGAATCGGTAATCGTTCAACAATACAAAGGCAGCGTGTGTCAGCTTAGTAGAATGGCAAAGAATATATTAATTATGGGTGTAATGAAGTTTTACTATAACTTGAAGAGGCATGAGAGATCAGGAGCCACTCAGAAATCTGTGGTTCTTTTAGGTTGTAGAGCCTCATTATTCAATATATCGACATATCAACCATATTTGTATTCAGAACTTCTTTCAGTATCCACATTCTCTGTAAAAACACATAAGCAGAGCCTCCATAAAATGTATGTGACAAAAAATGAACAAAGAAATGGTGAAACAAAATAGATAGAGGGAAGGTCTTTTTAACCTGGCTAGAACATATAGCCGAGACAATTACATCTACAGCACTCTAACACTAGAAAATCATGTATTGTAGTTGCCGCAGTTAAAAGCATTCTACAACAACTGGGAGAATGTTTAAAGCAAAAAACACTTGGGGATGTATGAAACTGCACTGACATATTAAAAGGCAATACATACCATTTTGCAGTTGTAGATATTTATGTGTTTTCTTCCCTACTGTGCTCCTATATTTTGCCTTATTAGTGAAAAAACAATGAGCAAATAAGGGAAATCACATAGGCAAAAAGCCACAGTGACTTTATTTTTACTTTAAGACAAATGCAAACATTCCACCATTTGTATTTCAGTTTAAATATATTAGTTTTGAGCATGTTGACTTGGTTGGGCATCTACTTACACATGCATTTCAGTACAAAATAACTAGGATATGAGTTAAGAATGAATTGATCCTTTCCCTCCTGTCTTTACGGTTCCTGAGCCATGTATTTGCCATGCCCTGAGGGCAGAGAAGTGATTTACCTGAAGCCTTAGTTATGTTGTACAGACCACAGCATTAATGTATCTTACACTTACAATGACCCCAACACCTGCGAACATTTAACATTATTATATAGCTCTTTGAAAGTTGCCTATATAGTGTTATATTGTGAAAAATGCATTGTGCAGCAATATACTGAAGTATATGTAACCCAACCAGGCACATCCTTTTCTCTTTTATTGATCTGGTATAACTGTAGTCATATAAACAGTACAATTTCTAATGGAATTCATCTAGCCTGTCCCTCAGGGTGAAGCTGGGGTAAAATCTCTTCAATATTAAAAGGTGTCAGGAGCAAAACAGAAAATATGTCTTTCACTTATTATGTTGTTGCTCTCACAGTCCTGCCCCAAGTCAAGGTGAATCTAAATTAAGCACAGACTACATACCCCATAACCTGCTTTTGTGAAGCACTTCATTGCATTGGCAGCAGCCTGATCAAAACCATAATTAAAGGGCACCTGTTACCCTAAAATAATTTCAACAAAGGTTCTAATAGAGGAAACAGTAGTTTGTTTTGTTTTTTTAAAAATTGCCCCGCCAGCGATAGGACACCCGCACTGGGAGGGAGCTTCCAGTGTGAGCGGCCATCAGGGTCGGACTGGGCTGGCAGGACACAGAGAAAAAACCCGTTGGGCACCGACTCTTGGGGGTCCCATTAAAAATTAACTTCAGGTCGTGGTGAAAAAAAAGTACGCTTGCACATGTGCAATCGCAGCGAAAACCCAGTAGGCGCGCAATTGCGGGGAGAAAATATGGCGGGGCCCCGGTGGGCCTCGGGCCCTCCAGTCCGACCCTAGTGACCATATTGGGGCCCACTTATATGCATAATGAGTGAGTGCCGCAACTCGCTCATTACACGCATGCACGTGACGTCAGAACATCAGGCGCTTATGTCAGAGCCTCATTATGCGCATGCACAACAAGGCCACCCAAACTGGGAGCTCTCTCCTGTTGTCCTAGTGCTGGAAGGGGCAATTAAAAAAAAATACTCTTTCCTGTACCTTTGGAGGGGGAAACTATTTTAGAGTAACAGGTGCCCCTTTAAAGACTCCCAGCTTTAGAGGTAATACATGTCAGTGCTTTAAAAACTGCTTAAGAGGGGAAGAGAATATATTTGTTATATACACACAATTATTTACTCCATTCTGTTTTCAGTGTCAAGGTCAACCTTTCTGGTTCCATTAAGTTTTGTCTTAAGTCATAATGAAACATTGTATATACACAACTACCACTCTTTAATAGCTCATATGTTAGCATACATGTGCCATAATGATTCCCATTGCCTGGGAATCAATTTGAAGCAATTCTCGATTTTGTGTTTTTTTTTCCTGATGATAAACATGGTCACAAAATTGCTATGATTTATGGTTATCCATCATCAGGTTCATTTCAAGGAAGCTAGGAATGGAAATCATATTAATCTAACCAGGGTGATTTACTTATGGCAGGTCTAATAAATCTATGGCACTCCAGCAAGTCTACTTTATAAACAAATATACCTGAGCTTATTGCTTGGTCTTTCCAGTCCCACTCTGAGCTTAAACTGCTGGAAATGGAACCAAACAGAATTGTATTTATACTCTAGGAAACTAATTTAGCAATTCCAGATCCAGACAAACGCCATAGCAGAAAATATTTCATGTCTGAATTCAAGCAACTTTTGTTGCCACATCCCCCACCCCCTGTGATTATTAGCATATTGAAGAAAAAAAATTTGAACAGACTCATTGCGAATGTGTAAAATCACGAAAAAAGTCACACTGTTCCATATATTAATACAAAATGTAAAAAATCTGAATTGCTTGGATTCTTCAGATACTCCCCACCCCCTTATCTCTATAAAAACTCAGTGTATTTTAGGTGGTACAGCTTTTCATTCAAATTTTGTGTTATTTTTACATACATTTCTACAAATTCATTTTTTTTAAAACTATATTTGAGACTTTCCCCTTGAAAAACACAATTTCAAATTGTAATAAATGTGGCCTAAAATAGTGAACTGAGGTTCTCCCCTGCTGAATGTCTGTACACCCTTTGATAAATATTACAGCCAAAAGGTTTTAAAGGATTTAAAGATTGCACAGGAACTTTTATTGCAATACACATGTACAGGTATGGGATCTGGAAAACTTTTATGCAGAAAGCTCCGAATTATGGAAAGGCCATCTCCAATAGACTCCATTTTATCAGAATAATCCAAATTCTTAAAAATGATTTCCTTTTTCTCTGCAATAATAAATCAGTAACTTGTACTTGATCCAAACTAAGATATAATTAATCCTTATTAGAAGCAAAACCAGCCTATTGGGTTTATTTAATATTTAAATGATTTTCTAGTAGTGTGAAGATCCAAATTACAGAAAGATCCGTTATAGGGAAAAACCCATTCTGGATAACAGGTCTCATACCTGTAATAGAGAAATGTTAGCAACCCAAAATAAATAGAATAACATGAAAACTAAATGCTAGGATTACTCCCCCAGTACAGTACCATTATCTTTCCCTTGTTTTTCCTAGTTCTTCCCAACATTCTCTTTGCTGAAAGTTTTCTCTGCAGCAATTCTGTTATCAGGCTGCAGTTGTGGATGGCACTTTCATCAGCAATAATAACAATTATGACTATTATTTTGGAGGCCAATAGAAATGTTTGTATCACATCAACATCTTTAGAGAAAGGAATTTCTTATGGTGATTAATATTTCAGTAGAGCTGTCATAGATCAATTACTTGCCACTTTGTCAGGGATGGGAAACATATCAATGGTGGTGGCTGTGTGCCAGAAAGCCGACTATGAAATACAGCTTCAGTAACTATCCAGGCTAGGAAATGTGTTATATCCATCAGTTCAGCAGTGCATGCATGTTAGATTGCTTCCTCTCTCCAAAGGGTCTCTCCCTCGGGATCCGTTATCCACTCAGAATTCCAAATCTGTAATGTTGTACTTGAAAATGTAAATAAGATTATATTTATTTCAGTGTTTTTCTTCGTGCAATCTTTTGGGGATATAGAGCCTCTGCTAGTGTAGGTTATGGAGGAGCACAGGAATGCTAACCTGGTTTCAAAGTGTTTTTTATACTGTCAGAGGCAGGAGCGGGATTAATTAGTAGCCACAATGCCGGTTATGTGCCTAAACGACAAGAAATGTTGCTGCCATGATATTTATTTAAAGGGAAAATAAACTTTCTTTATAAGCTATGTTTATTATGCATGTTGTTCATTTTCAGCTTCAATACAGAAGAGCTTTAATATACTATACGTATAGCAAGGGAACCTGCAGAATATATTTTAAAGGTGTCCTGTACTCCTATAAAAAATGGATACACCATAGGAAACAATGCGGTTTCTCAACACTTTGGGGTCTGTTTAATAACATTCAGAGGCATTTACATGTACACATTTAAAGGGGTTGTTTACCTTTAAATTAATTTTAGTATGATGTAGAGAGTGACATTCTGAAACAGTTTGCAATTGGTTTTCATTTTTTACTATTTGTGGTTTTTGAGTTTTTTAGCTTTTTATTCAGCAGTTTTATCCAATTCCAGTTATTTGGTTTCTAGGGTCAAAATTACCCTGGTAACCATGCATTCATATCAATAGGAGACTAGAACATGAATAGGTGAGGCCACGAGTAGAAAGCTTAGAATTAGCCATTCTATAACATGAATATGTAATTTAAGGGTGAACTGCCTCTTTAAAAGGGAAAGCATTTTTTTTCTGCAAGCACCAATATTTTTTACATGTATCAAAATCAGAATATTTTGTATATCCTTCCTTTTCCTTCTCATTTTTGTAGAAATGTGTTTTTTCAATTTACAAAAAAATTTTTGGAATTTCACCGTGGGTTTTTTCCTAGGGAAGGTTATAATCTATGGAAATATAGCAGCCTTTCCAGCATACTGTAACTTTATTACTTTTAAAACTAAGTAGAAATGTTTTTGCTTCAAAATACATGTCCACCTTAGGACAGAATATGTGTTACTGTCAAAATAAAATTAAGGGCTGATTTGCTAAGATTCATTATTGGTTTTATTTCACAGTAATAAATAGTAAAAAAAATGTTACCTATAAATATGCAGATTTTCTAACCGTGTAACAGTTCAAGTCACTTTTCTGAATCACCTCTTCATTGACTGGCTTTGCATTAATTTTAATGTAGTGCTCATTATTCCCTGGGGCTTAACAAATCAGTGGGGTGTATAATGAGCTCTAACACCATATAGAATTGCATAAAGTTTGACATTAATAATGTGTCAATTTGTTAAAACACGTTTCTCAAAATCTCAGGAAATGTTATTAAATCCCATTAACATCCATCAGGATTACCAAATTTAAATTTTAGCAATACAAACAGATTGAGATTCAAATCAATTATTTTTACTATCATAAATTATTTGTTTAATGTTAGTTAATGCACCCTTAAAAGTCGTATAATGTATGCTGTTATAATTTAATGGACAGAACACATCTCATATGTAGGGATGTCGCGGACTGTTCGCCGGCGAACTTGTTCGCGCGAACATCGACTGTTCGCGCTCGACGAATGTTCGCGAACGTCGCGCAACGTTCGCCATTTTGGGTTCGCCTTAGCTGGCGCTTTTTTTTGACCTCTCACCCCAGACCAGCAGATACATGGCAGCCAATCAGGAAGCTCTCCCTCCTGGACCACCCCCACACCCCCTGGACCACTCCCCTTCCATATATAAACTGAAGCCCTGCAGCGTTTTTTCATTCTGCCTGTGTGTGCTTTAAAGAGGTAGTGTAGGGAGAGAGCTGTTAGTGATTTGAGGGACAGTTGATAGTAAGTTTGCTGGCTAGTAATCTACTTGATACTGCTCTGTATTGGAGGGACAGAACTCTGCAGGGATTTGAGGGACATTTTAGGTTAGGTAGCTTTGCTGGCTAGTAATCTACCTTCTACTGCAGTGCTCTGTATGTAGCTGCTGTGGGCACTGATCTCTTCTGATCTCATCTGCTGACTGCTGTAATAACCCAATAGTCCTTGTAAGGACTGCTTTTATTTTCTTTTTTGTTTTTTTACTTTGCTACTATAAGAGCCCAGTGCTATTAGTCTAGCTGTGTTGGGGAGTGGGACTGGTGTGCTACTGTGCTGCTCCTAGTAGTTCAGCAGCACCAACCCGAGTAATTTTTTTTTTTTAATATACATATATATTTTTTTTTATTTTACTTATCTTACTGTTCTTTAACGTGTCCAGTGCTGTTTGCTGTTCTTCATAGTAGTGCACCAATAGTAGTGCACTTGCAGGCATTATTTGCCCAGTGTGTTCTTCAAACAACTGCCATCTAGCTGTGTGAGCTTTTTCACATTCTGTCTAAATATCAATAATAATACCGTCTCCAGAACCACCACCCGAGTGACGTTTTTCAAGCAGCAATAATATATTCTGTATCCACTGCTGTAGTAGTGTATACGTTGACCTTGTAGGCATTGTTTGCCCAGTGTGTTCTTCAAACAACTGCCATCTAGCTGTGTGAGCTTTTTCACATTCTGTCTAAATATCAATAATAATACCGTCTCCAGAAACACCACCCGAGTGACGTTTTTCAAGCAGCAATAATATATTCCGTATCCACTGCTGTAGTAGTGTATACGTTGACCTTGTAGGCATTGTTTGCCCAGTGTGTTCTTCAAACAACTGCCATCTAGCTGTGTGAGCTTTTTCACATTCTGTCTAAATATCAATAATAATACCGTCTCCAGAACCACCACCCGAGTGACGTTTTTCAAGCAGCAATAATATATTCCGTATCCACTGCTGTAGTAGTGTATACGTTGACCTTGTAGGCATTGTTTGCCCAGTGTGTTCTTCAAACAACTGCCATCTAGCTGTGTGAGCTTTTTCACATTCTGTCTAAATATCAATAATAATACCGTCTCCAGAAACACCACCCGAGTGACGTTTTTCAAGCAGCAATAATATATTCCGTATCCACTGCTGTAGTAGTGTATACGTTGACCTTGTAGGCATTGTTTGCCCAGTGTGTTCTTCAAACAACTGCCATCTAGCTGTGTGAGCTTTTTCACATTCTGTCTAAATATCAATAATAATACCGTCTCCAGAACCACCACCTGAGTGACGTTTTTCAAGCAGCAATAATATATTCCGTATCCACTGCTGTAGTAGTGTATACGTCAGTGATCCCCAACCAGTAGCTCGTGAGCAACATGTTGCTCTCCAACCCCTTGGATGTTGCTCCCAGTGGCCTCAAAGCAGGTGATTATTTTTGAATTCCAGGCTTGGATGCAAGTTTTGTTGGTATAAAAACCAGATGCACTGCCAAACAGAGCCTCAATGTATGTTGACAATCCACATAGGGGCTACTAAATGGCCAATCACAGCACTTATTTGGCACCCCAAGAACATTTTTCATGCTAGTGTTGCTCTCCAACTCCTTTTACTTCTGAATGTTGCTCACAGGTTCAAAAGGTTGGGGATCCCTGGTATACGTTGACCTTGCAGGCATTGTTTCAATTTGTTTGCCCAGTGTGTTCTTCAAACAACTGCCATCTAGCTGTGTGAGCTTTTTCACATTCTGTCTAAATATCAATAATAATACCGTCTCCAGAAACACCACCCGAGTGACGTTTTTCAAGCAGCAATAATATATTCCGTATCCACTGCTGTAGTAGTGTATACGTTGACCTTGTAGGCATTGTTTGCCCAGTGTGTTCTTCAAACAACTGCCATCTAGCTGTGTGAGCTTTTTCACATTCTGTCTAAATATCAATAATAATACCGTCTCCAGAACCACCACCCGAGTGACGTTTTTCAAGCAGCAATAATATATTCCGTATCCACTGCTGTAGTAGTGTATACGTTGACCTTGTAGGCATTGTTTGCCCAGTGTGTTCTTCAAACAACTGCCATCTAGCTGTGTGAGCTTTTTCACATTCTGTCTAAATATCAATAATAATACCGTCTCCAGAAACACCACCCGAGTGACGTTTTTCAAGCAGCAATAATATATTCCGTATCCACTGCTGTAGTAGTGTATACGTTGACCTTGTAGGCATTGTTTGCCCAGTGTGTTCTTCAAACAACTGCCATCTAGCTGTGTGAGCTTTTTCACATTCTGTCTAAATATCAATAATAATACCGTCTCCAGAAACACCACCCGAGTGACGTTTTTCAAGCAGCAATAATATATTCCGTATCCACTGCTGTAGTAGTGTATACGTTGACCTTGTAGGCATTGTTTGCCCAGTGTGTTCTTCAAACAACTGCCATCTAGCTGTGTGAGCTTTTTCACATTCTGTCTAAATATCAATAATAATACCGTCTCCAGAACCACCACCTGAGTGACGTTTTTCAAGCAGCAATAATATATTCCGTATCCACTGCTGTAGTAGTGTATACGTTGACCTTGCAGGCATTGTTTCAATTTGTTTGCCCAGTGTGTTCTTCAAACAACTGCCATCTAGCTGTGTGAGCTTTTTCACATTCTGTCTAAATATCAATAATAATACCGTCTCCAGAACCACCACCCGAGTGACGTTTTTAAAGCAGCAATAATATATTCCGTATCCACTGCTGTAGTAGTGTATACGTTGACCTTGTAGGCATTGTTTGCCCAGTGTGTTCTTCAAACAACTGCCATCTATCTGTGTGAGCTTTTTCACATTCTGTCTAAATATCAATAATAATACCGTCTCCAGAAACACCACCCGAGTGACGTTTTTCAAGCAGCAATAATATATTCCGTATCCACTGCTGTAGTAGTGTATACGTTGACCTTGTAGGCATTGTTTGCCCAGTGTGTTCTTCAAACAACTGCCATCTAGCTGTGTGAGCTTTTTCACATTCTGTCTAAATATCAATAATAATACCGTCTCCAGAACCACCACCCGAGTGACGTTTTTCAAGCAGCAATAATATATTCCGTATCCACTGCTGTAGTAGTGTATACGTTGACCTTGCAGGCATTGTTTCAATTTGTTTGCCCAGTGTGTTCTTCAAACAACTGCCATCTAGCTGTGTGAGCTTTTTCACATTCTGTCTAAATATCAATAATAATACCGTCTCCAGAACCACCACCTGAGTGACGTTTTTCAAGCAGCAATAATATATTCCGTATCCACTGCTGTAGTAGTGTATACGTTGGCCTTGCAGGCATTGTTTCAATTTGTTTGCCCAGTGTGTTCTTCATTTTCAAACAACTGCCATCTAGCTGTGTGAGCTTTTTCACAATCTGTCTAAATATCAATAATAATACCGTCTCCAGAAACACCACCTGAGTTGTTGTTGTTGTTTTAAAAATAATGCCAGGCAAAGGCAGGCCGCCACGCAGAGGCACTAGGGGCCGTGCTGCTATGCTATCCTGTGGCCCTAGGAAATTGCCCAGTTTTAAAAAGGCAATGACCCTGAACTCCCAAAATGCTGAAGAGGTAGTTGACTGGCTTACACAGCACACCCCATCCTCTACCGTTTCTAACTTTACCACAACATCCTCATCCTCCACTGCTATGGGCACCCCACGTAACACTTCCTCCACCACCGGCGCCCCTTCTTCACTGGAGTCAGAGGAGTTATTTTCACATGAGTTTCTTGAACTGAGTGATGCGCAACCATTATTGGCAGAAGAAGATGAAGGAGATGAGGACGTTACACCAGATTTAATTCTGGCAGAGAACACAACAGAGATGGACATAATGAGTGATGAGGAGGTCCCCGCTGCTGCTTCCTTCTGTGAGCTGTTAGAAGAAATTGATGCATCTGAGGAGAATGATGATGAGGAGATTGATGTTTTGTGGGTGCCCAGTAGAAGAGAGCAAGAGGAGGATAGTTCAGATGGAGAGACGGAGAGTCAGAGAGGCAGGAGGAGAATAAGACTTAGAAGAAGCAGGGAGGACAGCTCGCAGGGAACAGTAGGGCAACAACATGTATCGGCACCTGTGGTCAGCCGGCCAACGCACCCGCCATTGCCGCCAACGCCGCCAACTTCTACTGTTACCGCCAGATTGCCAGCTTCAAAAAGGTCAGCAGTGTGGGATTTTTTTAATGTGTGTGCCTCTGACAAAAGCGTTGTAATTTGCAATGAGTGCAGTCAGAAACTGAGTCTTGGGAAGCCCAACAGCCACATAGGTACAACTTCTAGGCGAAGGCACATGAACGGCAAGCACAAAGCACTTTGGGAGCAACACCTCAAAGGCAACAGACAAACTAAAAGTCACCCTCCTTCTGGTCCAGCATCTTACTGCTCTACCTCTGCTGTCCTTGACCCGTCTGAACCACCCTCCACTCCGCCTTCCACCTTGACCACCAGTTCCCATTCCCAGTCATCTGCCCCCAGCCAAGTTTCTGTGAGGGCCCTGTTTGAGCGTAAGAAGCCAATGTCTGCGAGTCACCCCCTTGCCCGGCGTCTGACAGCTGGCTTGTCTGCACTCTTAGCCCGCCAGCTTTTACCATACCAGCTGGTGGACTCTGAGGCCTTCCGCAAAATTTGTAGCAATTGGGACACCGCAGTGGAAGGTACCCAGCCGCAATTTTTTTTCAAAAAAGGGAATACCACACCTGTACCACCATGTGCAGAGCCAAGTCACCGCATCTCTGTCACTTAGTGTTGGGCCAAAGGTCCATATGACTACTGACGCATGGTCCTCCAAGCATGGTCAGGGCAGGTATGTCACCTACACTGCCCACTGGGTGAACTTGGTCATGGCTGGGAAGCAGGGAATGTGTGGCTCAACAACAACAGTGGAGTTGGTGTCACCGCCACGGATTGCACGCGGTTCTGCCACCACCTCTACTCCTCCTTCGCTCTCTACCTCGTCTTCTTCCTCTTCTTCCTCCTCTGCTGCTGGGTCCTCCTCCTCCACACCTGTGCACCCCCAGCTCCCCCTAGGCTATTCGACGTGCCAGGTACGCCGTTGTCATGCTGTCTTGGGGATGACGTGCCTGGAAAGCAGAAACCATACCGGATCTGTACTCCTGTCATCTCTGCAGTCACAGACCGATCGGTGGCTGACCCCACACCAACTGAAGATCGGAAAAGTGGTGTGTGACAACGGAAGCAATCTGTTGGCAGCACTGACACTGGGCAATTTAACACATGTGCCCTGCATGGCACATGTTCTGAATTTAATAGTCCAACGTTTTGTCTCGAAGTACCCAGGATTCCAGGACGTTCTCAGGCAGTCCAGGAAGGTGTCGGCCCATTTCAGACGTTCCTACACAGCCATGGCACGCCTTGCTGACATTCAGCAGCGGTACAACATGCCAGTCAGGCGTTTAATTTGCGACAGCCAGACTCGCTGGAATTCAACGCTCCTCATGTTGGAACGTCTGCTGCAACAACAAAGAGCCGTCAATGAATACCTGTTTGAACTGGGTGGTAGGACTGGATCTGCAGAGCTGGGGATTTTTTTCCCACGTTACTGGGTGCTTATGCGCGATGCCTGCAGGCTCATGCGCCCTTTTGAAGAGGTTATAAACATGGTCAGTCGCACCGAAGGCACCATCAGCGACCTAATACCCTTTGCTTTCTTCCTGGAGCGTGCCGTGCGATGAGTGACAGATGAGGCTGTAGACCAGCGTGACGAGGAGCAGGAAGCGCACGATTTCTGGTCGGAATCACCAGAACGAGCCCAGGCACCTGCTGCAACGCAGGGAGAGGTGTCAGAAGTGGAGTCAGAGGAGGAAGGTGGCTTTGTGGAGGAGGAGGACCAACAGGAGCAGGCTTCCCAGGGGGCTTGTGGTGACCTTTTGGGGACCCCTGGTCTTGTACGTGGCTGGGGGGAGGAGACCGTGGATGATGTAGTCCTTGATAACGAGGAAGCGGAGATGGATACCTCTGCATCCAACCTTGTGAGAATGGGGTCTTTCATGCTGTCATGCCTGTTGAAGGACCCCCGTATCAAGAGGCTTAAGGAGAAGGACCTGTACTGGGTCGCAACGCTACTAGACCCTCGGTACAAGCATAAAGTGGCAGAAATGTTACCAACGTACCACAAGTCCGAAAGGATGCTGCATTTACAAACCAGCCTGCAAAACATGTTGTACAATGCTTTTAAGGGTGATGTCACTTCAGGAACTCATCAACATTCCAGGGGCAGAGGTGCCAGTAATCCTGCCACGAGCGCACCTGCAAGGACAAAGCACTTTGGCCACTCTGTAACGTCAGACATGCAAATGTTTTTCAGTCCAAGGCAGCGCCAGAACCCTTCTGGATCCACCCTCAAAGAACGCCTCGACCGGCAGGTAGCGGACTACCTGGCATTAACTGCAGATATCGACACTCTGAGGAGCGATGAACCCCTGGACTACTGGGTGCGCAGGCTTGATCTGTGGCCAGAGCTGTCACAATTTGCCATGAACCTCTTGTCTTGCCCCGCCTCAAGTGTCCTCTCAAAAAGAACCTTCAGTGCAGCAGGAGGGATTGTAACTGAGAAGAGAACTCGCCTAGGTCACAAAAGTGTGGATTACCTGACCTTTATTAAAATGAACGAGGCGTGGATCTCGGAGGGTTACTGCACGCCGGAAGACTTGTTCTGACTCCCCATGCAGCTGTCCTTCTCTGCACGCCTCATGACTCCACACACAGCTGTCCTTTAGCGTCCTCCTCCCTCCGCCACCGTTACAAACTAGGGTGCAAACCCTACTGGTTTCATTTGAATCCAGGTAAATCCTGAGTTTTTCTGGCCTCTGTGCTTCAGTGGCTGCAACCAAAAAAAATTCATATTTTCAGCATTTATATGGCATATTTTTTCTGGCCTCTGTGCTTCAGTGGCTGCGACAAAAAAAAATGAATATTTTCAGCATTTATATGGCATATTTTTTCTGGCCTCTGTGCTTCAGTGGCTGCGACAAAATTTTTTTATATTTTCAGCATTTATATGGCATATTTTTTCTGGCCTCTGTGCTGCAGTGGCTGCGACAAAAAAAAATGAATATTTTCAGCATTTATATGGCATATTTTTTCTGGCCTCTGTGCTGCAGTGGCTGCGACAAAAAAAAATGAATATTTTCAGCATTTATATGGCATATTTTTTCTGGCCTCTGTGCTTCAGTGGCTGCGACAAAAAAATGACTATTTTCAGCATTTATATGGCATATTTTTTCTGGCCTCTGTGCTTTAGTGGCTGCGACCAAAAAAATGACTATTTTCAGCATTTATATGGCATATTTTTTCTGGCCTCTGTGCTTCAGTGGCTGCGACAAAAAAAATTCATATTTTCAGCATTTATATGGCATATTTTTCTGGCCTCTGTGCTTCAGTGGCTGCGACAAAAAAAAATTATATTTTTAGCATTCATATGGCATATTTTTTCTGGCCTCTGTGCTTCAGTGGCTGCGACAAAAAAAAATTACATTTTTAGCATTCATATGGCATATTTTTTCTGGCCTCTGTGCTTCAGTAGCTGCGACAAAAAAAAACTTATATTTTTAGCATTCATATGGCATATTTTTTCTGGCCTCTGTGCTTCAGTAGCTGCGGCAACATTTTTTTATATTTTTAGCATTCATATGGCATATTTTTTCTGGCCTCTGTGCTTCAGTGGCTGCGACAAAAAAACATAATTTTTCAGGAAAGTACACATGCCTAATTTTTCAGGGTTCTGCAACAGTGGCAAAATCGCATCTTTATGGTCACCGCAGGTGATCAATAAAGTAGACCAAAACTGGGCCCACACTGCAGAATCAGTGTTTTTTGGTTCACTTCACTGTACATTGAATTACCTCTGCCTGACCGTGCACGTGCGCACAAGCACGGTGACTGCTAAACACACCACTACAGAAATATTGCCACCAACAGGACGAACATCCTGGAGGTGACAAGCTCAACTAGTAATTAACAACTATTATTTGCTCACTTGACGGTATCATTCATTAAAGCTCTTTGCGTTTTTTTGCGTTGCAGTAAGCGCCACGTTTCGTCTTTGCGTGTGAACAGGCTGTAACCTTTACACGACTTGATTGGCATGTAGACGCCGGACGTTTTAAAGCAGTTTATTACACAGGTTTAGAAATGTAGTGTGATTTCTGCCCTTTACAGCACAAAACGCAGCGCTGTGTCAACAATATATTTTTCAGATACATTTTTGCCCTTGATCCCCCTCTGGCATGCCACTGTCCAGGTCGTTGCACCCTTTAAACAACTTTAAAATCATTTTTCTGGCCAGAAATGTCTTTTTTAGCTTTTAAAATTCGCCTTCCCATTGAAGTCTATGGGGTTCGCGACGTTCGCGAACCATTCGCATTTTTGACGCAAGTTCGCGAATATGTTCGCGAACTTTTTTCCGACGTTCGCTACATCCCTACTCATATGTCATTTTTTTAATAAATGTTAATAACGGAAGACCCATATTTGCTAAATAAATAGTGAAAGTTGAAATTGAAGTATTTTAGCCAAAAAAGAAAATTTGCTAAGACGTAGGCAATTTATTAAAAGGCAAGTATGACAGTGTTTTGGCTTTGGAGAACATTTGCACTGGTGAACATTCACATGTTTTCACAGAAGTTGCACAAAATAACTCATGCTTTTATAATCTCCGGCCTAATAATGTAAAAGGAATTTAATATTAGTGAAAGTTATGCCTCTTATATTCTGGAAAGGGCAACTAAACATTTAGGTACACGTCTAAAAGATTTCCAGCTGTGTCTGAACTATAACTGCCTGCAGCCTGCACCATCATAGGAAATCTGTAGCCCAATAGTTTGAAGATCCCTGCATTGGGTAATATGATCTACAAGCCTCAAGTGTTAGGGCTAGTCCACACGAGGAGATTCGGGGAGATTTTGTCACCTGGCGACTAATCGTCTCCTCTTTTGAGCAACTGTCTCCCCGAACTGCCTCAGCGTTTTTCCCCATAGGCTACAATGAAAAGTCGCCTGCGCTAATGCACATGCTGCGATGCCTTTTCAATAGCCTCAGTGAGGTGATTAGTCGCAAGGCGACAAAGTCTCCCCGAATCTCCTCGTGTGGCCTTACCCTTAAGGTTTTTAATATTCTATATTTAACACTGTTGAATGGCATTGTTAGTTAATGCACCTTTTTTTTACTATCACAGTAGTAACCACATTATACACTTTTATGACTGCAAGTGCAGTGAGCAGAATGCAATTATCGTGTTTTTTCCCACAATGCAGTTTTATTTGTTTACCAAAAGCCTCAAAGGGACGATGCCTTTGATGCAATTGTGCTGCGCCTACTGCAATTGCGGTCAAAATGAATGCAACTGTGAATGTGCTTCATTGCAAATGGGGCACAGTTGCGCCAAATATTTCCGTCTGCCTGACGTAATTTTCAGTGTTCAACAGGCAAGTGACATGTGCACCCAGGGGAGATTCTAGCCATTATGTCGCCTGAGGAGGCCTTCTTTTGCCACCTTTAGCAGTACATGACGCTTAGTGCAGAGAGCGCAATTGCGCTCTCTGCACTAGAAGAGCCAAATTTTCTGGTTGAAAACCGAAAACTGGCTCTTAGTTACCAGAAGTGGCATTTTTGCTGCCCCTGGCAACCAGGGGTGTGCTGCCACCTGAGGCGAGTAGCTCAACTCGCCTCATTGGTGGAGCGCCCCTGTGTGCACCATATACTTTCAGCGCAACTGAACTACACCGCAACTGAACTACACCGAATCAGGGAATCATGTTTTTTAACAATATGCCTAAATTCATGTTCCAAAGCAGTTAAGTGTTCAGATGAGCCTGCATGTACAAAAATCTTATTAGTTTCTGTGGGTTAAAGCACCTGGCCAAATATAGTGCATTTTATTACATATAGGGGGTAGAGTGTTCTGTAACACACGCTAGCCTGTCACTTGCTAAGCCTTGTTCACAGGTTCCTTGTCTCCTCAACTTCACTATGGTGGTGACACCTTAGGGCTTGAACTTCTTCTCCTCTGCCAAGGCCTCCCTAAAGTTGGATGTCCTTTACATTATATCCATATATTTATGTACTATGTCATTTTAAATTTTCTCAGGACAATTTATATTAAGGAAACCCTCTGAGTCTATGCTAAACCAGCCCTGGTCTATTCTTCAATCACCAAAATATTATTCTATTTACATCTTCTGGGCTAAAAAAGACACTGACATGCTGAGCCTAATGACCTCCCTGACATCCCCAGGACAGCTGCCAGAACAGTGAGTTGTATAATCTCTGCGTCTCTATAAAGTGATACTGATACTACAAAAAACTACTCTTCAATATTATATTCAATACAATTCAATACCATGTATGTACATTAAACATTACTTATACTGTAGGTCATATTGATAATTTTCCCTGATCTGCCTTTGTAAATAATTGCTGCTTGCAGTTCCTAAACCTGACTGTTTTGCCAACCTGACTGTCAGTTTTTAATTAGAATGAACTACTACAATACAAATATAGCAGCCCCCTCATAGAGTACAAAAAAGGAATTCCAACGGCACACAGGACTGTAGGAAATCTTCAAAATTTATTTCAAAGCGGAGTGCGATGCAACGTTTCGGGGTCAGTGGCACAATTTGCTTTTCACAAAGGCTGAGAGAATGTGTAGTCTTTCTTTGACTTTGTGTAGTCCTAGAATTTGACAATAATACAATACATAACACAATCTGTGATTCCTGATAACATTAAATTGTCTAAAATAAAAATAAAATAAATATTTACTGCTAACCATTGAAAAGACTTACAGTCATTTCATAATTAGAGACACAGCCCCCTCCGCTGGACACATACAGTTTTGACAAACATAATCAAGTTGTGGTATAGAATACAGGTATAGGACCTATTATCCAGAATGCTGGGACCTGGATTTTTCCGGATAAGAGATCCTTCCCCAGGGTCGGACTGGGGGGCCCGGGGCCCACCGGGACTCCAGTCCAGGGCCCCCCTACAGGCCCCCGTCCCCCTGCTGCAACGTGCCGTGCGGCGCCCTTCAGTGTGCATGCGCACACGGTGGCACCCTCTGTGTGCATGCGCGCACGGCGCTGCGTCTGCACGCATGCGCACACTGCGCATCGACGAAGATTTTTTTTTATTATTTCAAAAAACAAGATATCGGTCGAGGGGGCCTGGCCCGGCGGGGGGCCCACGAGGGTCGGGGCCCACCGGGTTTTTTCCCGGTGTCCCGCCGGGCCAGTCCGACACTGTCCTTCCCTAATTTGAACATTCAAACCTTGTCTCCTAAAAAAAAAAAATCATTTAAACATTAAATAAACCCAATAGGATTGTTTTGACTCTAATAAGGATGAATTATATCTTAGTTAGTATCAAGTACAAGGCACTGTTTTATTATTACAGAGAAAAAGGAAATTATTTGAAAAATCTGATTTTTTTATATAAAATTGAGTCTATGGGAGACAGACTTCCTGTAATTTGGTGCTTTCGGGACAATGGGTTTCCAGATAATGGATCCCATATATGCTTGTTTTATTACAGTTGGTTACATCTCTGCTTGATATAATAAGGCATTTTGTTTTTATTTCATACCTGTGTTATAATAGTACTAATTTCACTTGCATGGTGCAGAGAAAATTCTTAAAGCATTATTATCAATTTTACATATCCTGATATTAAGTTTTCCCTTGTTTTACACCATAATTTTGTGATCCAACCAATATACAGTATAATGCATAATGCATTTCCCTGAATCGCCAATCTCCCAGATTTGGTCCCCAAAAAAAACATAAAATAGGGGCTCTACTGTAATGTATTTTGAACGGCAAACAGGACAAGTAATAATTAAGATGAAAAGGCATGGCTTAGAAAAGCTGAAGGACTGGAAAGAAATGGCAGAAATTTGAATATATGAGTAAGTGAATTATCAGTGTTTAGAATGGAAACATTTTGCACGAGGGAGTGCACAACCAAACTGGAGGTCCGTTCTGTGACAAACATGATGTGCAATAGAAGCAGATATACAGAAGAGTTCTGTCAGATGAACCAACACTCTATGCCTGTCTATCATTGCATTCCTATATAAACACACATACTCTGAATGATATGCAATACTTAAAGAGGTTGTTCACCTTCCAAGCACTTTTTTCAGTTCAATTGTTTTCAGATTGTTCGTCAGAAATAAACTTTTTTCAATTACATTCCATTTTTTGTTATTTACAGTTTTTTCCAAAATTTAAGTTTAAAGTTGAATGTTCCTGTCTCTGGTATTTGAGTCTGTCAGCTCAGTAATTCAGGTGCAGACTTATACAGACTTTAAACTGTTACAATTTTGCAACATTTAGTTGATAAAATCTTTTTTAATATTCTATAGGCAGGGGCCTATAGAATATTAAAAAAATACATTGTTGGCATGTGGATTTAAAAAAACAAAAAACACATTGGTGTTCAGTAGAATTGAACTCGTGGCTTCAGCACTTCAACTTCACCTCCTTTTGTGACTTTGGGTCTTTTCGCAGCTTCAGGACTTCAGTTTCGGCCAGTGGCGTAACTAGATGTAGGGCCCCCAACATATCCAGTGTTTGTCCTGTTTTACCAATATATGTTCAAATTGCTCATCAATGAGAGCCTCATGGGGCCCCCTGTACCTCCTGGGCCCCCTGCAGCCGCAGGGTCTGCTTCCTCTGTAGTTACGCCCCTGGTTTCGGCTGTTTTCGTGACTTCGGGTCTTTTCACCGCTTCTGGAGTTCAGCTTCGGCTATTTTTGTGGCTGCGGGTCCTTCGGCTGTTCTCGGCACTTCCACATTTTGGCTGTTCGGGATGGCCATATGTACGGCTTCGGCACTCTCAAGGGGGGCCCGACTCTTTTTGAAACTGCAGCACCGCCATACACGCCCGGGCCCGGGACACTTGTCCCCCCTGTCCCCCCCTGATGGCGGCCCTGCTCGTGACCCCCCCTCCCAGAGCTGCTTTAGAAGGTGAAAAAATGACACTTTACACTTCAATATTAACATAACGTCACATATAGAAAATAGAAAGTAATTGTAAAAAGTCTTTATTTCTGGTGAACTATCAGAAACCAACTGAACTGAAAAAAAATTATTTGCACATGAAATTGCATCTGTGCATCCTACTTTTAATTCTGTGGGTATTTATATATTAAATTGCCCCTATGCCATTATGCAATGATTTCTGGGGCTATTTATTCATGGAACTGCTACTGTATTCATCCTTCAGTTTTTATAGTTTTTAATTTATTTGCCTTTTCATCTGACCTGGCTTTCAAATGGGGGTCACACAGTAGTCCCCAGGTAGCCCATAAACCATTGTACTATGGTCTGTATTGTTAAGAGATTAATTTTGTTATTTGTATGTATTACTGATCTTCTGGTTTTTTTTTTTAATGGGTGTGGTATTTGGGGGTGTGGCCAAAAATGGTTTAAAAAATATTTGGTGCTGCTGTTTCTGTTCGCTACCATAGAAGGGGGCCCTGTGGAAAGTGTAGCCTAGGGGCCTCACATGTCCTTAATCCGCCACTGACTGGTTCAATACCCATATTGTGTCCTTGGGATTTCTGATTTCCTTGTACTTCTGGCACCGGCACTTAGTGAGTTAGCGCTACATCCACTACCCATAATAATAGCACAGCTGAGGGGAAAGTTGCAGAACTTGCCAATGGTGTCTCAGGTAGCAGTGAAACAAACACTACAGATGTCAATGCCGGTGCAGGAATAATACAAAAACAATTCAAAGGTAGATATTGTTTCCCATGGAAAAATACACAAATCAGGGGCGTAACTATAGAGGAAGCCAACCCTGCAGCTGCAGGGGGCTCAGGAGGTATAATGGCCCCATGTAGGGTTGCTGCCAATGTTATTAATAGGGAAAACAGCACAAATATAGAAAGGCCGGTATTATTTTTCCAGAAAAGGTGGCAACCCTAGCCCCATAAGGTTCTAATTCATATACAATAAATATTGATAAAACGGGTCAACCTGTAGACATTTTGGGGGCCTGAAAAATAATTTGCTGTGGGGTCCAGTGATATCCAGTTACACCACTGACACAAATATATGAGTCTCTCTTAGGTAGGGTTGCCAAGTTTTCTGCAAAAAAATATCGGCATTCCTATATATTTGTCTTTTTTCCCTATTAATAACATTGGGATCAACCATTATTTTTACCGGCCAGGCTAGTAAAATACCGGCCAGTTGACAACCCTACTCTTAGGCCAATATTATATACATGTCGTTCTTAGGAATATTTTCTTACAGTCACAACCAACCTTAACCTAAGTAAGTGCATACTGAATAACCAGGGGCTGCTGGGGCAGTGACAGCAACTTTTTGCAGCAAAAACAAGGGCCCCAAGTCCCCAAATGGTGTTATGACTTGAGTGACTGCTGCTGATTCTCCATCTCAATTCTGACATTATATATTCTATTTCAGAATCACAGGGGAACTTGGAACAAGGTGGGGCAGGAGAGGCTGTTGCTCTCTAGAATTTTATTTCTGAATTTGTGTGCAAGTATTTTTATTTCTGTCTGTGATGCTTGGTAGGTACAGCTGTCAGTTCATGCAGATTATGTGCTTTTTTAAGCCAGCACGGTTGGTTGCTAAAGAAGCCGGAAGTGCAGCTCGGTTGCCGGGAGACAGAGGGGGGGGCTTGCTGTAGACACGTGGTTGGTGGGCAGGGTAATCTCCTAAACCTTGCAGGCCCCGGCTCCCCGGTCTTTCTGATAGCTGCTCCGGGTCAGCCATGGAGGGATTTCGGGAGGATCTTGTAAGCGCTCTGAGGGAGGTGGTGAGCAACAGCCACTGGCAGTGCGTGGGGCAGAAGGAGAGCCTCAAAGCTACGTGCACCAAGTAAGGGCCGGGACTTTATGTGTCTCTCCCTGCCCATTCCTGGTCTGCTGTTATTTGTGGCTTGTCTCCCTCCTCTCTGGCTCATATTCCCTTCTACATACATTTACCATCATGTTCCAGTCAAAAGTCCTGTTGGCCATAACACCCAGCTGATCCTGGGAATCCCAACAGGACATTGCTCTTATAAATGAACAGAACATGGGCAGACTGAGCCTGCAATTTCATTTGAACCAGTCCTGTTGTGCCTCCCTGCAGCTCAGGGCCCTATTCGGGTTTATAGAGGGCCCTTGTGTATTAGCATCAATTGAGTTATAATATATATATATATATATATATATATATATATATATATATATATATATATATATATATACTACTGCCGTAAAGCAAGTGCAAAGTACTGACAAGTGTTGTAAAATAACCAGTGCAATACAGTGATTCTGTGCTTGCTTTTATAATATAATTGACAGGGTTGACTGTAAGCACTGTATTGCACTGGTTATTTTACAACACTTGTCAGTACTTTGCACTTGCTTTACTGCAGTAGTCACTTTGTGGCACTGATGTCACTTCCTATTGATTGCTCAGGTAGTGCATTTTTTTTAAATGTGTTTAAAGGGGGGGGTTCACCTTTAATGTAACTTTTATTATGTTATAGAACGGTCTAAGCAACTTTTCAATTGGTTTTCATTATTTATTTATTTTAGTTTTATAGTTATTTGCCTTTTTCTTCTGACTCTTTGCAGCTTTCAAATGGGTGTCACTGACCCCTTCTAAAAAACAAATGCTCAGTAAGGCTACACTTGTATTGTTATTGCTACTTTTTATTAATCGTCTTTCTATGCAGGCCCACTCGTATTCATATTCCAGTCTCTTATTCAAATCAATGCGTGGTTGCCAGGGTAATTTGCTTAAGATGCAAATTGAAGAGCTGCTAAATAACTCAAAAACCTTCAATAATAAAAAATAAAAAACAATTGCAAATTCTCTCAGAACATCACTCTATATCATACTAAAAGTTATTTAAAAAATGAACAACCCCTTTAACACAGAGCATATTATAGGAAAGGCTGTATATTATAGGTCCCCATTGTTATTACAGTTGTCTGAAATTGAAACAATGTATATACTAATATAAAATAATCCTATATAACAGGGCTACCTATTTCCTGTTCACAGCTTTGTCGTCTGCTGTACCAGTTTTTTGACAAGCAGCAGTGTCACTATTGTTCAGATGTGCTGCAGATAAAACAGTTGAAACCTTATGCTGAATAGTAATTGAATAAAGGATTCCCCAGAGACGTCAGGATCCTGTTTCATTCAGCATGAGGATTCTTAATGTGACCATAGTCGTTACAATTACGATCTTTCCTGGAAAAGATCTTTCCAAGAAAGATCATCATTTCAATACACACGATGTGTAGAGCTGAATTGTCCGATATACAGGGAGAAACAATAGAATTCTACCTGTATCTGATGAATCAGCACTAACAATGGCTGATGTTCGGGTCCCTTCTAAGGCACCCAGTCAAAATTTTCCGGCCAGCCTGATCGCCAAACTGACTAATATCCAAGTCCTCTGCCTATATTGGCCGGCTCGTTTCCCACTATACATGCATCAAATATTACACGAAAATTAATTTTGTACGATATTATCGTTTATTATCGTATTACACTAAAGGACATCCCTAATTCAGCAGTGTATTCATATTCATATAATATACTATTTCTCTTTCAGGCTGTACTCAGAGGATGGTGAACATTTGGTTCTAATTCATACTACTGATGATAAATTCTATGCCATGGATTCTTCATGCCCCCATGAAGGTATACAGATTCTAATGTACAAAAGAATTCTAACTAATGTCATTTTAATAAATTGCTTGCTAAAATTGTCATAATAAAGCATCCTGTATTTGCCTTCACGTAGTAAACCTTAGTGTTCTGCTCTACTGACAAATCATACAGTTTCTCTCTTGGGGGAATTTTCTTTCTTGACTTTACTTGCCTTTTAAGAAAATGTTTTTTTGTTCACACTTTGATTACAACAATTTGTGCCAAACAGGCGGGCCGCTGGAGCAGGGAGACATTGAGGAGTTGTGCGATGGTCGATTGGCATTAACTTGTCCTTGGCATTATTTTGAGTTCTGCTTGGATGACGGCTCTTCCTCTACTGGGTTACAGGTCAGAACATTATGGCAAATAACATTTGGGCATCAGGGATGCTACAGTGTGAAAACAGCAAAAATCTCGATAATGGACAGCACCTTTTTATGTAGATAAAAAGCCTTTATTGTTACATGGCTACGACCAACGATACAGTAACGTTTCAAGCCACATCCTGGCTCTTTGTCAAAACTCGTTTCAAGGATGTGGCTCGAAACGTTACTGTATCGTTGGACGTAGCCATGTAACAATAAAGGCTTTTTATCTACATAAAAAGGTGCTGTCCATTATCGAGATTTTTGCTGTATACTCAATACAGCAAAAATCTCGATAATGGACAGCACCTTTTTGTAGCCACTATCGGAACGTGCACCTACGGAGTGGAGGAGTGTGTGCTGACTTGTATATCCTTCTACAGTGTGAAAACATACATATGTGCTCTATTGGCAGCACTTAAGCAATAATGTTCATGGCACACATAGCTTTTGTTTTGATGCACCGAATTCGGTTCAGGATTCGACCTTTTTCAGCAGGATTCAGATTTGTCCGAATCCTTGTGTCTGGCCAAACCTAATCCTCATATGTAAATTAGGGGCGGCAAGGGAATCGTGTGACTTTCAGTCACAAAGCAAGAAATTAAAAAAAACATTTTTCCATTTTTTCCTTTCCCTCCCCTAATTTGCATATGAAAATTAGGATTTGATTCTGTGTTAGGCCAAATCTTTCACGAAGGATTCAGGGATTTGGCCGAACCCCAAATAGTGGATTCAGCGCATCCCTACATAGAATACCTTGTCATTTCTGGGCCAAAATGTACTTGTCGGCAGACAGTTGCTCTTCACTTCCATGGCAGGAAACACAAGCAGAGCAAATGCAATGTATTCTATTAGCCTAGAGCCATTTATTCTATGTTGCTGATCTGTAGGCAAAGAGGGTACAACAGGCCCACAGTGATGCAAAAGACCTCATTTATATCAATGGAATTTGGGCTGTGACACACCAGCAATTTAACCACTGCAGAACTCTCCGCTTCTTTTCTCATATCACCTCCAATTCAAAAGAATGGAAAATACTCAGTAAGTCTCTGAGAGACTGACTCATAATAGGGGCACTTTCTCCCATTTAGGTTAATTCTTTTGTTTGACCCCCTCAGAACCAGGTATACGAGGTGAAGGTTCATGAAGGGAAGGTTTATATCCAAACGCAGAATGCTCTGTCTCTCACCCCTTGGAAGGAAACTTCATGTACGGTTCCTGGTAAGTGTTACATTTACCTCCTTTTTGTTTAAATGTTTATTAAACAAGCCGGATTTTAAACCAAAGATCAAACCTATACAATGACATTTACCTCATTTGTAGAGGGAGAGTATTCATTTCACCAATATGCAGTGTGTATAATCTTCCAGTTTTATATCTCTTGTTAATCCGTTAGTGCCCTGTATTTACTTTATCAAGTATGTAGTAAAACATACAGAATCCAGCGATATAATATATGCATTTTAATTGTGAAAAAAAGATTTACGTTTTCAATAATATAGGTGGGGTTCCCTTTTACACAAATGTGAATTTTAAAGCTCAAGTTTTCAGTGCACTCTTGTCATAAAGAACTTTGGGTGATGATATGTTCTCTGTATTTCATAGTTAATTCTGCGCCTGCAGCCATCTCGGAGGATTCAGATGCTGAATCTTCTTTGTCCTATTGGGCCTGCAAAATTCTCAACACTTCGGATCCACAAGAGAAGGTGAGAGACTTGGACAATAAACTTTGAAGTAAATTTAAATGTGGGTAACTGGTTGATAGGTCCTGTACATATGAGTGTTAGGAGCAGCTTTATATGCTCATTTCAGTTAGCAGGCACCCAATCACAATGAGCCTGTTGGGTTGTTAGTGTTGATTTTTCTGATTAACAACCTCCAAAAAGTTTAGCTATTGAAGGAAATGAAAGGATATATAAGAGGAGATTACTTGCTCATTATTTACATTGTTGACTGGCTCAGTGGGGAATAAAGAGGAGAATGTTGTTCTTGGTAATTGGTCAAAGTAAAATTGTTTCAGACTAGGATCCCACGTCAGTGGAACAGTCAGTAGAGTTTTCTTAAGGGCCCTGTGGATGTTGCTGAACTACAATTCTGGCCCCACACAGATAAGAAATAGGGCTCAAGGGTAGATGTGAGTTATTTAAAGTAGGGTGAACACAGGCAGGTGTTCTTGAAGATGTATGAGTGGAAGATGCAGAGGGTGGAAAAGACATGAAACACTTTATTTAATCATTTCCGTAAATACATTTCCAGGTAAAGCTTACACAGCATGTACAAACACTGTGGGAATCCGGAAGAATCCCAGACATCGGTCAAATGGAGCCTCCTGCCCAGCCAAAACGTAAAGAGAATCTAATCATTGTACAACCAGGAAGGATTAAGAGGGGAAAGGGTGGAACGCTGGTGAGTGGAAAGGATAAATATAAGGATAACTTCAGATGTGGAGATTTTTCCCCAGACACAGATTCTGGAAACATATTGCCTGCAATTATCTCTTAGGAGATACAATCTGAACCCAGTTGCAGTGCAGTATGATTGTTGTTCTCTAGAATTTGCTTACAGACAATTTCAGCTGTTTTGCTACTACAGCTTGTTTAGGGCAAAGCTCTGGCAACACATTTCTATGAACTACCATAACCGAAATGTAGATATCCGTAAATATTGCCTTTTACGTTTTTTAACCTGATCCATCATTCTCTGTGCTGCCTCAGAGATCACCTGACCAGAAATACTCCATCTCTAACTGTAACAAGAATAAGTGTGGGGAGTAAAAGACAGAACTTAAAGGAGAACCAAACCCTAAAAATTAATATGGTTAAAAATGCCATATTGCACATACTGAACGTACTGCACCAGCCTAAAGTTTCAGCTTCTCAATAGAAGTCCTGGATCATTCAGCAATGATCCAGGACTTCAAACTTGTCACAGGGGGTCTCCATCTTGGAAAGTGTCTGTGACACTCACATGCTCAGTGGGCTCTGAGCAGCTGTTGAGAAGCTAAGCTTAGGGGTCGTCACTAATTATCAAGCAGAAAATGAGGTTGGTCTGTAATATAAGATGATGCTACAGGGCTGATTATTAAATTCTGATGCTAATTGCACTGGTTTCTGAGCTGCCATGTAGTAATTATCTGTATTAATTACTAATCAGCCTTATATTGTGACATTTCTATTCTATGGGGCCCATTTACTTAGCTCGAGTGAAGGAGTAGAGGGAAAAAAACTTCGAATTTCGAATGGTTTTTTTTTGGGTAATTCGACCATCGAATGGGCTACTTCGACCTTCGACTACGACTTTGAATCGAACGATTCGAACTAAAAATCGTTCGACTATTCGACCATTCAATAGTCTAAGTACTGTCTCTTTAAAAAAAACTTCGACCTCCTAGTTCGCCACCTAAAAGCTACCGAAGTCAATGTTAGCCTATGAGGAAGGTCCCCATAGGCTTAGCTATCTTTTTTTTTTTTTTGGTCGAACAAAAATCGTTCGATCGATGGATTAAAATCCTTCGAATCGAACGATTCGAAGGATGTAATTGTTCGAACGAATAGCGCTAAATCCTTCGACTTTGATATTCAAAGTCGAAGGATTTAACTTCGACAGTCGAATATCGAGAGTTAATTAACCCTCAATATTCAACCATAAGTAAATTTGCCCCTATGTGTACTGTATATGGTGAGTCAGTCCCTAAGCTCAGTAAGTGACAGCAGCACAGAGCATGTGCAGTGAATCAGCAGAAAAGAAGATGGAGTTACTTTACTGCTAAAGGGATGTGATTGCCTTGGGCTAGTACAGAAGCCCAAAACATAATGAACATCGTTCTGCTCTACTTCTTTAGTTAAGCTTTAGTTCTTCTTTAATTGGTTTGTTGGTCCTAACATGTATGTGTGCCCTTGGTTTGTGTGTTCTTAAGATGCCAATTTTCTGCTTAGGATTACCCAATGGCAAATACTGCTAAAAAAAAGTATATTAGTATGAAAACTTTTTTTATTTTTTTTTTTTAGATGAAGCAGGGTTTTGAATATGAGCTGTTTTATGCAATACATTTTTTATAGAGACCTACATTGTTTGGGAGTATAGTTTTCCTTTAACACATGGCCAAAGGCAGGTGCAAAGTAGACTGTTCCCTTGTGCCCATAGTGCTGTGGGCTGGAATTAACAAAACACTATAGGCACTACAGATTTAAGTGCTATAAAGTCACAGTGTAAGTGTTCCTGTATTTCATTTATGTGAATGCGTGCTGTTTACTGCTGTCTTTTTTATCCTTCTCATAGCATCTATACTGATGTATACATTGGCTAATTAAAGCAGATCATCTAAGTTTGATATGAGCATAATTCAGCTTTCATGAAACATCAGTAAATCTCGGGTTTTACATACCAAGTACAAATGTCCTTCCTCACAAGTTTGCTGTTTCATATATAACGATGAAGAAGTTAATAAAAATGTTTTTGTTTTGTCTTAGACCAGCAGGATTGCTCTGTTGCATTCAATGGCCAACATTGAGCAATGGGCAATAGACCTGTCATGGGACATCGTTGCTCGCTTTGCCCATTTCAAACTGCGCACGGGAGAGACACTGCCAAGGGATTTCTTCTCAGACTTTGTTAAAGTGGCTGGAGATGAAGCCAAGGTTTGTAGACCAACACTTTATGTAATTCTGCCCATTGTGACCTCATTCCAGTGTCGATAATAAATGGGATGGCAGAGAGGTGACCTTGCATTCTTCTCTGTGTGTTATTAGCTTTTCTTCCACAAGTAGCTATTAAAGTGGTTGTTCTCTCTCATCAGCACTATAGTCTGCTGGAGAAGCGACTGTCAGAACTGGACAGCAACTTTGGAGCTCTACCTGTGCACAATGGTGAGTGTTTGCTTTGCATGCTGTTGCAAAAACTAAAAACATGCTTATTACACACTAACTGTGTGTGTCTGCCACAGCTTGATCCAGGCTACAACACATTGGAATTGTTTATATCTATTTGCAGTTGTTTTGACTACAGTGTAGTTGATGGTAAAGTCTTCCAAAAAATATAAAGTGTTAAGATGTTTTGTTGAGGTTATATCACTGCGACCTTGTTCCTAGGCTTGTGGCAGTCGGCTGCAGATACAGCTCATGATCTACTTGGGCGTCTGGCTATTGTGCACATGGTCCATGAAGCAAGGTAAGCACATTTGCTCAATATAGTTTTTAGATTTCATTACAGCTTGGCCTGTTTGCTTTTTATATGATTCATATTTTCCAGACTGTATAGAGAAACCGACATTTTAAGGAAAATGTCAAGAAAAAGAAAAATGCCACATTTAAGGGAAAAACCATCAGTGTAAAAATATGATATTGTTCATGATTAATCTCTTATGCTCGTCACTTTCAGTGATGTTTCTTAGAATGATGTGCTACCCACAATAACCTATTTTTTGGAGCTCCATACTTCTCTATTTACTCTTTTTTCTTTTGTATTTTTATACCATGTTTTTCTTTTCTAGTTCCCTCCCTTTCAACCCATCCCTTCTGATTTCCCCTTGTTTTTGTTCTGGTTACCATTGTTGATAATCCTCACAATACCCTTACATAAAACTGTTGGTTTTGACAGCTGCCTGTGGCCTACTTTGCCAAGCATGGTTTGCTGTTTGCAGGCAGGGCTATTAGATGGACTGTACCACTATGAGGAGGTGCACTCCATATTGCCAGGTGATGTGGGGCATTATGGCCTAACACATTTGGACAAAGGAGTCCTCAAATAATGTTAACACTAATGTTATTGCCATTAGTCCTGCGACAGCATATAGTGCTGAGAACCCATAGAAGGAAGCAGAGAGTCAAAATTACTAGGAAATGAAATTGAACTCCAGAGCAGTTTTGTTGTAAAAAAGGTTTTCATAGCCGGCTACCTTGAAGTCTATCTAATACCAATGGCAAGCACTGCAGATAAGATATTTGGAAAGGATTTTAGCAAAAGGGGCCCTAGCCTGGACTCACATGATATAAAATGGGTTTCTTAAGACTACCGTATTTGGCACACGCACAATAGTGATTGCAAGTCCAGGCAGTTGGATCAGTGTTCCTTTTGTGAAATAAAAAAAAATTAGTCCTTTCCCAATATACGATTACAAAGCAACCCATGTTTACACCCAGACTCATCATGTTTGAGGCTGCCACCACTCACACACCTCTCATACTATATTGAGTGTAGGTGTATACAATGAAATGATGGGTCACACCCATCAGTACTACCACTTATTTGTGGTGTGCATCAGGGATGATTCTTGATCAGGGCCATGAGTCCTGCCTGATACATCCGTATGCAGCAATGAAATGGACCAAACTAACCGCATTCCTAGGCATTTCCTGATTCTTGTTATTCCTTTGAAGACAGATCAGTAATTGAGTGATCTACGGTAAGTTGGATGTACATTTATTCTTTCTTCATTTTTTTCTTTTAGAGGATTAGACGTTCACCCTCAGACAATGCAGCGATTTTCCACTCACGGAGACGAGAGCTCTGTCCGAATAATGGAAGTAATATACTCAGATGAGATCACTCATGTGGCTGCGGGACTGAAATGGTTCACTTACATCTGTGCCAAGGAGCAGCGGGTATATACTTTAGAAATATTAAATGTTCTTTAATCTACAGAGATTTCCTTAAAGGGGACATCCATATAAAGAACTACTTGTTTGATATGGTTGCCAAATTGAGTGGCTCTTTGACAGATATGGCTACCCAGGATCTGGGCCAAATCAGGCCAATCTGATCTTTTGAACATACAAACAGTCATCCAGCACTTTACTAGTAAGAGCTTACTTTTCAGGGGTGCACGCGAAGCAATGTGTTCACATTCACATCTTTGTTGCTTCACTTGTATTAGCAACAAAAGCTAAGTTAGCTTCCATGCTATAAATAAATGTATTGCAACACTGTATACATTCGGGAACTGAGGTGATAATGAATATACATTGTTACAATGTGGTTTTAAACAAAGTACCTTGATTGTAGCCACTAGAGGGCATTACCTGAGTGGATATTTAAAGGGATACTGTCATGGGGAAAAAAAAATGTTTTCAAAATGAATCAGTTAATAGTGCTGCTCCAGCAGAATTCAGCACTGAAATCCATTTCTCAAAAGAGCAAACAGATTTTTGTACATTCAATTTTGAAATCTGACATGGGGCTAGACATATTGTCAATTTCCCAGCTGCCCCAAGTCGTGTGACTTGTGCTCTGATAAACTTCAGTCACTCTTTACTGCTGTACTGCAAGTTGGAATGATATCACCCCCTCCCTTTTTCCACCCAGCAGCCAAACTAGAGAACAATGGGAAGGTAACCAGATAGCAGCTCCCTAACACAAGATAACAGCTCCCTAACACAAGATAACAGCTGCCTGGTAGATCTAAGAACAACACTCAATAGTAAAAACCCATGTCCCACTGAGACACATTCAGTTACATTGAGAAGGAAAAACAGCAGCCTGCCAGAAGGCATTTCTCTCCTAAAGTGCAGGCACAAGTCACATGACCAGGGGCAGCTGGGAAATTGACAAAATGTCTAGCCCCATGTCAGATTTCAAAATTGAATATAAAAAAATCTGTTTGCTCTTTTGAGAAATGGATTTCAGTGCAGAATTCTGCTGGAGTAGCACTATTAACTGATGCGTTTTGAAAAAACATGTTTTCCGATGACAGGATCCCTTTAAGAGTTGTAAATTTGTAGATGCATACTTTGTCAGCTTGAAAAAGGACCGGGAGGTCCGAAACGTTGCTGTGCCAGATGTAAAGTTGTAATAAAGGCGGTTTTATTACTACCCGGGAGTGCTGCAACTTACTATGGATTTCAATCTGATCTTTTAGCCAAAGTTAATGAGGACTTGATTTTCAAGGTTTTTCACTTATCCAACTTACAATTGTTGAAATATTTGGGCTGTAATAATTATTTTCCTTTATAGGACTGCTTGTCTACTTTCCATGAGCTGGTACCATTGTATTTCAAAGGATACCTGAAACCCCCTTTCAATACAGAGGGTAGAAGATCAGCAGGGATGTCAGAGGAGGTAATGTGTTAACTTTAAAATGCCTCTAATTTGTTTCTTTCCCTTCTATTCTTTCTAACTATAAAGGTTTCAAATTGTAGCCTTCCCTCAATATGATCTACATGCCAACAGAAAATGCTTGCTTTCTTAAAGATACAAGAAGAGCAACGACTTGTAATGACCTTTAGTGGACAGAGCTGTACTGAAATCTATCAGCTGTATTTGATATTCATACATTAATTAAAGTGATTAAATGTTGTAGGGCTGGGTTCTCGAAAAAGGTTTCTAAATATTCAAGTTTAGTTTATTAACACTGTTTTTTTTAAATAATGCTTCCTTATACAGTGTGCCTCCTGCACACCCATGTGTCCTTGTAGTGCTTGCCTCCTTACATTCAACCCTCTGATCACCAACAGAGTCAGTGTTTCTTTCTAAGCCCATGTCGGTGAGCCTGTCATTAGTCAGATACTGAGTTTAGACTATGTAATTCATCCAGTTAATTCAGTGCGGTTCCACTCCAGTCCAAGTTAAAGTCAAGTTCCAGGTGTGAACAAGCCCACCTCGCTGGTAATAATATGTCTTTACTTATAAAGAGCAGTGAAAACTGCTAGAATATTAAAGGGATTCTCTGAGTGGCTGCCATATTTGTGCAGCATTAGGCTGTTGGCATTAGAAACTCTGACAGGTTGATAAGGGACAGTCAAGTTGACAATACTTAGATACTTCAAGTAACCATTACTTACAAAAGAAGCCCTATCAGCCACAAACATCAACATGACCTATCGGTAACTTTTATATTTATAGTCTGAAGAGTAGTTTTTAGCATCAATATCACAATATTTACTTGCAATCAGTACCTTGTTTCTCTTGTTTCAGTGGTACTTGCCTCTGGTTAAGCCATCTTGACATTTCTACACTGACAGCCTCAGCAACTTCAGAAGTCTCTGTGCTTGTTTTAAAGCACTTCCTCAGCTAATGATGTTCATAGAGGAATCGTAAGACAAAGGAGAATTTTTAAATTGTTTAACACAACCATTCCCATGTTTATGACAAATTAGGGGCCGATTCACTAACTTCGAGTGAAGGATTCGAAGTAAAAAAAACTTCGAATTTCGAAGTGTTTTTTGGGCTACTTCGACCATCGAATGGGCTACTACGACCTTCGACTTCTACACAAAGGATTCGAACTAAAGATGGTTCGACTATTCGACCATTCGATAGTCGAAGTACTGTCTCTTTAAGAATAAACTTCGACCCCCTAGTTCGCCATCTAAAAGCTACCGAACTCAATGTTAGCCTATGGGGAAGGTCCCCATAGGCTTTCCTAAGTTTTTTTGATCAAAGGATATTCCTTCGATCGTTGGATTTAAATCATTCGACCCTTTGTGAATCGGCCCCTAAATGTCAAGATTTACCTGTCACTACTTTTTCATTCATGTTATTTATAATTTCTACTTTAACAGCATAAAATGGGATTTTATTATGAAACTGTCATTAAAGAGATCCTTTATTAAATTATGCTTTTATCAAAATATGTCCGTTTTGAGTTCTTGTAGGCTTTCTTTAAATGTAAAGGAAATCAGATATTCGATCTAAGAGTCAGACCTTCAGCTGAATACACAAGGTGCTGATGAACTAAGCAGCACTTTATGGTAGCAGTCAGAATCTTAGGGAATGCATTGTACAGTATACAAATAAGATGAAAAATGGAAACGCTGTAATATGTTTCAGGACACAGAAGCACTAACTTACAATTCTGGATTCTGCACAGTGTCATTTTAGTAATAAAATATACATCTGGACCATGTAGTATACAGAAGCCTTAATCATGCCACATTTATGGTCTTCATGTGAATTTTACTTCTTTGCTTAATATATAATCAGTAGCACAGAGTTAAATCAAAGACTTGCTGTTAATAACAGCATTAACATTTCAATGTGTAGACTCGTAAGTGCTGCACTTTGCAAGGTTTTCAGGAGCTTGTCCCTGTCACACAGTTGCTCCAAGAGGTGAGGAGCAATCCAACATACTGCTTCTCTACTGAGATACTTGCTTCTGTTTGGGAATCTTTGCTTTGGGTGATAGATGCAGTGTGTGGAAGCGACACTCCTCTGGCTGCATATCAGTCTTCTGTACAAACCAAGGATGTAGGTACCCATTATAGAAATCTGAGGCAGAGAGCTTCCTCTTTAGTACTATTGTTCTGACCCCAACCCAGCCATCCTGCCAAGAGAAAAAAATATATTAAAGTAGCTCAAAATAAAGATCCATCATATCTTCATGTAAGTTCTACAAAATGACAAGCTGAATAATATTCCATTACAGATGACCCTGTAAGCACTGTAGGGTTGGTGTATCAATCTGGATAGTAAAACAAGAGAAACATCGGCCTGGACCTTAGTAGTAAGTGGATACACACTTATTAGCTCTGTTGCAGGCTGCCCTGGTTGCTATGAAGGACTGTAGTGCACATACAAGGCAATCGCACTGTATATAAACTATTTCATGAGCTAAAACTGTAACATCTGTAAAATCAGCTGACCAGCTCATGTCTCTCATTTCCCAGTAACAGTTTGAAGTGTTCAATAACCTGAATCACTGCTGCGCTGTATTATGCAGTGAAATGTTCTTTTTTAAAGATATAAAGTGGAGCTTCAACATAAACAAAATCTTAAATTCCCCTGTGCCACCTGTTATAAAGGTCACAGTTGCTAGTATGATTAAAAGCTTTCAAACCGAGCCATAGTTTTTGAGCTTACAAGCCACTATTCTTATATTCAGTAAACACACACAGCTAAATGACAATTGGCTCTCCTAGGAGACCTACCTTGCAACATACGAGAAGGAGTTGAGCTGCGCGGTGATATTGAAGGCACCCGGGCTTGCTGACGGAGTCTGCAAACAAAATGTAGAGAGAATAAAATGCCTTTGTGTTCTCTCTATTTATTAGAAAGTGCAGTATGAACAGTGTATGCTTCTATATATGTATATATTACAGTTGTAATATTTGTCAACTTTGTTAAGTAACTAATGACATTATGGATATGATATTGAAGTTTCACTGGGCCATTTGGTTGCTGTGTAAAGGAAATAGCACCCAACCAACATTGTGGAATATGGAAAAGTCTTCATTCTGAGGAAGCAAATAACATTGCAGGTTTCTCAAATCATTTACTGCCAATCCTAAAAAAATACATTGAACTTGCTCACAATAATTGTCTCCCAGCAGTAAGAACAGGTGCCGCTTGGTTGGTTTACCTTACCCCAACTCTGATACGGACTCTATTGTAGCTGCAATATGAGTGAACAAATGGCTAAATACACTGGTAGAGACAGCATGTTAATATACCGGATAATATACCTCTTTTACTAGATAGATTACTCAATATTAATCTGTTCCAAAGGCTTAGATGTTCCCTTTCTCTGCCAAATCCTTTGCATTTTCTTTACCCAAAATATCCATTGCTTTACCTATTGATGTTATCTGTTATCTGGAAACCCGTTATCCAGACAGATCCAAAATACGGAAAGACCATCTCCCATTGACTCCAATTTAAAATAGATCTTTTTCTCTGTTATAGTAAAATTGTACCTTGTTCTTGATCCCATCTAAGATAAAATGTAACTTTATAGGAGGCAAAACAATCTCATTGGGTTTCATTTATATTTAAATTATCTTTTAGTGATGGAGATCCAAATTACAGAAATACTATATACCTTATCTGGAAAACCCCAGGCCCATTACTTTTGGATAACAGGTCCCACACCTGTATTTATAGATACCAACCTGAAACTTTAACAGAGTCTGGAATTTCCACAAAGTTAAGAAGTTTAATGGGTGAGCCCATCCAGACAGCCTGCAAGGGCATCTATTAAAGAGAAAGAGAGGGAATCACATCTGAATTGCTGGTATGTTCTAATCTATGAAGGCACAATATTGCTGCAAGATCTTGAACTTGTAACATTCATGTAAAGCAATAAAACACACACACACATATAGATAAAGGATAATGCAGGGACATTCCACTTTTCACATCAGATTTAGGGCACTAGGACACATACTTTCACATGTTTGAAATTTCTGTATATGCAGGGTTAAAAGCGTTAGTCATTATTATTATCCAGACACTGACATTCTATAGGTTAGTTATTGTTGTGTTTAAATCATTTAGCTTTTTGTTCAGCAGCTCTCCAGTTTGGCATTTCAGCAGCTATCTGGTTGCTTGGGTTCAATTTACCCTAGCAACCACGGAAGTGGACTGAGTGAAGTACTGAAAGAACAGTCGTGGGCCTGAATATAAAGAGAAGTAACTGTGAAGTTACAATAAACTAGTAGCAATCGTTTTACGTATGAGTTAGTGACCCACATTTGAAAGCTGACCAATAATTCAAATTATAAAATATGAAGACCAATTGAAATTATGCAAAAAAAATAGGTGATTCTATAAAATACTAAAAGTTAACTACCCATTGAAGAAAAAGGAAAATGAATGCAATACTATTGTGTCTTGGAGGTGGAAGCTAAGAAAGCTCATTTATTGAAGCAGGGCAAGGTGCAAAGCTCTTTTTTTACCACAATGCACCTGGCTCCCATGGCTTTCAGCTTGCACACCCCTTATCTGCTATACTAAAGCTGTTAGAAGGAGCATCTTTGGGTGCAAGGCATATGTTCTGGGCTCCCATGCCATTAGTCCATATAGTGCACCAACTAACTTTAATAATTGACTGCTAAATTGCCTTACCGAAAATCCAACAGCTCGTTCAAGACGTATAATCTGCTCTGGCGTCTGCTCGTCCCATTTAACACAGCTCATAGCAGCTGTAATCTTGGGGGCTGCAAACATAAATACCATAACAAGATAATGCCTGGGCTGATAACCAAACACAATGATCTGTATGATATAAAGAGTATATACGGATAGGCAATGTCATATTAATATTATGGGCAAGAGCTTACTAGGAAGAATATAGAACAGCAGGTATGGATAGATGCTAGAGGCTCTGTGCTCTTAACAGCGGCACAATATAAGACAGTCTGTGCAATTGGGGTAATAATAAGAGTCTAGGATGATTCACAGTGCTATTAGTAGCAAAAACCAACAATTAATGTGCCATAGTCCTAGGGTATAACAATAGCACATGCACAGTATAATGAAATGGGTGTATGACCAGATAGATTTACAACACAGGATAACAGTAATAATATTGGAAACACTTACCAAAAATTACCCCTTCTTTCGGCTGCTCTGTACTGTGTTCTAGGCACTGGGGTAAGTTCTTCAATACAGAAATGAGCTGAAAGAGATAAACATACAGAATATCAGCACTGGCTTTACCAGGTCCAATGAGCAGGAGGAAGCTCTACAGTAAACTCTCCAGTGGCTAAAATAATCTAGCTGTCCTTTCTGTATATAAATATAGGCACATGTTCACACTGAGGGGTTAGCCTTTATTTTCAAGGGACATCTTTCCACAATTTAAAACTTGTAGGGTCCTTATATTAAACATCCAGTACATGCAACTCCTGGTCTAGTAGTGCCAATTAACTGTGGGAACAGAAAATCTTAAGCCCCTACATTTACTATGTACTATATACATTTTGTCTGAATCCCCTAATTTCTAATGTGATGTGATTTAATTCTCTGTACTGATGCTCTGCATATTTGATGAAATTATTGTATCCATTAATAGCGTTTGATGCTACAAAGAGCTGTGAAATAATAGCACGCTTAACACACTGTAAACTGTATGTAGAAAATGTAATTTGTATAAATGTATCATTTCACTACAGAAAATCTCCCATTGCTCTTGTATGTTTCCATATTAAATTCCATAAAAACTCAAGAAACAATGACATCTAACACTTTAGTAATGGCTGGATCACTACTTAGTAGCCAATGGTTAACAAAAAAACATCACAATCCCAGGGTAGCCAGCTTGCCCATAATGCATTATCTTCCCCGGCACCCAATCAATTCCTATTTACACCACTGAGCAAGAGACCATTTACCCTTTACCATTTCAGCCCCGTATTTAGACAGCACAGCTTCCAGCTCCTTAGCAGTGCACCTTGGAGGAACAGGGTACACCTCCTGCATGACAATAGGGCCAACATCAAACCTAAGGGAATAAAAAAACATTTAGTTATTAATAGGGATGCACCAAATCCACTATTTTGGCCGAACCCCCGAATCCTTCGCAAAAGATTCAGCCGAATACTGAACCAAGTCCTAATTTTCATATGCAAATTAGGGGTGGGAAGGGGAAAATATTTTTTACTTCCTTGTTTTGTGACAAAAAGTCATGCGATTTTCCTCCCCGCCTCTAATTTGCTTACGCAAATTAGGATTTGGTTCAGCCGAATCCAAATCCTGCTGAAAAGGGCCGAATCCTGGAAACCGAATCCTGAATTTGGTGAATCCCTAGTTATTAATAATTCTGAACTCATCCAGAAGTAGCAATACAGCGAAAGCAAAAAGAATAGGAAACCATAATAGTAAAAGAAGAGATATAGACAAATGTGTGTAGGATAAGGGAGAGTGTGAGACAGATGGAAAACAAGGCTTAAAGGAACAGTTCAGTGTAAAAATAAAAACTGGGTAAATAGATAGGCTGTGCAAAATGAAAAATGTTTCTAATATAGTTAGTTAGCCAAATATGTAATGTATAAAGGCTGAAGTGACTGGACGTCTAACAGAACAGAACACTACTTCATGCTTTTCAGCTGTCTAACTGAGTTTAACACTATAGCCATAGCAACCAATCAGTGATTAGCTTTTTAAAAGCAGCTGCAAGTAGAACAATGAATGCAACAATTTGATTGGTTGCCAAGGGTTACTGCCCAGTGTTGATAAATGACCCCCAGTGACTTTAAGGGGGGGCCACATGGGACATAACTGTTCGTTGAGTTTGTAATTGATCCTCAGCATTCAGCTCAGATTCAAAAGTTATGGCCTGTGTGGGCCCCCGCTCAAGTTACTGATTGGTTACTGCCTGGTAACCAATCAGTGGAAACCAAGAGAGCTGCAAAGCAGGAAGTAGTTTTCTGGCTATTATGTTACACATCCACTCACTCCAGCCTTTATACATTACATTTTTGCCTAACTATATTAGAAACATTTTTTATTTTATACAGCCTATTTACCCAGTTATTTTTATACTGAAAAATTCCTTTAAGAAATATTTGGTTTCCGTTTGAGAAATGTCTTGTTTTACCTTTTTGGTCTTATCTGCATGATAGTGACACCGGTATTTTCATCCCCATTCAGAATAGTGTGGATTATGGGTGCTGGACCTCTCCACCTGGGCAGGCAGCTGGGATGTACGTTCAAGATACCACTGTAAGCGAGATCTGTCTATCAGAGATTGTCTTACAAAAGATGGCCCTGGCCCTTTACCAACAAACAAAGCAGGGAACTTACTATGGAAATTTTAAAATGAGGTCCTCGCTGAGGAGTCGCCCAAATGATGCCACGACTCCAACGTCAAATTGCTCACATTGTCCCGTCTGTGGCCAAACATGGAAAGGGATCCCGTGGTTTACAGCATAGTTCTTCACTGGAAGGCCCTTAGGCAAATATGTAGGCAACGTGACCACCTCTAGCCTTCCAATTATTGGTTCATGTGTGCTTTTGCTGAGAAAAAAAAGTGTCATATTTAAAGGGGTGGTTCAACTTTAACGGAGAACCAAACCCTTAATTATAAAACCCCTACCCCTGACCCTACATAGACCTCCCTCCCTGCTCCCCCCCAGCCTAGCTGTTACCTTTGGTAAATTCCCCTAACTCTTTACTCTGCAGTTTCAGCAGAGCTCACGGGCGCCATCTTCCGGCTCTTCTGTAATCTTTGGGTCTTCCGGCGCTTCAGCAATTTCCGTCAATTTCGGCGCATGCGCAGTTGTCAAAGACCTGAAGACTGCTCCAACTGCGCATGCACCGATATGGCGATTACTTTCCGAGGAAGACTGAAGAGAAGACAATGTCGTCCGTGAGCTCCGCTGCACTGAATCTGCAAAGAGAGGTAAGTAAAGAGTTAGGGGTATTTACCGAAGGGAACAGCTAGGGGGGAGGGGATCTATGTAAGGTAGGGTTTTTTATAATTAAGGGTTTGGTTCTCCTTTAAGTTAGCTTTTAGAATGTTATGTCCTTTTTTTATAGTTTTTGAATTATTTGTCTGTTTCTGACTATTTCTAGTCACTGACCCCATCTAAACGAATGCTTTGTAATGCTACAAATGTATTGTTATTTTATTATTTCTATCCAGGCCTATTCATATTCTAGTCTCTCAATAAATTCAATGCATGGTTGCTGGGGCAATTGGAACCCTAGCAACCAGATTGCTGAAATTTCAAACTGGAGAGCTGCTAAATAAAAAGTTAAATAACTAAAAATAACCACAAATAATAAAAAAAATTAAAGCCAACTGCAAATTATCTCAGAATATCATTCTCTACATCATACTAAATCTTAATTTAAAGGTGAACAAACCCTTTGAGAGGGAAAAAACACAAATACAAATCAAACAATACCTCATTACTAGTCATACCCCTTTATTTAGCAGACTCTAACATCACCATCATTGTTGTAAGTAAATTACAGAAGTCCTCTTGTTGCATAAGAAATTTATGATCACTTCCAAGGTCACCCAAAGCTTTTCATCAAAATGAAGGTCTTTCATATACACCATAAATTGGGACAATAAAAAAATCTTACATACAGTATTAAATGTTGACAATAAATGGTTTTATACAGAAGGCGCTGATGCGGAAAAGGACCTCTCAGAGTGCTGACACCTTGCCAATAACGTAAGGTCTCATAATACAGAAATCTAGTTATAAAACACTGTGCCAAGAAATCATGGGTGGATCTGCCCTCATAAAACCATTCTAATAAAATTACTCAGGTTGCCATCATTCTGCCAGATTAGTTGCACTGCATATACAGTGGTGTGAAAAACTATTTGCCCCCTTCCTGATTTCATATTCTTTTGCATGTTTGTCACACTTAAATGTTTCTGCTCATCAAAAACCGTTAACTATTAGTCAAAGATAACATAATTGAACACAAAATGCAGTTTTTAAATGAAGGTTTACGTTATTAAGGGAGAAAAAAAAACTCCAAATCTACATGGGCCAGTGTGAAAAAGTGATTGCCCCCCTTGTTAAAAAATAACTTAACTGTGGTTTATCACACCTGAGTTCAATTTCAAAGGTTATAAAGCCATTTCTAAAGCTTTGGGACTCCAGCGAACCACAGTGAGAGCCATTATCCACAAATGGCAAAAACATGGAACAGTGGTGAACCTTCCCAGGAGTGGCCGGCCGACCAAAATTACCCCAAGAGCGCAGAGACAACTCATCCGAGAGGCCACAAAAGACCCCAGGACAACATCTAAAGAACTGCAGGCCTCACTTGCCTCAATTAAGGTCAGTGTTCACGACTCCACCATAAGAAAGAGACTGGGCAAAAACGGCCTGCATGGCAGATTTCCAAGGCGCAAACCACTTTTAAGCAAAAGGAACATTAAGGCTCGTCTCAATTTTGCTAAAAAACACCTCAATGATTGCCAAGACTTTTGGGAAAATACCTTGTGGACCAACGAGACAAAAGTTGAACTTTTTGGAAGGTGCGCATCCCGTTACATCTGGTGTAAAAATAACACAGCATTTCAGAAAAAGAACATCATACCAACAGTAAAATATGGTGGTGGTAGTGTGATGGTCTGGGGTTGTTTTGCTGCTTCAGGACCTGGAAGACTTGCTGTGATAGATGGAACCATGAATTCTACTGTCTACCAAAAAATCCTGAAGGAGAATGTCCGGCCATCTGTTCGTCAACTCAAGCTGAAGCGATCTTGGGTGCTGCAGCAGGACAATGACCCAAAACACACCAGCAAATCCACCTCTGAATGGCTGAAGAAAAACAAAATGAAAACTTTGGAGTGGCCTAGTCAAAGTCCTGACCTGAATCCTATTGAGATGTTGTGGCATGACCTTAAAAAGGCGGTTCATGCTAGAAAACCCTCAAATAAAGCTGAATTACAACAATTCTGCAAAGATGAGTGGGCCAAAATTCCTCCAGAGCGCTGTAAAAGACTCGTTGCAAGTTATTGCAAACGCTTGATTGCAGTTATTGCTGCTAAGGGTGGCCCAACCAGTTATTAGGTTCAGGGGGCAATTACTTTTTCACACAGGTTTGGATTTCTTTTCTCCCTAAATAATAAAAACCCTCATTTAAAAACTGCATTTTGTGTTTACTTGTGTTATCTTTGACTAATAGTTAAATGTGTTTGATGATCAGAAACATTTTGTGTGACAAACATGCAAAAGAATAAGAAATCAGGAAGGGGGCAAATAGTTTTTCACACCACTGTAGCTCTCCTCTGACACTGGTTTAGTGTTGCTCATACGAGGTAGTTGTCTTTTTCTGTTCAAGCCCCACTTCCCCTTGGAAGTCCAACATTTGGTCATGGGCCACCCTTAGCTCATGACAAGGTAACAGATATAGCAAAATATCAACAAAGAAGTTATTCAGCCAAAGTGCAAAAAACTCAAGGGCAGCAAATAGGCACACTTGACAAATTACACCCAAACTATCTTTATTCTGAGCCCCCACTGGGACTTTTACACAGTTTGGGAATATGTGCAATGCATTCAATTTACTGCAATACAGAGCCTGTAACTGTTTATATAATACGAGTGCTGTATATCTGCTATGATGGGTGAGCTGTGCCCCCTCTTCAAGCAACAGCACCATCTTGCTTTGCAACTGGGATTCTCTCTTGTTTTGTTACAGTGACCTCTGTAGCTTGTTTTCTCCATTGAAACCACTGTAACACTAAGAATAACAATTATTACCTAAGCATCCTGGATGCATCTTGATATATTCAAAAAGGATGTGGGAAAAAAATGTCAGCTCCAAGCATTCCTATGTGAGCAGAATCATGTTGTGTTTCTGCAACACCAGGAGCACCAAACATGGCTGAACAAGCAACGCCGCAATATTTTATATATTTCTTGTAATTCTGTGAAAGGTGGATGTTAATTTGCAAAACAGGACGATTTAATCCGTATATATTTTTTAAAAGCAGATCTTGTATGATACATAAGCACTTGCCAATTCTTTTGTATGAGCAGATCCAACAATTGACATTACTCAGTAGAGACTGTAAACTTAAGTGTGCAGTTAATTTTCATGATATCAGTGAAGGTGTAACTCTCCATCCTGCTATAGTGATGAAATGTACGGTATGCTGCAACCTCTACAGGCCATAAAACTGGCATTGCATGAATCAATCAGAATTTCATCAACTCAGTCTAAGAGAACTGGATTGCGCTCATGCAGGTACCGTAATATATGATTGACAGCTAAGATTCATGTTTGATTTGGAAAGGGCTTTTATTATACCACTTTTAATGTCTTGATGACAGGTCCCCTTTAAAGGACATGTAAAACCTCCCACAAAAAAAAAAGTTAATCAGTGAACAGCCTCTTTGAAATCTCTGAATACCTGTCACTCAAAGGTTAATGGCATCATTCACTTAATTACTTAGGATTCTTCTCCTCTAACCCTTTTGGGATTCCGCTCAGTCCAGATGATTAAATACACCCTCCAGTCTAGCAGCCAATAAAGAGATGGCATTGCTGGTCCCCACAGACACTCTACTCTAGCTGTCTGCTCCTAGATTTTCTCCTAACCTCATGTTGTCACCTCAGGCTAGACCAGTTCTCAGCATGGAAAGAAACACAGGCCAAGAACCCTCTCCTACTCTTCTTGGATGTGCCTGCTCCCGGATACATTACACTGGCCTTGGTGCAGGTACATACAACTGATTTCGGCTCCAAAATGCAAACTGCATCAGGTCCAATATATGGTATCCAGGCACCATTAAGAAGTGTAAGAGCGGCCTGCATTTCTCCTGTATAAACGTCTGTGACTGGAATCTTGTTTCTCTTCATCCTGGCTAATTGGGTTAGGTAAAATGATCTCTTCATAATACAAACAGAACAGAAAGATGCCCATCATGCACATTTTGAATCGTAAGTTACCTGAATTGGTTCAAAATTTTAAGAGATTCCAGTGCAAACTCATCAGTTCCAAAAAACATAACATTCCAAGGTGGGTGCTTTTTCTTCTGATCCTCACATGACCCTCTTTCACTGGTCTCAGTGTAAAATCTAACAGCACAGCGCAAATGCCTTATGGCAGAGAGCCTTCCATTGAGAAAGTGCCTGGTGTTGCCTATTGGCATTGTCCCTTTAAACCTTCTCCTTTGTAAGCAGTTCATGAGAGAGCGTGTTTCCTTGCAGTTACTGGCATCACCAGCTTCTCTTCCATAGTATCTGTCTCCTGAGCCGCATGTGGAAATAATATGTATGCCTTTCCCCTTGACAGCCCCAGTGCCGCTGGCTTTTACCCCATTGGGATAACCTTTCTTGCAGCCTAGACACTTCCTTCCAACAGTTGTTAGAGACCAATTCATATCTCCAACCTTTCCAGCTGTCTGTGTTATAAGCGGTGCTTTTGCTGTAATGCAATCGCTCGAGAATCCCCTTACACCACCATTCCCTGTCAACCCGCTCAGTCTCTTATGGCTTCTCCATGGCAGGATCTCCCTGCCTGCCGTAGAAATATATCCAACACGGAACAGCACCCACCAGTTCGGGGTGCAAACACCCATGTCCACCAGAACTCCAAACTCGACATATAATTTCTTCACAAGTTGCTACAACCTTTCCTGCCATGGTACGTACAGGGCGCGGCCATCTTGGCAACACGGTGTAACCCGAAATACTTCCGAAAGCAACGCTACCGGCTCGTTATGGTTCCTGACCTCACACAACTTTACTGCCTGCACAATTCTGAACGAGGATACGCGTGTAACATACCTCCTATCCTAATAAACAGCATTTTTTGTGCTACAAAAGTACTCCTGCTTCTGTTCTGTGTAGTCATAGGGAAGTATTTTATTTTGCATAACTTTGTTAAATTCATGCTTCCATGGCAGTCGTTCAAACACTGTAAAGAGAGAGTGCTCCAGGTTTGCCAGGTCTAATTTTCAAAAGCAGCCAAAGTCAGCTACAAAAGCAGCCCAAAACTAGCCAAGAGGCACTTCAAAAGTAGCCTAAAAATAGCACAATATGAGCATAGAAAAAAGTCTAAAAAATAAATGAATATATATGAAAATACTCCTTTTTCAAATTTTCACTGTTTCACAAATTTTAACATAAAGTAGAATGGGATGGGACAGATTCACTTGTCACCATGGGCGTAACTACAGAGAGGGGGCCCAGGAGGTATAGGGGGGCCCCATAAGGCCCTAATTCATACACAATCTCAATAAATACTGGTAAAACAGTTCAACCTCTAGACATTTGGTGGCCAGCAGATTGTTACCCCAAAATTGTCTGAAATTGAGGAAATTCACTGGAAAATGGTAAAATGCTTAAAGCTGGCCATAGATGCAAAGATCCGATCGTACGAATCATCGTACGATCGGACTTTCCCATCTCTCGACCCGCCACTAACCATTCAGATCAAAGTCTTACCAGTCAGATTAGAACAGATCAGCAATGTTCTGCCCCTGACAGCAATCGTACGATATCTATGTCCCACCAAAGCTAGTCACAGTCTCCCACTGAAAATCGTACGATCGGCAATACACGCAGAGATATTATCGGCAGCTGACAGAAATTTTCTAACCTGTCCGATCGACCAAACGACCGATCTCCGCCGGACGAAAAATGTCGGGACTCTCCACACACGTTCCGAAAATCGTACGAATCCTCGATTCGTACGATCAGATCTTTGCGTCTATGGCCAGCTTTAGAGGGACGGGAGACTGGGGTACGGAGCCCAAAATCTAGTAACGCTCGACTCCTACACAAGGCAGTCCCATTGCATGCTGGGTATTGTACATTAGTGTTACATTAAACTTTGCAGTTGGCAAATTGTTAAACAAAAACTACATTACCCAACAAGCATTGGGAGATGCAGACTTGGCACATTATGGCAAGAAAGAACTTTGGCTAGTTTCCAAGGTACAAACCAGCCAATGGCCCAAAAAGTAGCCCAAATCCATACCTTGGCTAGTATGTACTTTCAAACCCCCGCCTGTTCTTTAAATTAGTAGCCCAATTTGGCTGGAAACCTGCCAACCTGGCAACCCTGGAGTGCTCAAGCAATCAGGGAATGTTTAAATTGCCTTTACTAAGTAATAATCTTAGCGGCGCTGCCTGTCCATGTTTCATTTTGAAGGGGCTGTTCACCTTTGAATAAGTGTTTAATATGATGTATAAAGTGATAGTCTGAGACAATTTGCAATTGGTTTTCATTTTTTAGTTGTAGTTTTTGAGCTTTTTATTCAGCAGCTCTCCAGTATGCAAGCTCAGCAATCTGGTTGCCAGGGTCTAAATTACCCTAGCAACCAGGCATTGATTTGATTAAGAGACTGGAATATGAATAGGAGAGGGCCTGGATAGAAAGATGGGTAATAAAAAATAACAATAACAATAAATGTTTAGCCTCACAGAGCATTTTTTTGTAGATGGGGTTAGTTCTAGAAAGAGGAGAAGTGCTGGAAAGAAGGCAAATAATTTAAAAAAACTATACAAAAGTAAACATGAAGGCCAATTTGAAAGTTACTTAGAATAAGTCATTCTGAAAACATAATAAAAGTTAACTTAAAGGTGAACCACCCATTTAAGGTAAACTGTCACACTGACAGAACATTTAACCCATACCTATATATCCATTTAAACTTCTTGGCACATAAGTATATGCAACTATCCTGCTGTATTCATAGAAGTGCAATGTTTTTTCACTCTTGCAACACCCCTGTGGGCACCCCTCATATGTCCTAATACCATGCAAGTCTCTTTACATCACAGAAATGGCTTAACTAATATGTAGATCACTTATAATCACATTTAAAAACAGCAAGGCACGGCACTGGGATGGGTAATTACAAAATATACAGTCTTGTACCAAATTCTTGCTTCACCACTGAACCATTCCATCCCACTACAGAACAGTCAACTACTATGGAATAATGGTCTGGGAGTAAAAAACTGGGTTACAAACCTCAACAGGGAGAACATTATAGCGGTGGGTGGACAGTTATATTAGGTTATTGAACTGAAAACCATATTTGGTTTTCTCTGCTGTAAGTCACACTCACAATCCCACCACTTACAGGGGCTGCTTCCTCTATAGTTAAACCCCTGTTAAGAAGGGTGATGATGTGTTTTAAAGGGAATTAACCCAATTTACAAGGCAAATCAACCCCAAAATAAAAAACATGCCTAATAAAAGAAAACATAGTCATAAGCAACTTTCCAATATACATTTAAAAGTTTTCAATGCTTTGAAAGTGATTTGTAAAATAATTGCTATTGAAAGCAACATTTGCTGAACTCCTGATGAGTAAGAATTATGTTTTTTATTATTAGGCAAAAAAAAAATTTCGGGTTGACATTCCCTTTAATTATAAGAGATCATCCCCCACTGAGCAATTTGGCTGATTCTTTTGCATGAAACTCCGTGACCAAGGCAGTGCTATAATTTAGCAGTGAAAGAGTGAAACAGAGATTGTATCAGGGCTTTGCTTTCTCTGTTATTGGGATAGGCTGGTTACAGTGTAACCAGCCAGTTGGGGTCAAAGGCACTAGAGAAATCAAAAAAAGTAATTTGCACAGTCAGATAAGCGGGGTGAGATGCCAAGGGCACAGGGCATTCCCTCCCAGTAGAAATATCAAACACATGTCACATTTTGCCACTGTGCCAATGACTCTTCACCTGTTAGGACCTGATACAGCATTGTAAGGTAAATATTACTGCACAGGCTTACGAGTCTCTTCATAACAGGAATAGATACTCTTGTAATCTTATTACCTGTACGGGCTGCTGGGAGCTTCATGATGTGGGGTAGGAACTAGGAGGGCAGGGAGCCATAGAAATAGATTGTATTTATACTGTATCATTGGAAGAGGTTATTAGTACCAGCAGTGTCAGTTAACATTCAGACTGATAGGACATTATTGGGTAATGTACATGAGCTTGTACAAGAAGCCTGTATATTTACCTGTCTTGTTCAACATAGCACTTATACCTTCACCTATACATGATGTGTTTAATTTATTTGGAGGCTTGGAGCCACCGTTTTCAGCATAACAGATTAGAGAATAAGAACAGACATAGAACTGGTTTAAAGTCCTAACAGTGTTGAAATATGTATTACCAGTTGTTTTTTTTTAAGAAAGCAGAGGTAAAAAACCACAGGCCATCACTGAAATTATGGTCAGACGGAAACTGTCGACAGTCCTTTTTTTTGTTATCAGCATATATTGTACATTTTACCATTTATAGGGTTAATGCTGATGTTAATTATGAATATTGACTAAGAGGGAATTTCTTTACCACCAACATTTGCACACCCAGTTACATTTATTTTATCTTCATATTGAACAGAATGGTTCAGATTTTATCCAACAAGCAACTGGAGAGCCTTTTCAAATATGGTGCAGTTTATCTGAGCACTTCATGTATCGGATCACACGGGTCCTTGAATGCACCCAAGGAAGGACCCGTGTGGTCCGAATTATGTAGTGCTTCAATAAACTACACCAAGATTTGAAAAGGCTCTCCGGTTGTTTGTTCAATATATGTTACAGTTTTGGAGGTGGCTACTCTATCAACTGTTGCAGAGCCCAATTTAAACGTTTGTAACAAGTGTGTGTATCAAGCTGAAAGATTTGTATCTACATTGGTTCAGATTTTACCACATAGTGAGATCACCGCTCTTTTGGGGATGGATTATTGTAGAATAATGATGATAAAAAAAAGGCACTTGGGCAGGCTTGGGGCAACATGAAGCTCCTGACTAGTCACATTTGGCCAGGGGGCTTCCAGGTGGTTAAGCTGAGAAGCATGAAGTGCACTAAATTGTGTATCTTAAGTTAACTAGCATCCCAGTACTGAAGAGTATCTATAGCTCATACTAGGATAGATTGTGTCGGTCAGTGTGATTGGTTGTTTTAGGTTTTATTAGACAGTGTTATCAGTGTGACAAGTTGCTGGAGCTTCCAGACTGCACATGTAGTCACATTAGCTGACTAATTACCATGCTAAATGCTCAGAGGTTGCTGTAAATTGTTGGGTTATAGCTCATAGTTATAGCAATAGAATTACTCCAAATGTAAATAATCACCCAATATGTTACTACTGGCATTTTTAGGGCAAGGCAGAGATTATATTTGCTCTGTTCTCAAGAACACGTGGGCTCATTGTGGTGAAATGTTCAGCAATTGTAAGCTAAAGGGATTGTTCCCCTTTAAATTAACTTTAATTATGATGTATAGAGTGATATTCTGAGACAATTTGCAATTTTATTTTTTATTATTTGTGGTTTTAGAGTTATTTATCTTTTTTTTATTCAGCAGCTCTCCAACTTGCAAGTTCAGCAATCTGGTTGCTAGAGTCCAAATTACCCTAGCAACCATGCACTCATTTGAATAAGAGACTGGAATATGAATAGGAGATGCCAATAACAATACATTTGTCACCTTACAGAGCATTTGCTTTTAAGATGGGATTAGTGACCCCCATTTGAAAGCTGGAAAGAGTCGAAAGAAAAAGGAAAATCATTTAAAAACTATAAAAAATAAATAATGACAACCAATTCGAAACAGTTTTTATTTTGCACAGCCTATCTATTTATCCAGTTTTTATTTTTTACATTGAACTGTTCCTTTAAAAGTGAACCAGCCCTTTAATATCAGCATATGTCAACCTCCAGCTCTTGCACAACTACAACTTCCAGTGGTACTTGTTGGAATTTGTAGTTTTACAAAAGTTGGAGGGGGTGCAGAATGGACATCCCATAATTACATACATTATTTCCCCTTAGATGTGGCTCCAGCTTTCCTATGATTTCCTGGGCACTTATTTCTCTAACTCCGGGCCAGAAATGGGCTATAGATTTCTTATTGAATGTACAGTAAGTTATGAGGATGTCGTTTATTGTATGTATGGGACAGGGATTTTTTGTCTTTATTTAAAAAAAAGGATGTTGCTATTCTCAGCTGGTAACTGATTTTAAAAATTAAACTTAGAGCACCCAATTTGTCTCTGTATTAGAAATGAGTGGTGATTGTGTCTTATGAGTCTGTTCCCAGAACCACAATAGGTTGTGAGTAGCCAATTAGAGCTCTGACCTCACACAAAGAAATATACACTGCAGTTCTCTGTTAGAGCTGCAGGGCTGCTGATTGGCTGGCATTCTCCAGTACAAGTGCTGTGTGGCGCCAGTGCTCCTGAACAGCCTGGGAAAGCAGCCATCAAAAAGTGGAATGGTTGGCTGGTGCTAGCAAGTGAAACAAGGTCACTGTCATGTCTAACAGATATTAAGACCTGGTAAAGCAAGCAAGCATAGTGCAGGTTATTAGAACATACATTCTTAGGGACAATGTCACATGGGGCAGCTCTCTATGGTATGCAGCACTGTCTGTTGTAAAGCACTGCAGAATATTATTATTATTATTATTAACATTAATAATCTGCGCCCTTACTTATTAAACTAACTGATTAAAGGGCAAGTCAACCCCAACATAAAATATTGCGTAATAATAGAAAATATAACTCTAAGCAACTATCCAATATCAGTGTCGGACTGGGACACCAGGGGCCCACCCAAAAACCTTTGACTAGGGGCCCACCAATTAATCTTAGACCAGGGGCCCACTCTCGTTACTATTATTCTTCCTCTCCTCACTCAACCTCTATTCTTCTAGTCTCTTTCTTTTACATACTATTATCTATTATTCCATCTATTTAGCCTCTTTATTCTCATAGAATTTGGGAATGGCCATGAAACAGCCAAATGTCTAGCAACATAAGGGCCCACTGACACCTTGGCCCACCGGGACTTTTCCTGGTATCCCCGTGGGCCAGTCCGACACTGTCCAATATGCATTTATTAAAAATGTTCAGTGCGCTTCAAGTTATTTGTTAAAACATTTGCAACTGAAAGCAGCATTTGCTGAACTCCTGGCTGATACTTTTCATACAATGTTGTAAAAGTCTTCCAGCAAAGACAGGTCTGTTAATCAGCTGCTTTGTCTTACATTGAGCCACCAGGTCAGAGAATAGAAAGGGACAAACTCTGCTTTCAGTAGCAATACATATACAAATAACTTAAAAACCCTAGAAAATTTGTAATGAATGTATATTGCAAAGTTACTTAGAATTATGTTTTCTTGTATTAGGCAATGTTTTATTTTGGGATTGACTTGCCCTTTAAATCAGCTACATGATACATCTTCTAAATTGTTTCATCCTGGCATTTGTAAACTGCTACCAGCTCAGTGCCAGCCGGGTATGTCACAGGTCGGGGTAATTAGCTGCTCTTGATTCATTTGGATCTTGCTGGTTTCCTGGAACAGCATGTTACACACCTCAGCAGCTGGGTGTTGCAATGTCATGTTGAACCTTAGGTCATGCCTTGTGTCATTCCTTATAGCAACAATGCAGATTTCCTTCAATAATTTTATAGAAATTGCAGTTACCTGTCTTATCTTTTAGTTGCTATTATCTATATATATATATATATATATATATATATATATATATATATATATATCTATCTATATATATATATATGGGATCTGTTATCTGGAAACCCCTAATCCAGAAAATCCAGAAAACTCAGAATTATGGAAAGACCAATAGATTACATTTTAATCAAATAACTTTAATTTTTCTCTATAACAGTAAAATAGTACCTTGTACTTAATTCCAAATAAGATATAATTAATTCCTGTTAGAGGCAAAGACCTACGATATGGATATCCAAATGAAGAAAAGACCCCTTATCCGGAAAACTCCAGGTTCCAAGCATTCTGGATAACAGGTATTATACCTGTAATTATTATTCCCAGTCATAGTCATAGCAAAAGTTCACAATGGAAACTTCAGTGATGAACTCTAATGACCGTTTTCATTTAGTAAGAGCAAGTTCATTTTCTGAGCTAAACCTCTGAATTTAAGGGAAAGAAAATTAATGGCTAATATAGATTTAGTAAATAAAGTACCCCCAATTTTTAAATATAAGCATTTTATAAGTTACTGAGAAGTGACATGACCATATAAAAGCATAAGGACGAAGGTCATGGAACTCTGAGGTGACTTCTAATATCCTTATATTTTGCAACAGGGGCTACTTTATTTATTATAATAAGTTTCAGTGAGTCATGTGACAGAAATGACATCAGAACTCACCGTTTATAAGGATATAATTTACAAGATATTCATGGCTTTTGTGTATTATATAGAAATATATACAATATGTTTATATATATATATATATATATATATATATATATATATATATATATATATATATATATATATATATATATATAAACAGTCATTACAAGCTGGGGGGTAATTACACTGGCAGAGGATACACCTGAGGTGCCATGTAATGTCATGAAGAAGCAGAAGCCTCCCGAGTTGCTGTTGTGCAATGGCAGCTTTTTCTCAATATGCTGTTATTAAATGTATAGTGTCAGGGCCACATCAGATGCTGCTGCTGCTGCGAGAGTGTCACTGTGCTGAGCAGGGTGAAAATCTCTGTGTCCATTCACCCCAGGGTGTGTTTACTTGGAAGCAGTGGCAGAGGCAGGCGGGGAAATACACAGGGTATGTGGGCAATGCTATGTGACCTGAGGGACATGCACCCAGCAGGAGTGAATGAACTCATGGGACCCTGAGCAGGAGAACAGCAGAGTAGGTGAGTTACGCAAACCTGTCATATAAACATAGAAACACCGATCCCTCCCTTGTACTTTCTTTTAGGCAAGTAACTGAACTGCAGCCACTAACAAGCTCAACATACTGTTCCCAGTATGGAACCCCCGGCAGCCAAAATCGAAATGACAATTTAGCAAGAGCTGGAAGGCCACAGGGTGTATAACCCTAATATGTACCTATATATTGATATGGGGAACAACACTGATGATTTTCAGTGCATTCTAGATAATAGACCCTATATATTAAAATATAAAAGACCTGTGTATAAATGACATTAGAATAAAGTACACTTAAATTTCTATTTTAATGAAATGTAAGGGCACAGGTTATTGATAGCAACACCATGGACGTTTTACACTATAAGACAACTATTCCTCCCACCAAAGAGAAACACACATAAACCTTAGCCATCCAGCTGACTGAGCATGCTGGGAGCTGTAGGTGAGTGGCCACATGGTTAACATCTACTGGAATGTATCATTCATTAAGAATGTAATAAAAAAAGAGTGAGCAGCCCGAACCAGAGTGCAGCAGTAGCAGAGGATGGGCACAGCATGCAATGTATAGATCATGGACTTTGGAACCTGTGTAATGATAGGTAAAGTGAAACCTAAAGTGATAATATAGTCTATTTATAAGCAGGAGTTATCTCATGCTGGATTAAAGAACAGGCCAATGCACTGACTGAACATCTCTGAGTTTTTATTTAGATCAATAAATGTGTGGGGGATGCCACTGGGTGTGCTGGAGCATTTCTCCAAGCACATAGCATCAACCCAAGCAAGCAACATGGTAGCTTCTATCAATATGTGTAATTGAAATAAAACAGGTGAAATACCCTTGAACTCATTTGACAGGAGAAAGTAATGTAGCATGATTTTTGTTAAAGGATAAGTAAATCTTAAAGAAACTGAATGTAAAATCGCTCAGGGTGTTTTTCTACGCACTTTTGCTATTTACATTAATTATTTCTTTTTCAGAGCAATTTCAGTTTTTATTAACTGCTAAAGATATATATATACCTTCAGAAGCAAAACAGAGAAGTGTTCTGATATTGATCTTCTCAGAAAGGAGATCAAAAAGAGCATCTGACATTTTTTCTGAGTGGAGCAAGCAGAGCATTTTTCTAGTTTCCAGAGCAACATCTGAACACTTCTGTTTTTCTTCTGAAAGTATGTCTTTTATAGTCTCTGATGTTACAGCTACAAGAACTGACCGACAGGTGGTGCAGTTGTTACAAAATGTCTTATACCAGCAGATAATAAAAACTTAAAAAGCTCTGAAACCTAAAATAAAAAATAATGTAAATTGCATACATGCTTATCAAATATCCCTGAGCAATTTCACATTCAGTTCTTTAAATGTTTACTTATCCTTGAAAGTGGATGTTTACCTTTTGTGAATTATTTTTCATGTCTTTCCTAAAAATAAGCATGATGACAATAGTGCCAAATATTAATGAAATCACACTTGTTCTTAGTATTTACTTATAAAGAAAGTCTAGCCAATCCTTGGGTTAAGCAATGTCTGTGTGTGTGCAATGTAAAGGCACGAGATACCCCTTCTCTTCCTTACTGCTATGCATTAATCCTATCAGCATTAGCTTCTGTATGTGCAGTGTCACATGTACAAGTATGGGACCTGAATCCAGAATGTGGTATTCCGGATAATAGATCTTTCTGTAATTTGGATCTTCATGCCTCAAGTCTACGAAAAAATCATGTAAACATTAAATAAACCCAATAGGCTGGTTTTGCCTCCAATTAGTACAAGGGACTTTTTTATTATTACAGAGAAAGGGGAAATCATTTTTTAAAACATATTATTTTGATAAATTGGAGTCTATGGGAGATGGCCTTTCAGTAATTCTGAGCTTTCTGGATAACGGATCCCATACCTGTACTTTTCAGACATAAATCACTATTTTTTTCAGCCACCATGCAGTTGTTTTTCCCAGAATTTGTGTATTGTAATCACATGGGGCGTTGCACCCTGAGTCAAAATGACCTACTTGCAGCTGTTTGTGAATGGCCTGTATAGAATCCCAGCAAATACAGTGCCTATTCATTGTATAATACCAATTTAAAGAACAGATGGAATTCCATATATAATACTTCTGTATGAAATGCATTGATGTTGATTTGGGAAGACTTACTCTCTCCAAGCCTCCATTAAAATCCACCTAGTCAAATGTTTCTTTCATTGTTCACTTCTTCTGGTCCTTTATTTTAGTGATAATTCCAAATACCTGTGGTTTTACACCCGTTTGTGTTCTTTTGCACAGAGCGACACAGGCAGAGTGAGATCTTTTGAACAATGGCTGACTCAAGCCAGCAAACTGATATTACAACTACCCCTTCTGTAGCTCAAAAGAAGCTTCAAAGAGCGATATGGTTCTTCCGCACTGGAGACCGTAAGTAGTACCGATAGCCTTGGGGAATGGATCTGGGAATGGGTCTGGGTGTTACACGTTATCCCTGTTCTGTACATACCTTAAGGATTTAATGAATACTCTTGTTTATTTTTTATAGTCACTGCGTGGAACTATGCCATTCTAGGCCTAGCACTTGCTGGACTTGTTTTGGGAATATTCCTTTTGATACGGAATATACTAGGTAACAGGTAGGTTTGGAATTGTTGTATAAAATAGCACCTTGTCATATCCACATTGGAACACACACATCCTTGTTTTTATCCTGTCTTTTAATTTGCAGAGTTAGGCAGTTCACCCAGTGTTCCTCATTTTGCTGTTCAAGCTACACTGTCTGTATTCTGCCCACTTAAAGGGGCTGTTCACCTTCCAAATACTTTTTTGAATTCAGTTGTTTTCAGGTTGTTCACCAGAAATAAAGACTTTTGTCAATTGTTTTGCACATTTATTATTTACCATTTTTCCCAAATTGAGATTTGACATTTAGGGACAGATTTATCAAGGGTTGAGTTTCGAGGGTTAAAAAAACCCCGAATTCGACCCTCGAAGTAAAATCCTTCGAATTAGAAAATCATTTGAATATCGAATTCGAAGCGATCGATCAAATGATTTTTATTCAATCATAATAAATGCCCAAAACCTATCTACAATGTCCCCATAAGTTAACATTCAATTCTGTAGGTTTTACTTGGTGAAGTATTGAGTCGAAGTTGAAGGATTTTTTTAAGAGACAGTACTTCGATTATCGAATGGTCAAGCGATTTTTACTTCGAATCATTAGATTCTATCAAATTCGATTGAATTTGACCAATTCGATGGTCGAAGTACCCAAAAAATTACTTCGAAATTCTAATATTTTTGGATTCTTAGGGTCAGATTAATTAAAGGTCGAGTAGTATTTAACTAACCTAAAATTTTTTGAGTTTTTGAAAAAAATCTAAATTTATTATACCCCTACCCTTTAAATAACTTGAATATGAAAATTCTAAGCTAAGACCTGTCGAGGTCATATAGGATTGTTAATAATGTTCGAATTTTTTTCTAAAGGGGTTTTTTTCATGCAGAAAACTCAATCAATTACAGTTTTCAGATTGTTCAACTCGATTCGAGTTTTTCCATTTGAGTTTTTTCTTAAATTGGAAAAATAATTCAGTAGTGAGTTCATTCGAGGTACAAAAAAAATTAAATTTGACCTTCGGGCCTTAATGTTCCCGTCTCTGGTGTTTGTCTGGCAGCTCACTAATTCAGGTGCAGATTCTGAACTGTTACAATTTGCTACATTAGTTGATACATTTCTCAGCAGCATCTCTGGAGTATTAGCAACTATTGTATCAATTCTAACAACTGATTTTAATGAAACTCAGGGATTCTGTTCAGCAGGGACAAAGATAAGAAATGCATCAACTAAATGTATCCATTAAGAGCAGTCTGTGCCTCCCCCCTCAGCTGCTTTAGGTGAAAAATATTTTAAGCCTCAATATTAGAAAAACAAATCGATAACGTAAAGTAATTGAAATGCATCTTTATTTCTGGTGAACAATCACTAAACAACTGAACAGAAGTGTTAGAAGGTGACCAATCCCTTTAATCTCTGGCATTGATAACTGCAGGACAAAGACTGGAAAGTCATTGAAAGACATAGCATTGGGACATGAGGATACAAAAAACCAACTCCTTGAGTAGCTTTACTCAGCAGCTTTAACTCATTTACCAAGGAACAGTTGGGTAAATGTACGAATGAAAACTATTGCTGCAGCAGCACTCCGATTGTTGATTTCAACTTTTTATTTGTGCAAATAACACGGCAACGTTTCGGGCTATACCAGCCCTTTATCAAGCCTGGGTAACTGTACTGGTAACTGTACTTTCCTTGTTCACTCAATTTCCCCCGAGAAAGGGTTAGTTCTATTTCTGGGCTATTCCATTTGTATTCATAAAGATACATGATTACCAATGTAATAACCAAATACAGGCCATTACTGAACTGACACCACAGGGAATCTTCTGCTGTGTATCTTTAAAGGGATACAATTATCCCTGCAAAAAAATATTTACACCTAAGAGCATTGTGTAATGTTTAGTGCTGAAAAAATAGAGAGGGCAAGATGCAAAGTGAAAGCTCCTGGAGCAAAACATTGTGTTTTTTGGCCAAAATGTACTCTTACTGCCTTATTTACACTATGTGCAGCCAGGTGCAACTCTTTTGCACCTCTTAAAAGAAAATAGTTGCACCTGAAAGCTGCACTACTGGCAGACATGTTAACTCACCTGCATTTTTTGTGAGTCGCCCTGAGTCCCCTTCAACCAGCCACCCCAGTAAGGCTGCTGTCTTGTGTAATAAGGAAGGGAGGTTTTGTGTTAGACCCTTTTTTTTTTTTTGCTAATACTGAACTAGAATCACATCACTGGGATAAAGCAGAGAGATCCACGTGTGGCAGAAAATGTGCAGGTATTAAAATTGGCTCTTATTCTATTGAAGGTGAGCTTAAGGTGAAGTATAGAAAGTGTTATTAGTGACTTCCAGAAGAACAAAGTCCCAGGCTTGCATCTTGTACTTCATTTACGTTCTTATTTGGGATTTCTGTTGCAGGAAGAGGAAGATGATTGAAATGTATAAGAAAAGAGAGGGTTCTGCTTTCCCAGAGGAGGTTGATAACAAACAGGCAGAGATCCACTTGGAAAATGAAGACTCTTCAAATAAGGCTAATCTGCTGCAGAAAGAGATGAAGCCTGGTGATATCACAGTGCAGTGGAAGGACGGCCACGTTGAATCCCTCTATACCGTACTGCCAGAAGAGGATGTTTAGGACCTCTGCATTATATTTTATTAAAGGACAGCACGTGCCCAGGTCTCAGGAAGAAAATCCGCATTTCCCATGGTCACACCCATCTAAGGCATCCAACTTTCTTGCTGGATCTCCATAAAGTGCAAGGAAATCATGAACAGATTAAATTAGGGTATTACAAGTCGCTACCTCAAAGGTTGTCAAACTTTTTTAGTTCAGGTTCAGGTCTTCAGCCCTACCCTGGCTCATGAAATAGGTACAGTTGTAAGAAAGAATCATTGTTTCAATTATACTTTCCAGAATTTCTATGACAGCAAATACATATTCACCCAAAATCGCACACTAAACTGACCTTCAATCTTGGCTTTCAAGTGCATCTAGGAGAGCAAATGAAGAGCAATCTTTCCCAGTTCTCACCCTAACTGGCCTTTAGACTAAGACCCACTTTCCCTGTACCCCCCAGGGGGTCCAGCCCCACAGTTTGGATACCACTGCTCTACCTGTTACTATATTTGTTAGGAAATCATACATTCTATGTTGTACAAGCAAGGTTAGACTGGATACTATATGTGTGTGAGTATTAAAAAGAACTCAGATGCCAATACTTTGCAACCTTGGATGGCTGATTGCAAGCAAGCACAGGTAATGTAGAGCATTGTCATAATAGTGCAGTGTTTACCATGAAGTGTTAAATCAGGGGATGTCGGATGTAATACCTGTGAACTGCATCAAACCTTTAGTCTTTTGTTTTGAGTGTAGCTATATAATTGTAATTTAAATTACAGCTATGTTTTGAGTGTGACAATGAATTGTGTAAAATAGTTAAATGGATCTTATAATATCTTTTCTGGATAATTTAGTTACCTATAATGCTTTATACATGCTTAAATAGCGCTGTGTCCGTTTCTGTTACATAAGAGATACAGTGTTCATAAAATTCTTAAAATTTTAAAAGTATTATGGATTCGCTTTTTTCCTTGGCTAACCTTTATTATCTCTTGGTGATGTATCAAGTCCATCTATAACATATTTGGCCAATACCAAGCCTAACTAAACATATTAAACTCTGTTAATAGAGCCGTAAAATGACGTACGTTGAGGGTTTGTCTTTGTCCTAATCCTGCAACAAGTGCTGACATTCATTTGAATCTTAAACTGAATACCCAATTGGCCTACTTAATGCCATTAAAGACTCTCCAATCGGCAGAAATTCATTTAGAAAGATAATAATGTTATTTATATTACAGGCGTGTTATCTGGAAACCTATTATCCAAAAAGCTCTGAATTATGGAAAGGCCATCTCCCATAAACTCCATTTTATCCAAATTTTAAAAATGATTTCCTTTTTTCTCTGTAATTATCACAGTGCCGTGTAATGGTCCAAACTATGATATAATTAATCCTTATTGAATACAATCCTCTGTATTTAATTCATGTTTAAATCTTATTTTAGTAGACGTAAGGTATGAAGACCCAAATTCCAGAAAGATCTGTTATCTGGAAAACCCCAGGTCCTGAGCATTTTGAATAACAGATCCCATACCTGTACAAGAGAGCACAAGCCCTACTATACGACATACGATCATTTTCTGACACTGGATGTGCCAGTCCCCTGCACCTCAGATGAGGTTTCTGTGTTTCAGTGGGTGTAGCTTCTGCCCCTCTGGCTGTGCACTTTATACATAAGAAGTGAAGCCAGGGTTGAGCCACTAAAGAACAGAACCAGAACCCAGCTGCATTTCACATACATCAGCCATGCAGTATGAGAATTTTATATACACAAATGGGACTCATTAGGCAATAGGAAAAATTGCACTGGAGCAGTAACCCATAGCAACTAATTGGTGATTTGTCAGCCAGCTGCAGGTTTAACAACGAGGGTAGGACTACACAGACGTTTTCAGTGTGATCCGACGCACTGCGACAAACGCATGGGATAAATCGATGCACGCTGCGTCTGCATCTGACAGTCGTGTCACGTCCGATCAACACTACAACTTCAAATGACATTTCTATCTCTAACTATATTTCCGTTGCATGTGATTTGTCGCAGCGCGTCGGATCATACCGAAAACGTCCGTGTAGTCCTACCCTGAAGGCCAACATTTCATTGATTGCCATGGTTACAGCCAAGGAGCAAACTCACCCAGTGTTTATAAATTAACCTGGTATGCGAAGAATACTGAACAGGTACCTTATATACCAGTTATATGGTAGTAATAATAATATACTTATCTTGTGTGCCATCTTTGGCATCACTCTATGTTTCGAGGGGTCACTAGGAGATTAACAGGCTGATACACAGATCAGTTTGAGTCAATTTCTGCAGACCAGGAATTCTACCTGTTGTTCATAGACCTATCTATCATTGCACTTCTACTACCAGCCTGCAGCCCACTGGGAATCTAAACTGTACAAACGACATTATGCAGATTCCGACATGGATGGTAGTGTTTGGTATGCAGGAACCCACTGTGCTTTTTTCGCCAATGCGCTGAATGATCTTGTTGATACAAAACAAATTCCAGGGTTTTTATATTCAGTGATATGGCTTTATTGTCCTGCACACTGTACAGTTAACCCAGTGAACTTTGTTTGTGTGTGTTTACCAGACACAGGGAATCCATTTTGGTCTTATCCTGTGCATAAAATGTTAATATCTCATCTCTCTCTGTCATTCTGCAGTGCACAGGAAATTCCAGCCTCTCGTCATAGTTATGGCCTGATTATTCCTTTCTTTCTGTGTATCAAATGCATTTATTCTTGGAACCAATACAACTGAAATGTGCTTGCTGACTGGAATGTGTTTGACTTATGTACTGTACCTTCTAACAGAACAATCTTTCCCTGCCGCTGGCAACTGTAGCAGTGCTCAGAACATTCTGTCCACAAGCCAGGAACAGCACAGTGCACTCTGATAACTGTAGCCATACTAGATAGTGGATTATACCATTATTTAGTAGTTGATGCAGACATGAGGAGTAAAAGCAAAATGAACACAAAGACACAGGATCTCCTTGGTGGTTATCATATTAATAAAAGGGGAAAACAATGGCAGAAGCAGACCCTTTACTATATATATATAAAAATGTGCTGTAAACTGGGTATAAAGAGTAGCACATTTGGGCCCAACATGAGAATTGCATAGAAGCAAGCTGCGAAGAGAGTGTGCCCTTTATTCCTGTTTTTTTGCACGGTGCACCTTGACCTCATTGTGTAGAATTTCTTAGATGTCCACAGCTCATGAGAGGGCTCTTGGACCAGCTGTTGCTGAACTTCAACTCCCTGTTGAAGTTAAGACACAGAAGTGCTTAAAATTATTACTTTGTTCTTAGGACGAGCAAATGAAGTAGAACTTGCCCGTATTGCTAGTGAATAAATAAGCAGAGTGAGATTTGATACACAGCTGCAGTGAGGGCAAGCACTTATTTCTGGAAGCAAAAAAATTCTCTCTTTCTGCAATGTCATACACCTCACTGCCTTGTCATTACTCCATTACACATGGTGGTGCCATAAAATGTGCACATTGGCCTCACACAGTCCTTTCTTTTGAATGTAAGTCAAAAACAGGAGCTCATCATTCATATGTCCTAAACCTGTGCAGCCATCAGAATATCTTGAAGCCTTTCAGCAGGGTAAGTGTGGGTGCCTTGCGTTTGCTCTGTGCTCTGGAGGACTTCACAGTCACAAGTTTGGCCTGAGCCACAGAGGGAATCTCCTTGTAGGTAAGAGGAGACAGGGTACTGAGGGGAGGCCTGGTGGCAGTCCCTGGGGATGAATTATTGGGCAATCCAAGAGCCCTCTCCTCACTGATATAAATTGGTGGTTTGATGAGCGCAGCCCTCTCAGCCTCTCTTCTGGCCTCTTGAATAGCCTCATGGAAAACCTGCTGTACCAACCGAAAATCCAGACAGGCCGAGACTTCTCGAAACAGACAGCCGTGGCGCGAGGCAAGAGCTGAACCGTCTGCCTTACTGACTTGCCTAAAACAAGAAATACACCGTTTCCTTATCTGATCAATATAAAGCCACATATTCAGCAAAATACAGACCTGATATTTTATTTACATCATATGAGTTATGCTAACCATACACTGGAAAGCCACTGGATATTTGCCCAATTTTGCCATATAAGTGGCTGGCCAAATCAGTATGAGTTGATGAGTTGTGCCAAGACAATAACCAGATTAGATGGGACCCATGCAGACACCATTTTTCCCTCAGGTTTTTCCAAATTATTCAATGCATTTATGGCCAAGCCTAAACAAATATCATTCAGGGAGGACAACATATTGTCCCCACACAAGAGCCAATAAGCTTCTGACTTACTGAGTGGTCATTTCAGCAGCCAATATCAGCCAGCTACACAGAGAGAGAAAATAATATACATCCTAATGTAAAATATAAGAATATTATAAGTCACAGAGCAGTTCCATGACAATATAAAGGCACAATGATAAGGCAGAGTGCTTTTACACAGCTCATAGAACCCCAAAGTGCTCATAATTAACAAAAAAAAACAGTTTTTGATTTATTATGACACAAGTTTTAGTGAGTTACTTGATACAAATAACATCACCAAGCACTGATTATAACTGACCTCCTTAAGCTCTGTTTCTAAGGATATAATTTACAGGATAAAGTTATAATACACAAGAGCCATGCATATCATGTAAATTATATAGTGAATAAAGTACACCCTCTTGTAAAATATAAGGATATTATAAGTTACCAGGGAGTTCCATGACCATATTAAAACACAAGGCCGAGCGTTTTTATACAGGTCATGGAACTCTGAAGTGACTTTTAATATCCTTGTATTTTGCAAAAGGGGGTCATGTGACAGAAATGACATCACTAAGCTCCGATTATAAAGATGACATCAATAAGCACTGTCTATAAGGATATAATATTATATCACATAGAATTACAGGTATATTACATTTTTTTTTTTTATAATATACCTGTTTATCCATTGAATGTAGAACAACACTTTGAAAGTGAGAAAGGTGTAGCTGAGAGTTACAGAAAGTGGAGAGCAGTGTATGCTGGGAACCTGGAACAAGTTGGTGCCAGTAATGATGCACAGGTAGGAAAGAGAGAGAGAGAGTCAGTAAGTGCAAGACAGAGCAATAAAAGTGCAATATAAAGAGGGGCATTGGGAATTCTAACGAATTATGGTTCTCTTGTAGTGGAGATGTGTGTAAGTGCAAAAGCAATAGCAATAGGATGTTATATGTTATTGCTGGCCTGCCAGTCAGATGGGTATTCATCAGAACTACTCTGAGCCCTTTAGCTGCAATATATACATCATGGAACACTGGCAGGCTAGAGTGCCAACCATTCTCAAGCACAGGCAGCTAGTGAAGTAAAACTGATTCAGTCTGATTGGTGTGGAAATAAATATTATTATTACCGTAGGCTAAAGGTTAATTGCATCTTTACACATATAAGGGCACACCTGGAGATACGGGGAGATTTAGTCGCCAGGTGACTAATTGCCTCTTCTTTGAGGCGACTAATCTCCATGCATCCCAGTAGTCACTGCTATGTCTGTAGAGACTAATTATTCAATCAAGTAAAAAAAATCTACTAATTCAATTATGTGATCTAATAGTTTAGATTCTAGATACAGTGTAAATTACAGATGTCTTCTGCTACATGCATTTTTTATGAATGGCTTGATTGAATAATTAGTCTCAACAGACATAGCAGTGACTACTGTGATGCATGGAGAGCCAAAGGGGAAGCCTCACAGATTAAGAAACTCTTTCTAGATTGTTTATAGAAGGGTATGAGCTCCATACCTGTATCGTTCCATGTCCAATTTATTCCCCAGCAGTAGGACAAGGTTCTCATGAAGGGCGCCTCTGTTATACTGAGAAATGATATCAAGGTACTGGCAGCATCCCTCAAAACTCTTCTTGTTATCAATGCTGTACACAACCAGAAAGGCATTCGCCCAGTGTAAATACCGCTCCGGATTCACAGGCCCATTCTGCAGAAATGAAGAACCGGTTATTATTACCTTATTACTTGTCAAATGTTTTCCCAGAAAGAGACATGATTACCAAGTTTTCCATAGATATACATCCAAATTATTACAGTATATCAAGATTATTACAGTATATGCATTAACTTTTTATGGAAAATGAGGGATAAAAGTTCTATAAAAATATAATAGTTGCCCTTTAACAGGTTATTTTTTTTAGAAACAGGTCACCACCACATTTAAAACACATTAAAATGTAAATCATGCTATAAGAATAGAGGAACCCACAGATATGTAGACATAGATACTCTTTAAGACTGAAATTGGCGAATCCTTGATGGATTGTCAAAAAGATATCTGCCGGAAAATAAGACAGATATTTATCAGGCAGGTTTGATAATCCCATGTTGATGAAGGGACTGGAACCTAAAAGATGTCGCTGTAGTATCATTCTACAGTGACTATGTTTTTTAGGCAGTTCATATTTAATAGTATGAAGCCTTTTTAATTGTCTATCGAAAGAAGACACCTGGCATGATAAAGACACCTTAGGGCACCTGCAGAGCATGGAATCTGAAAAAAACATTTGTTGCAGTACTAGTTTTCCCATGTGACGCTGCCATCTCTGGGAACAGGGATCTGAATGGATAAGAAAGGGAGTGAAATAAAAACCTTGGAGTTCATCCCTTTCTGCATGTGGGAGAGTCGTCAGAACAGGCTTTCTTCTCACGGCATCGGTTTCAAGAACAAGAAGAACTCCTTACATTCTGAGCATTTAAGTCACCTTATCAATAGACTGTAACAATAAAGCCATGACAGAGGGAAGGCAATGCTGGATCTGCTTCTGTATTTCCACGCTTTGAACTGAGAGGTATTATTATGATGACTGAATCCTCAGACAAGTTCATTGAGCCTCAATGCAGATACCACAGTCCATGCTCTGACTGGCTTGTACATTACCAGCTACTATCAAGTTCGAATGTATTTCCTTGTTCAAAGGCTCCTTTGAATTTGGCCGAGGCAGGGAAGAAAAGGTTCATTGTCCGGCACAGGGGCACTTTGTCTCACTTCCAGCACAGAACAAGTCGTATCCCAAACTGTTTGTCCCCAAAACAATAAAAAGTAAATTGCAGTCAAAAAGGGAATGTCCAGAGTCAAGGAACACACGTAAGACAAACAAGGTCTAGAAAATCCTGTTCAAATTGTCTTTAATTTTATCATCATTTGCAACGTGAAATGAAATATGGATCACAATAACTTCATCAATAAATCCAGTGAGTGGGAAATGATACCAATGGGCACAGGAATTCTGCTGCAATGTGCCTTTATTCAATGACATGTTTCAAGCTTAACAACTCTTTATCAAGTGTGAGCAAAATTAACATGATACACAGTACAAATACGATTTCGATTGGTCGCCCCTCCACATTTAGATTGGTCGGCCAGCAACTGCTGGGAGGATTTATCAGCCTAGCCGGTCCAAAACAATTAAAGTCCAAATATTTGACAACACAAATACAGCAAACATATAGGATTGTGGATGACACCCTAGTGGTGTGGAAAGGAGAGGTGTCACTTTTTAATGAAATGGTTGCAGAGGCAAATGATAGACATCCGACTATTAAATTTACTACGGAGACCTCTGATAAATGTATAAACTTTCTTGATGTGAAAATTTCAATTGATGAGGGTAAATTGACCACAGACCTCTATATACAGACAAAAACAACCTGTTAAAGGCATCCAGCTTTCATAACCCTCAGTGCATTACAGGTATCCCTAAAGGCCAGTTTCTAAGGGCAAGGAGGACAGCATCAGGTAATGAAGCGTACTGGAAAGCAGCCTCGGTTGTAATTGACAGGTTTAAATCAAAATGCTTCAATGAAAGAAACCTAATTGACTCTGCAATACAAGTAGGAGATATCCCCAGAAACACACTGTTGGCACAAAAAACACAAAGAGAGGAGAAAGCGATGCCTCCAAGGATTCCCTAAACATATACTAAACAAAGCAAACCAATAGAGAAAATCATTAAAAGATTTTGGCCCATACTTTTTAATGATAAAACTCTGGGGATAACATGTGTACAACCGCCACTATTTAGCTACAAAAAAGGTTATACATTATAATATATCCTGTGCCCTGCGGAACCAAAGAAAGTAACAAGAATGGAAAACATTTTCAAAAGCAAACCAAACCTAGGCACCATCCCATGTTTAAACTGCATTTGCTGTCCCTCTATCATTAAAGGGAAAGTAGTTCAACATCCCACTTAAGCTGGCCATAGACGCAAAGATCCGATTGTACGAATAATTGTACGATCGGACTTTCCCATCTCCCGACCTGTCACTAACCATTCAGATCAAAGGACGAAAAATGTTGGGACTCTCCACACACGGTCCGAAAATCATCGGATCGTTGTGTCTATGGCCAGCTTAAAGGCCATGATATTAACCTTAAAGTGATCCTGTCATCGGAAAACATGTTTTTTTCAAAATGCATCAGTTAATAGTGCTACTCCAGCAGGATTCTGCACTGAAATCCATTTCTCAAAAGAGCAAACAGATTTTTTTATATTCAATTTTGAAATCTGACATGGGGCTAGACATTTTGTCAATTTCCCAGCTGCCCCTGGTCATGTGACTTGTGCCTGCACTTTAGGAGAGAAATGCTTTCTGGCAGGCTGCTGTTTTTCCTTCTCAATGTAGCTGAATGTGTCTCAGTGGGACATGTGTTTTTACTATTGAGTGTTGTTCTTAGATCTACCAGGCAGCTGTTATCTTGTGTTAGGGAGCTGTTATCTGGTTACCTTCCCATTGTTCTTTTGTTAGGCTGCTGGGGGGGGGGGAAGGGAGGGGAGTGATATCACTCCAACTTGCAGTACAGCAGTAAAGAGTGATTGAAGTTTATCAGAGCACAAGTTGGATGACTTGGGGCAGCTGGGAAATTGATAATATGTCTAGCCCCATGTCAGATTTCAAAATTGAATATAAAAAAAACTGTTTGCTCTTTTTAGGAATTTCAGTGTAGTATTCTGCTGGAGCAGCACTATTAACTGATTCATTTTGAAAAATTTTTTTTTTCCCATGATAGTATCCCTTTAAACATTATGCAACATGCAACACAGAAGGGGTGGTGTACATGATAAAATGCCCCTGTGGGAAAGTCTATGTCGGCCAAACATGTAGACAAATTAAAGCCAGGATAAAAGAACACAGAGGAGATATAAAGAATTGCAAAGCAAACACTTACACTGACACCCCTGTATCACGCCACTTAAACCAGAACAGATATATGTCACAATTAAAATGGCTGGTACTGGAAGTGATCCAGTTACCACAGAGAGGGGGGGACAGTAAGAAAATACTTCTACAAAAAGAGGCGTTGTGGATAAAGAAATTATGTGCACTGGTACCAGAAGGTCTAAATGACCAATGGAGCATTGCCTGTTTCTTGTAGAATGGATATTAAATATTGTTTCTTTCTTTAACTGATAGTGCTGCCTTGAGTTTGAATTGAAAACTTCCTGTACGGTAAGAGTACCTCCCAGAAATGTACAATGTTACAATTTAATGTATGTAAAATGTTACAATTAAGTATGGTAGCAATTAGAATTACTTTGTAGCAGGTTCTTGCTAATATATATATATGATTTGTAACGTATTGCTTTGACTAACATTCTCTTTAGCAGACCTCCAATAGGTAGTGCTGAGGTTCAAGTGCTTAATACAATTTTTATTCACTTTAATTCTTTCAATAGTTGACTCCACTTGGAACACTGGGACACTGGACAACACCACTACAAATTAAATAAATTGTTGAACTTTTGAGTTTGATTGGACTGTACTTCACATACAGATGGAATATTTGGACTTTAATTGTTTTGGACCAGCTAGGCTGATAAATCCTCCCAGCAACTGCTGGCCGACCAATCTAAATGTGGAGGGGCGGGGCTTTTTGTATTTGTACTGTGTATCACACTGATTTTTCTCACACTTGATAAAGAGCTGTTAAAGGAAAACGATACCCCCAAAATGAATACGTAAGCAACAGTTTATATCAAATTGAATGACATATTAAAAAATCTTATCAAACTGGAATATATATTTACATAAATATTGCCCTTTTACATCTCTTGCCTTGAACCACCATTTCGTGACTCTATCTGTGCTGCCTCAGAGATCACCTGACCAGAAATATTACAACTCTAACTGTAACATGAAGAAGTGAGGAAGCAAAAGACAGAACTCTGTCTGTTAATTGGCTCATGTGACCTTACATGTGGTTTGTATGTGTGCACAGTGAATCTTACGATCTCAGGGCCCTTATTTTGTAAAAAGGCAATTTTCTATTTATGATTACCCAATGGCACATACTACTAAAAAAGTATATTATTATGATAATGGTTCATTTACATGAAGCAGGGTTTTACATATGAGCTGTTTTACTCAGTATCTTTCAATAGAGACCTACATTGTTTGGGGGTATAGTTTTCCTTTAAGCTCGAAACATGTAGTTGAATAAAGGCACCTTGCAGCAGAATTCCTAAAACCCATTGGTATCATTTCCCACTCACTGGATTTAATTATTGGTTTGCTCTGGATGGAAGCAATGGGTTCTTGATACCAGAATACCATAACAACCAATACAACCAGTTTACATTGACTTTGTAACATCAATAATACCATATGCTCATATTTCCCGCTCCGTTGTTTTAGCCTTCATTTGTGTTGACAAAAAAAAATGAAAGGGAAGGATTAGAAGAAAAAACACATTTCCTATTTGTTTGGCTCATTTTTGGGCAATTATATATCACCACTTTGACCATTATATGTGTCAGGTGAGAGATAGCAGACATTATAGTGTTTTATTGGCCTGTAGTTGCTTTAATGTAACTGCCAGTCAAGAGGGTGTTTATAGGAGCTTCACTATCAGCTCAGATACAATAGCCGACTGTCTAAATCAGGCCTGAGCCTAGAGCAGAAAAATGCAGAAAATAGAAACTTTAGCTTTTGTGTTTACCAGGCATAAATCCTTCTCACCTATATCAATATATATAATATTTTATTTATACATTCAAATGAAAGGGGGAAACTGCTGTAGTAGGTGCTATAAGCCTCTCACAGCCAAATCCACTATGCTAAAGTCCATATGTAATAGACAAGCACATTTAGGGACAGATCTATTAAGGTTTAAGTTGTGTTTTCCACCAAAAATGTAATGTGTCGAGTTGTCGAAATTTTCAGCATTTATTATACCCCAACCCTGGAAATAACTCGAATCTGAAAATACACCATTTAAAACCTGTCATGTAGAAGTCAATGGCAGAGGTCCCTTGAACCATTTGAAGATGTTAATAGCCTTCATGATGTTCAAGTTCTTTTTGGAGGGTTTCACATCGAAAACTCAATTGATTAGAGCGATTTGAGTAGTTTTTTGCCGAAAACTCAATCAATTTGAGTTTTCCGGTTATTAATCCCAAACTTGCTGATTTGAGTTTTTTTCCATTCTAGTTTTTTCTTAAATTTGAAACCAATCGAGTTGTGAGTTCATTTGAGGTCTAAAAAAGCTCACATAGCTCTAAAATTCGACCTTTGATAAATAACCCCCTTAAATAGGGAATTCCTTTTCATTAAAATCTTTTATCATGAGCAGTGCACTTGCCTCTCTTCTATTACACATGACCCAATATGGCCCCATCTTATGCTAGGACCTCTGGGATACAGACTAGGGGTAGAGAATAAAACCTTTCAGCAGACAACTGCCTGCTCCGGAAATGAAGTCATGACCAGTGAATGCTAATTGCTTGTCATGAGACAGAGATGGAGTGTGTTACAGATAAGTCACTGCCAGTAAGGGCCACAATTATTTATCTAATCTGAAATAACCTCATAAGCCGTGTGCCAAGGGGGCCTAATGGTCATGATTTACACGACTTTCTCTCAACAATATACAAGTCACACTACATGTCCCCACCATATCAGCCTTCTATAAACATTTTATAAATCTAATTGCTGGTGGAATTTCCGAATAACAAGTACGGGATATAGTTATAAGTGTGAGTGCACATATTATGTGTCTGGGGTTTGAAGCTGAACTTCTCACATATTTCTGGCGTCCAAAAATAGCATGCATGCGTCGTTAGCAAGTACAAATAATGAGCGAATGCTAAGCCTTTTGTTTTAGGTAATGAGCTCATTATCTCTGTAGCTTTTGGCATGTCCCAAGTCTACCCATAACATCTGCAGCATAAACAGAACGGGAATAAACCATTTGAGGCAAAAATATGCACACATTAGGGTAAGCTAGTGGATAGAAAACAAAGATAAATATGCCGCATTTAAGAGTGCAGGACAGAGTGCAAACCAACAGGCCAATCCCACCATATTCTTTGCACTTACACCCAGCACTCTTAGACATATGCAGTCTGTAATACAGCACAATTCCTGCTTCTCCCATAAAAACAGCATTGTAGTAATGAGGGGCAGTTCGTGGGCATGCTGTTGGAGCTAGGGGGCACCCATGGGCACACACATCTTGGACCCAATTAGAACCCATACATCTGCATATAACCTAGGTAGGTTTTAGGCTCCCACAGTATGTATAAGTAGCACCACAATCTGTAAGGAAACCAAACTTTCAATGTACATTACAGGTGGAAATATGCCAGATATAATTTATCTAGATTTATAATGGCATACATAACCATTGGAATGAGTCTTGCACCCAATAAGCAATTGCTCAAACTCTTCTGTCTATGTATGGGATAATAAGCTATCCTCTAGCTAGCCTCTTTTTATTTTTAACTCAGAATAAAATCATTTCCCAGTTGCATGCTTCCACCAACCCCATACACTGTGCAGAGTTTTAGATTCCTTAAAGTGTTTGTTTATTTAAATAATTATCTCAGAAATTCCAGCCAGTCGTTAAGAACTAATAAGTGATTTTTCTGGCTGGATGTATAAATACAGCTTAAATAAGCAATAACTTTTATCTTGCCCAGTAAAATAAGAATGCAGAAAAAAATGAGAATGCAGAAAAAAATGAGTATGCAGGGTTTTTTTCCCCATACAATGAGAAAGGATAGTAAAGGCACAAACAACAGCCTGTGTAAGCTCAGGGGTCTATATCACTGCTCTGCAGATCATGGCAATTGTTCTGCTTATGGCACAAGCTGGAGGCCACTCACAGTCTCCTCTTAGAAACTCTGAGCAGAGGCCTCCAGTCCCTACCAGTGGAGTAATGCCGTATAAGCAGAGCATTTGCCATAACCTGCAACATGTGACCAATGATTTCAGGTGCTGTTTTCTGTTTCTGCAAAATGGCCCTTGTCCTATAAGCCCTACCAATATGTTATATTTTGCAGATTTTTGCAAGGAAAGTCACTTTGACAAAACATTAGGACCAGATGAATGAGAATTGCTGTTAGTGGGCACTGGCTGTTTTGGCCTGCAAACTCACAGTGACAGTAGGGATAGCACTCAAAACAATCATGTAAATTTGGAGTTTGCCAGAATGCAAGAGATGAGAATGAGAGTTTTTTGGTCAAAGTTTAAAGCATTAAGTATGGAGCAAATCCAGAGCCAGACAAGGACCTAAGGTACCCAGGTGGCAAACACAGACCAACTTACACAAAAATGAAAGACAAGGAGTTGTTTGTTCATATGATTTTATTTATAAAATTGGAATATCTCTCAACACTGTTTAAATGCAGTGCCCATTAATTACATGTCAATATATTTGAACAAAATTACATTAAAGGATTCATTTAGTATAAATATAAAAACTGGGTAAATAGATAGGCTATGCAAAATAAAAAATGTTTTCAATATAGTTAGTTAGCCAAAATTGTAATGTATAAAGGCTGGAGTGACTGGATGTCTAACATAATAGCCAGAACACTTCTTCCCACTTTGCAGCTCTCTTGGTTTCCAATGATTGGTTGGGGGGGGGGGCACATGGGTCATAACTGTTGCTTTTGAATCTGAGCTGAATGCTGAGGATCAATTGGAAACTCACTGAACAGTTATGTCCCATGCGGCCCCCATTCAAGTCGCTGACTAACTCAAAGTTATAGAGCTGAAAAGCAGGAAGTTGTGTTCTGTTCTGTTCTCCAGCCTTTATGCATTACATTTTTGGCCAACTAACTATATTGTAAACTTTTTTTAATTTGCACAGCCTATATATTAACCCAGTTTTTATTTTTACACAGAACAGTTCCTTTAAAGGAGAATTCATAAACATAAGCCCCCTTCCCAACTACACCAACCACACTCCCCAAAAATGCCCAGATTCCCATATCTGTGCAGTGGAGTTGGCAGCTGTCATGTCTGGGTGAATCACTTATCCCTCAATGCCTGGCTTTAAGAGCATGTGCATTGGAAGCAAATCGGTGATGTGGCCAAACATGGCAACCACCAACCCTGCTGCTCAAACACAGTGGAGCAGGGCCATTCTGTGGGGATTGGTTCGTGCGGGGGGTTTGTGCAGTGGCCCTATGCTTACAATAAGCTGAGTTTAGGGAATAAAACTGTTGTATTAAACAAGTCGCCAGCTCTCTCACCTGGTCTGCAGTGTCCATAACCCTCACAAGGACTGTCTGCTGGTCTACTACTTCCTCCGAGGTGTATGTGTCCTCTGAAACACAAAAACAGGTATCAGAACAATGATGAATGAAGAGAATCCACCATGCCTATATCAGTAATATTCAATCAGCTTGAAACCTTTAATTCCTTTGATCTTTCCAGTGATCTTCCAGTGATCTATCACTGTTTATCCTATTATAATACACAAGAGCCATAATATCCTGTGAATTATATCCTTATAAATGGTGCTAAGTGATGTCATCGGTTATAATCGGAGCTTAGTGATGTCATCTCTGTCACTCACTGAAATAATAAATAAAGTATCCCCCTGTTGCAAAATATGAGGCTATTAGAAGTCACCTCTGAGTTCCATGACCTGTAAAAACACGAGGCTGAAGGCCTTGTGTTTTTACATGGTCATGTTTCTCGTCTGTAACTTATAATATCCTTATATTTTACAAGAGGGGGTACTTTTTTCACTATATAATATATATTATATATATATATATATATATATATATATATATATATATATATATATATATATAATATACAAGAGCCAAGAATATCCTGTAAATGATATCCTTATAAACGGTGCTTAGTAATGTCATCAGTTATAATTGGAGCTTAGTGATGTCATTTCTGTCACATGACTCACTGAAACTTTATTGTATTATAATAAAGTACCTCCTGTTGCAAAATATGAGGATATTAATAGTTACCTCAGAGTTACACGACCTGTATAAAAACACAAGGCCTTCAGCCTTGTGTTTTTATATGGTCATGAAACTCCACAGTAACGTATAATATCCTTATATTTTAAAGTAGGGGCCACTTTATTCACTATAATAATGTCTTTGTTTCGTGGCACAAATACAGTGTATGGAAACGGGGCAGTGCTGTCAATCAGAAATGCTGACAGATTTGTTTTAGATTGCAGTGCTCCATACTTGCTTCTTATCTTGTTTTTAGTAGAACGATGGAATGTCAGTGTGCTATTACCCAAAAGACAAGAGTAAAAGTCTAATAAAAGAAGAACTGGCACTCAGAGCTCGATGCATGCGGGCACCTACTGCTCTGAACTACAACTCCCAGCATCTATATATATATAAAAATCCAAAAGGTAAATGTAGTAACGATGAAGGATCACACTCTCAGGTCTTATAAAGAGGTACAAATAGCTCCCTAGCATTTATCAGGAGCTAGCCGAAATGTCAGTGTTTTGTTGCTGAAATTAGACCTGAGACTGCGATCCTTCGTTGTGACTACATTTACCTTTTGGATTTTTTTGCACCCAGGCATGATTGATCTATTACACGAGTTGTGCTGGCACCTACACTGTATAATATAAATATATATATATATATCATCATCATCATTTATTTATATAGCGCTGTCAAGATACGCAGTGCTTAATATATATATATATATATATATATATATATATATATATATATATATATATACAATATGCCATATTCTTTATTATTGCAAGTGCTTGCCTACTATGAAAGACATGTACAAACCCCTATGTAGGTGGAAGAGATTGAAACTGTTAGTAAAAGAAAAGGAAAGGCTAAAATAAAGTAAGCTTTATTAGACCAGTAAATCCTCAAAGTAATGCTGCTCTGCATCCTCTTTCAAAAGAAACACATCATTTCTTTCCTTTTATTGTGTACACATGGGTTTCAGACTTCCTGTTTTCAGTTTAAACCTCCAGGGCTTGGGCTTGAGCATGCTCAGTTTGCTCCTCCCCCCTCCCTCACTGCTGTAATCTGAGCTCATAGCTATGAGTGAGCAGGAAGAGACTCAGGCAGGAATTGATGTCACACAGAGCTTCTAGAGCTGTCTATTCAGGTATGGTAAAGCATTCTGCAGAATATAGTATTATAGCTTGTACTATTGTGGCTAATCTATTGGCAAGAAACTGCCTCTGTATATTTCCTTCTCCTTTAAGTAGGAAAGGGGTTAAACCATTTCTGGAGGGATTCCAACCCCACTGTCAGACAGTGACACTACACTTCCCTGACAAAGGGTCTCCAGGCAAACACTTCTCCTGCAGCTTGTCTGGGCACTTGCAGCTTTTAGTCAGCCCCAGGAAAGGATTTGCTTCTCTTTAATCTCTGCCATTAATCAGCCCTGATTTCTGTCTAACTTCTGCTTCTTGTCATATTAATAAAGCAAGTTATTCCCCTCCACTTGTCTCCCAACACTCCAATAACTCCAGCACTCGCTCACCTTCCAAATATATCTTTGTTTCCATCACAAGCACACCCACACAGTGGGACACATAAAGCAGCAAATAAGCCTTCAGAATGCCATGGGTAAATGGCTTCATATCACTATATATACAATGATAAATAATAGGCCTGTAGGAGCAGAGGTTATGGTACCTACAGACCTGTTGCCCTGTTCCTGATATTAATCTTAGATCTGGGATGGGCAACTCCAGATGCTGCTCAGTTGTAACCCACTGGCAGACGAGATGCGGACAGTTGTGTAATTCATTGACATCTGGAGCTTCTGGTTGTCAGAGTTTTTTTGCGAATGGTAGTTTTCCAAAATCTAAACAAAAATGCCACTGTGCTGTTGTTTGGAGGGGTCAAAACATTTATTTGCATGGCGTCCCAGGGTTTCTGATGTTGGCCTTGCCTGAACATTATTTTCAGGCAACGACACTTTTTTGCATAGAACAAACATAGGATCTATTATCCAGAATGCTCGGGACCGGATATTTACAGATAAGGGATCTTTCTGTAATTTGGATAGCCATAACTTTAGTCTGCTAAAAATCGTTTAAACTTTCTGTAAACGCAATAAGGTTGTTTTGCCACCAATATGGATTCATGCAGCTTAGTTTACATCAAGTACAAGCTACTACAGATATGGGACCTGAGGTTTTCCGGATAAGGGATCGTTACATAATTTGGATCTTCATACCTTAAAGGGATACTGTCATGGGAAAAACATTTTTTTTCAAAATGCATTAGTTAATAGTGCTGCTCCAGCAGAATTCTGCACTGAAACCCATTTCTCAAAAGAGCAAACAGATTTTTTTATATTCAATTTTGAAATCTGACATGGGGCTAGACATATTGTCAATTTCCCAGCTGCCCTAAGTCATGTGACTTGTGCTCTGATAAACTTCAATCACACTTTACTGCTGTACTGCAAGTAGGAGTGATATCACCCCCTTCCTTTTCCCCCCCCAGCAGCCACACAAAAGAACAATGGGAAGGTAACCAGATAACAGCTCCCTAACACAAGATAACAGCTGCCTGGTAGATCTAAGAGCAGCACTCAATAGTAAAAACCCATGTCCCACTGAGACACAATCAGTTATATTGAGAAGGAAAAACAGCAGTCTGCCAGAAAGCATTTCTCTCCTAAAGTGCAGGCACAAGTCACATGACCAGGGGCAGCTGGGAAATTGACAAAATGTCTAGCCCCATGTCAGATTTCAAAATTGAATATAACAAAAATCTGTTTGCTCTTTTGAGAAATGGATTTCAGTGCAGAAATCTGCTGGGGCAGCACTATTAACTGATGAATTTTGAACAATGTTTTTTTCCCATGACAGTATCCCTTTAAGGCTCCTAGAAAATCTTGAAAATACTAAATAAACCCAATAGGCTGGTTTTGCTTCCAATAAGGATTAATGACATCTTAGTTGGAATCAAGTACAAGGTATTGTTTTATTATTAAAGCGAAAAAGGAAACTATTTTTTAAAAATTTGGATTATTTGGATATAATGGAGTCCATAATTCTGAGCTTTTGGGTTTCCGGATAACGGATTCCATATCTGTATCATTTTATTACTGATAAAAGGGAAATAATTTTTATATAATTGCAATTATTTGCTTCAAATGGAGTCTATGGGAGATGGCCTTCCTTTAATTCAGAGCTTTCTGGATAATGGGTTTCCAGAAAAGGGATCTCATACCTGTATCGCTTTAAAAATATCCCCACCTTTAAGGAAGGATATGAGTAGTATGTTTTGCCCCTGCCACTCTTGCCATATAATATCAAATACTCACCAAGGAACGGGTCATATTCGCTTATAAATCGCCTGGTGAGAAACTTCACTGTCAGAGCTGTGAGAAGAAACAGTGCCATGGTTAAAGAAATGCTGTAAATATTTCATTTATACATACACAAGGATAAAGAGAAACGCAGAATAGAAATGTGGAAGCCTTGACACTGTTTGGACTGGTTTCAGTTATAAGGGAACCCTACATGGCCACCAAGGCGCTAATTGAAGGGACCGCAATGCTTAAAATAAGTTTTGCCTTCTAGAAAAGCTCATGTTGTACCACACCCACAACTACACAGCAGAGTCTCTGAACTTGGTGAATTCTACTGAAAATACATTTCCCCTCACACAAAAGGCTTATTTCTGAACATAAGCAAAAGTGCTAAAATGTCAGCAAAATAGTGCATTTAAACTTTATTAAACGGGTTATTCACCTTTGAATTATTTTATGTATGATATAGAGAGTAATATTCTGAGACAATTTGCAATAAGTTTTTATTTTTCATTATTTGTGTTTTTTAAGTTATTTAGCTTTTTATTCAGCAGCTCTCCAGTTTGCAATTTCAGCAATCTGGTTGCTAGGTTCCAAATTACCCTAGCCACCATGCACTGATTTGAATAAGAGCAATGACAATACATCTGTAGCCTTATAGAGCAATTGTTTTTTTTAGATGGTGTCAGTGACCCCCATTTGAAAGCTGGAAAGATTCAGAAGAAGAAGGCAAATACTATAAAAAAATAAAAAATGAAGTCCAGTTGAAAAGTTGCTTAGAATTTGGCCATTATATAACATACTAAAAATTAACTTAAAGGTAAACCACCCCTTTAACTAAGGTGCTTGTGTATACACCTTCCTGTACATGCAACCAGCTTGAATAGGCAAAAGTGGTACTGGAAGCAAAATAAATAAATGAATAAATATAATATTTCAGTGGACCCGCACTTATTTTCATGTGAATAAATTGTGCTTTATTTAATGCATATCCGACATTTCGGCCCCCGTTAGGGCCTTTTTCAAGGCCCTAACAGGGGCCAAAACGTTGGATATGCATTAAATAAAGCACAATTTATTCACATGAAAACAATTGGGCACCACCCAGGATTTAAGGCCTTCTTTGTCCTGCTTTGAGGAGGTGTTTCTCCTAGGGTGACACTGAATTCTGGGAAAGGATGCTGCATTGCTGGTGAAAACAAAATGTCTCTGATAATTTGCACTTGGCCCCTGTATACATAATTGTCCATTGTACTGTTAAGGTCCCCAAAGACGCAAAGATTTTTCTTGCCGAACGACCAATTTTAGCGAAGTCCGACCAATCCTTCGAAATTATTGTGCGGTTACTGGAATTCGAGCGATCGTACATCTTGTGATTTTTCGGCAGACATCTGTCAGAAAATTGATCGGCCAGCTTTTATCGATCCCAGTGCAATCTATCTATGTTTGCAGGGACAGCTACCCTTTGTTTTCCTGGCAAATAGTCTTTTTAGTTGATGGACAATTCGTGCGATTGTTTCAAGATAATCGTGGTCTCACGATGACGATCGGATCTTTTAAAAATCTTTACATCTATGGCCAGCTTTACACTCACAAGCACTGAGATACAGAGCAAGATGAACTGCTTTCCTGCAGTTGCCATACTGACAGACAGGGGAATGTGGGCTATCCTGTAATCTTCACTTCCTGCTCTTTCCCAACCTGGTCATACACAGCTTTCTTTCCATCACATCTGGCCATTTAGAAACCACAAAAATCCATAAACATACCTTTCTATTACATCATTTATACTTTCCACCATTCGAATAGACATTCTTGGCCAGAGCAATCTTACAAATACCTAAAGCGGAATCTTGTCTCAGGATATAATCCATGCACATGTCTTCTATAGGCAGGTGAGGTACAGTCAATGTATGGAATGAATTGCTGGGTACAGACAGTGTACAGACTAAATGCATTGCTGGGCACAGACCCTGTACAGACTGAATGCATTGCTGGTTACAGACACGGTACAGACTTAATGCAATGCTGGGTACACACAGAACCGCCATCAGAAATCGCAGTGCCCCATACGATAAAATTTCCTGGGCCCCCTGGGCTGCACCCACTGCAAGCCCCACCTACAGGTCCGCCCTCCCCACCCCACAGGTCTGCCCCCCACCACACAGTAAAAAAACAAAAAAAATATTGGTGGCTAGGGTTCCCACATGTTAATAAAAAATAAAAAGATATTGGTGGTCAGGGCCCCCCATAAAAAAACAGTTGTGGCCAGGGCCCCCCCATTTAAATATATTTGTGGCTAGGACCCCACATGAGAAAAAAAATTGGTGGCCAGTGCCCCCTCTCCACATTATGAGAAAATTGGTGGCCAGGGCCCCTTAAATGTCCATGCCATCCCAAAGTCAGCAGCTCTCAAAAAGATGGGGGGCCCGGCTAATCAAGTAAGTGTGGCGTGGCCGGGCCCCCCTTACCTCGGGGCCCCCTACAACTCTCCCCTCTGTCCCCCCCTGATGGCTGCCCTGGGTACACACACTGTACAGACTAAATGCATTGCTGGGTACACACACTGTACAGACTAAATGCATTGCTGGGTACAGACATTGTACAGACTAAATGCATTGTTGGGTACAGACAGTGTACAAACTGAATGCATTGCTGAGTACACACACTGTACAGACTGAATGCATTGCTGGGCACAGACGATGTATTGACTGAATTTATTGATCAAGACAATGTACAAGAGTGAATGTATTGTTGGGTACAGATAGTGCACAAAGAGAATGTAGTGTTGTATATAGTCAATACACAGAGTGAATGAGGTGTGCCACATATAGTGGTGGGTGCAGGTAATTCTGCAATACAGGATGCGGGCAGAATGTCTATCCTGCTGGGTACAGTTAGCATTTATATGACTTTGCACTTTCATAAGAACATCATTCTAAGCAACTTTCCAATATACATTTATTACAAATTCTTGGTGCTTTTAAAGTTATTTGTAAAAACATTGGTTTGGAAAGCAACAACTGCTTAAACAATGTTGCAAAAGTCTTAGTTCCCCAGCAAAGACAGGTCTGTTAATCAGCCTATAAGAAATTCCTTTATCCAAAGATAACTGTCCCAAGGCTTTTTTCAATAAAAAAATGTCATTTTATTTAATTTAGCATTAAAACTCGGATACAAACAAACCCCACCAGGCCCACCTTACGCGTTTCGCACCCTCCGGCGCTTATGACTAAGCACCGGAGGGTGCGAAACGCATAAGGTGGTTTGTTTGTATCCGAGTTTTAATGCTAAATTAAATAAAATGACATTTTTTTATTGAAAAAAGCCTTGGGACAGTTATCTTTGGATAAAGGAATTTCTTATATGTTATTGCCTGAGAACTGGGGCGAGTCCCTTGGGCTTAATTAAATGGAAATCAGATGTGGACTCCCAATTGATGTATAATATCTGTTAATCAGCCGCCTCGTCTTACATTGTATCAACAGTCTGACCCACCTGGACAGAGAATAGAAAGGGACACCATTGCTTTCAATAGCAATACATATACCATGTTTTGTTTTGTTTTTTTATTAGGCAAAAAACATTTTTTTGGCTTGACATTCACTTTAACTGAATATCTCTCACCTGACTTCCCAGCCCCTCTGCACCCCAGCAGCACAATGTTACATTCCAAATGCACGTTGCGTTCATTAGCCCCAGAAATGTTGACAACATTCAGAGCTCTGGGCTTCCCAAACATCAAAGACATTGTCTAACTGTAACAGAGAGGAAACAGGGTTAGAAATCCCACAGCTACAAAATAAATAATATATATATATATATATATATATATATATATATTGTAATGCAAAGTATCAGTGTCTGCAGGCAGGACATACAATGCACATCACATGCACAACACCCGTCATCATCCCTCACTGGAACACTTCCCCTTCAACTGTCACATACACCTCTCAGTCTGCTCTTGTCTTCCCATCCCCATACTGTATTGTCTCCGGAGATTGTGTGCAGAACACTTCCTGTCTCTAAAGAGTCTGGATGAGAATCTCTAATTCTTTTACAGAAACATTTAAAGGGGTTGTTCGCCTTTAAATAAACTTTTAGTATGATGTAGAGAGTGATATTCTGAGACAATTTGCAATTGGTTTTCATTTTCTATTATTTGTGATTTTTGAGTTATTTAGCTTTTTATTCAGCAGCTCTCCAGTTTACAATTTCAGCAATCTGGTTGTTAGGCTCCTAATCCCCTAGCAACCATGCATTGATATGAATAAGAGACTGGAATATGAATAGGAGAGTGTCTGAACATTAAGATGAGTAGTAAAAAGTAACAGTAACAATACGTTTAGGGTCGGACTGGGGGGCCCAGGGCCCACCAGGACTGCTGTCCAGGGTCCCCCTCCGGCCTCCCGCCCCCTACTGTGATTCGTTGTGCATTCTCGAACACCACGCAAATGCGCAAACGGCGTTGATCTGTGCACATGCGCAGAGTGGAGCCAAAGATTTTTTTTGTACAATCCCGAATATCGGGAGAGGGGGGTCTGGCCCGGCGGGGGCCCATGAGGATCGGGGCCCACTGGGTTTTTTCCAGGGGCCATCGGGCCAGTCTGACACTAAATATGTTTGTAGGCATACAGAGCATTAGATTTTAGATGGGGTCAGTGACTCCATTTGAAAGCTGGAAAGAGTCAGAATAAGAAGGCAAATTATTCAACAACTATAACAAAATAATAATGAAGACCAATTGAAAAGTTGCTTAGAATTGGCCATTCTGTAACATAATAAAAGTTAATTTGAAGGTGAACCACCCCTTTAAGGCTTCTATTCTCAAATTTGTATATGCAAATTATTATTATTTGGTGTTTGTTAATTGATTGTTGCCTGAAAGCACCAGCGTATGCATTTTTTTTCAGTATGTTTCAGTTATTTTTTTGGATGAAAGTGTCACTTAACAGAACAGTGATCTAAAGATGCAGGTACCTGACTGGGTTTTTTTTCATGTTTAAAATGTTTTTAGTAGATTTAAAGCATGGTGATCCAAATTAGGGAAATATCGTATCAGGACATTTTCCATAAAAGATCCTATACCTGTACATTTGAGTTAAAGAAGTACAAGCAGCAGAGAATGATTTGCAGAGAAGGTGCCCATGCACCTGTAGGACTCACACTGCTGAATGGCTGCCGCTGAGGATGCTGGGAGTTGTAGCTCAGCAATCACTGGGTAAGACACAGGTTAGTCCCTGTCTCTGTGCACTCATTGGGCTTCATTTATCAACACTGGGCAAATTTGCCCATGGGCAATAACCCAATGCAACCAATCAGATTGTTGCATTCATTGTTCTACTTGAATGCAGCTGGCTTTACAAAGCTAATCACTGATTGGTTGCTATGGGTAACTGCCCATGGGCACCCAGTGTTAATAAATGAACCCCATTGTCACTAATATCAGAGTTAATAACACCCACTTAGCATAATGTGACAGATAATGCCTAGCTGCCAGGCAGTGATACACAACGTTGCTTTCTGCCAGTATTCTGGGCAATGTGAGAGAGAAAAAAGTGCGCCCAGACCTTACCATTCATAGGGGTGTCTCAGGGCAGAGAATCTGGACTGTGCTCCCGGGAACAACCCAACTAAGGCACCAGATGAGCGTTAGAAACCCGCGAGCATCACTGGCACTGAAGCTCTGTACGTACTGTCTGTAGTCTGTTCCAGATGGCGGAGCGCTACATCTGCTGTCTCCCTCTGGAATCAGCCCGTACAAACAGAGCGCCGCCGGCAGAGGGGTATTCTGAAATGGCTTGGTCCTGGGCTGGCACTGCCGCTCTGCCCTGTTTCCTGGTTACCACTTACAGACACCCCTGTGGTTTGACGTGTTCCATCTCTCCACTCCATTCACATAAAAGAGTTTGCGGGCGAGTTTGTTTCTTGAAAGGCTGCTTGGCTTACCGCCTGGCAATGAGAAATCAGTGATGTGCTTCCTGTGGCGGTGCTTCCTAATTTCTCTAGTCAGCAGGCAGTGGCGGCCGGTGCTCCCTAACTTCTCCTCACAGATGTTCCAGTGCGCCTTCTCCCAGTCCATTCTGTGTGACTAAGTTGGGTCCCCGCCAAACTCCTTGTATGGGAAGTATCATAGTGCGCCAGATGGGCAAATTGAACGCGATTTCCTCTGTGTGTAACATCAATACGTGCGCATACATTCCCTCAACTAAACCCTCTCCCCTCATTGCACTGCCACTAACCACCTGACTGCCAGCTGCACAGCACAACAGATCCAGGGTCGCCCTCTTAAAGGAAAACTTTACCCCAAAAATAAACACTTAAAGGAAAACCATACCCCTCAAACAATGTAGGTCTCTATAAAAAATATATTGCATAAAACAGCTCATATGTAAAACCATGCTTCATGTAAATAAACCATTTTCATAATAATATAATTTTTTTAGTATTATGTGCCATTGGGTAATCATAAATAGAAAATTGCCATTTTAAAAAATAAGGGCAGCTGGGGATCCTACGATTTACGGCGCCAGGCACGTTTCAGGGGCTGCTGCCGCCTGAGGCAGCAGCCCCAATGCTGCCCCTCTTCCTGCTCCGCTCTTCTATATTTCAGCGTCGGAGCGGGTGGGGGGCTGCATCGGTAGTGCAGTGAGCACTATTGCGCTCGCTACACTAGAAGAGACAAATTTCCGAAATTTGTTTCTTAAAGTTACCAAAGGCGGCTTTTGCCGCCCTTGGTAACTGGCCACTCCGTGCCGCCTGAGGCAAGATTCTAACCTTGCCTCATGGCCGGAGCGCCCTGCACGTTGCATACAAACATACCAAACAAACTATACTTATAGGCCACATGAGCCAATTAGAGAAATACAGAGTTCTGTCTTTTGCTTCCACATTTCTTCCTGTTACAGTTAGAGTTGAAGTATTTCTGGTCAGGTGATCTATGAGGCAGCACATAGACCATCATGAAATGGTGGTTCAAGGCAAGAGATGTAAAAGAGCAAAATGTACTTAAATATATATTCCAGTTTGATAAGATTCTGTGAAGGGGGTGGCATGGTTTGTTTCAGTGCACAGTGGGATCGTAGGGTCTCAGGGGGAGGCCCTTAGTTCTTAAAATGGCAGTTTCCTATTTAAGATTACCCGATGGCATATACTGGTACTACTAAAACATATTATTATGAATATGTTTATTTACATGAAGCAGGTTTTGACATATGAGCTGTTTTATGCAATATAAAGAACTGTATTGTTCTGATTATAGTTTTCATTTGAGTGTAACCAACTTGGGTCACTTTTTGGGGCTCCATAGGGTGGGTGGCTGGCAGGCCGCAGGGCCTCTGGGGCTGGGTGGGCAGATGGTGCCTGCTTCCCCCTCTCTTTTCTTGAATGCTGCTTGTATACACAGCCAGGCCATGTAATAAGAGGGCCCATAGTAAAAACAAATTGGTCCAGCGCCCTGCCTACCACTTGATCTTAACACCACACATCCATTGGTCTATACACCAAACCTGCCGATGCTGACACTGAAGGGCAACCTGCCTGCCACTAGCTCACAACCCTTCCTCCCCATTGGTCCACACACCAAACCTGCACTGAATGGTCCATAATTCCCTGTCCACTTGCTGCCACTGGAATTGCCCCTTACAGACTGCAGGGTGTCTTCCCTGCAAAGCAGGTTTGAGACTGAAATTTCACTGCTTGGATTGATCCTAGTTTCCAACCTACTTTAACAATACTTATACAAGTTGGCATGATGTGAATGAATATCTCAGGATGCAGAATGGAATTGGATGTGAAAGTGTTAATGAAGCCTTTTTTCTGAGCCATCAGGGATAAATAGCCAGGAACCACTCCAAGATGTACAGGTGCAAACTTGCCTTGCCAAGTGCTGACTGAAACAGACTGTGGTGTGAAGCAGCAATGCCCAGCCTGCCAGGCAAGGGCAAAGCCAGCAATATTATACCAGCTGCCGTTGATAGCTCAGCCTCAGGCCCTGCAAGAAGCAGCATTTCCTAATTTCACCCGCAAAGAATTCCTATAATTTCTCCTCTTATTAAATCTGCTTGTGCCAGCCTGTACATCTGAAAGAAAGAAAGGAGTGCCATCCTCTTTAAAGGATTACTAGTGCCCCAAAGTGTTCCCTTTTTAAATATAACTATTTTATAAGTATTTGATTATATGGCACACTTTAGCGTAATTGTGGAGTAACTTAAAGTTATTGGGCCCCACAGCATTTTCGAGCAGATTTCAGTTCCGAAAAGCTTGTGTATGCACAGTGGTGTAACAACAATGCGCCAAACTCCCTGTAAAAAAATCTACAGAGGGGCCCAGCGTGCACAGTAACCCCTATCTGTTTCCCCCCCCCCGAATCCACTATTTGGGATTTGGCTGAATCCCCGAATCCTTTGTGAAAGATTCGGCGAATACCGAACTGAATCCGAATTCTGTTTTGCATATGCAAATTAGGGGCAGGAAAAGAAAAAGTGTGAACATTTTTTTCACTCCCTTGTTTTGTGATGAAAAGTTATGAAAATTAGGATTCGGATTCGGTTCGGCCAGAACAAGGATTCATCTGAATCCGAATCCTGCTGAAAAAGGACAAATCCTGCCAAATTACGAACCGAATCCGTCGGTGCATCCCTAGTTACCAGCCACTTGCTTGTCAACCCCACACACTGTGTCTCTGCACTCTGTTTCAAAGCAGCAGCCCCAATTAAAATAACATTGCCTGGTTTCATGAGGGCATGAGGGAGCCAGCATTTATGGGGGTTCATTGCAGAAGTCGTGCAGTAATTAATAAGATTTGCTTGGCCCTTCTTAAGTTATTTGTGCCTTTCAGAGGTTATTTCTGGCAATACATTCCTCTTGAAGTGAAAGAACAATGATATGTTCTGGGCAGAGATCCCATAAAATTTTGTTTCATTTTTTTTACTACATTGGAAACAACCCTCCATCTTGGTGAGAGTCACAAGTTATTTGAAGATGGTGTTTATCAGCAGTCCAGTTCTGAGGCATACAGACAGACCAGACTACAGATAAGATGACCTGCATCGTCTGGTCAATGTGTGGCTGTTATGAGTTCAACAGAAATTGGACATATAAAAAAATCTCCACTGCCAAGGTATTGTCCAAATTGTTGGGAGTCTTGACTGAAGGAGACATCATTTCTGTTGTCTGACAAGATGGGAAGACAATAGCAAAGGGAACAATATTGTTTAAGTTGAAGATACAATTCATTTTATTAACTATTAATTATTTTATAACTTTGTATTTCACATATACTGTCATTATGCAGCTATTATTATTTGTTTGGACATCACATTTACAGGGTTAATGTTTGTTGTTTTCTGTTCAGTCATACATGTAAACTGTTTCTTCTTCGGCGTGGTCGCCCGCTGCGCAGCTCCTCCTCTCTTCCTGGTGCTGGTTTCCCCTAAGGCGCGCGCGCCGCGCACGCTCGTTTCTTAAAGGCGCAGTGACGCTGGAGTGTGACGTCAGCGTGCAATGGCGCCAAATTCAAATGTATTTAAGGGGAATTTAGGTTTCAGCAAGTTGCCCGTTGTTAGGTTCAAATTAGCTTGTTCCTGGGTGCTTATTCCTTGAGATTCCTGATTTATCTACTGTGTTTGACCCTTGCCTGCCTGATTTACTACGCTGATCTCTCTAATCCTGACCTTTGCCTGTCTGTTAACTCCGAACTCTCCAATCTTGATCCTGCCAGTCTGTGACTATTCTGACATCTCCAATCCTGACCTCTGCCTGTCCATTGACCATTCTACGCTCTCTTATTCTGATCCCGGCCTGTCTGACGATTCTACTCTGCTTGTGCTGGTCCGGCCTGCCTGCTACACGCTGTGTTGTCTGGCCTGCTCTCCTGAGGTGTTCTTCCATTCCAATATCCTGGTGAGACGATCGTGCCCCTTTGCTCGTCCAGAACCGTTAGCTTTGCTCCACTCTCTGTTAAGACCTGGCGGCATCCAATTAGCCGAGGGCTCCTCCCGAGGTGAAAGGCGGCGGTTAAAGGCAGAAGTGAGAGCCGAGACCAAGGAGCTTAGCTTGGGTTCTGGATATAGGGTGCCAAACGTGACAGGGGGTATCATGTTTAACTATAGAGAAAGCTTCCTCTTTAGTTATGACACTGGTCTTGGATGCAAGTACAGAACATCATAAATATGACTGCAAGAGGGTCTTCTGAACAGTGTGATGTCCAATATGCATACAGTTTCCCAACTATGAAGCATGCAAAACCCTCAACAGTGCACACTAAATTTTTCTAGGTTGTATATATTTAATAACAATGCAGCATACAATAATCATATCCAATAAAAACAGTTGTCAAAATCCCAGTGCCACTGCTCTCACTATGCAATTAACATTTTACAGAAAAAAAGCAATCTCTAAAAATGTGGACCTGAAACCCCAATAATTACAGTGAAACCTCAATTTTACATCCCCTGATTTAAAGTTTCCCCTCATTTTACATATTTATTTTGTTCGACCTACCTGTATATATTATGCATAATATATTTCCCTTCTTTTACATTTTCTCTGATTTTACATTTCATTCTGGTCCCTTGAAAAACATAAAATGTAGGTTCTACTGTAACTGGAAAACAACTGAAATATTGCTCTATGACAAGGATTCTAGATCCACACTCAGAATAAAAGGCAATGCCCTACAAGACAAATCAGAATCTCTTTATCTGAATGGCTCCTTGACATTTATTACTCTGCTGCATGGAATGCCAGGCCTGTGAGTGACAAAGATAAGACTTATCTAAAGCAAAGCAAATAAATGTACTAGTACTTATAAACCATGCAAATATAATTATCTGAAATCTTAACATCTGAAGTGACAGAAAATAACAAGAAGGCCTTACCTTGAGTAGGCCCCAATCTTTTAGAAGGATATTAAAAAGATTGAACAAGTGAAAACGAACCTAAAGATGTGAAACTAAACTAAAAAAAAAGGAATGGATTATTTTTTTCCCTATAGAAAAGAAGAGTACAAAAGGCCACCCCTTAAAACCCAAGGTACATAATTTTCACATAAACAAAGCAAATGGTTCTTCACAGTGAGTGTGGTCTTTGGAATGCCGAGTCATGATCCCCCACATAGTGTAATAAACAGGGTTTCCCCAATTCAATTACCATATTTTGGGGATAAGTGAAGTCAGAATAGACCTTCCAATGACCAATACCTCTTTAATTCTGTAGTCCCACCCACCATGTCCTTGACTGTATGCAAGACAATATCACGGTCAAGGCATTTAAATGACACAAGGCTGAGATCCCATATTTTATACAAGACACAGTGCTCACATGCAAGCAGAATTTGTCCTCCAACAATGTCAACTTTGTCTGGTCAGAAAGCTGCAATTACCTTCAACCGTAAGCCCTCACAAAAAGGTCTGCACTAGATTGGCACCAGTTCCTGCAGTCCCATTCATAGTAAATAAGCATTTATAAGGATTTCAGTCCTATCCTACAAGGCAAGAATTGCAGTGGGAAAATTGCTTTCAAATCACTTGATTCACTGCAACAGAAGTCATTTAATAGCACTTCCCCAGGCTTGCCACCCCCTTAGCTCTCTAGCTATCGAAAAGCCACAAAGAGTGAAACCAGTGAATGAAGCACTGAAACAATATCACTGCCAATTAGCGCATTAGCTAATTGGATGGAAACAAAGGGAATTTTGTCACTCACTGTAGTTAAGATTTACCGCGGGCAACAAGACGTCCGGTGTATCATTACCCTAAAAGAAAATCTTGGTTTTGGGAAGATGTAGATAGAGGTACCAAACGGCCATTATATAATGTTATACAAAACATATTTCAGACAGAGATGTCCACTAGTAATTAACACAGATCAAATCTCAACAAGAAAAAAAAAGGATATAGCATTTTGCATGCATATGGCACCACCTCATCAGTTATAGACAGGGATATTTAGTAGTGAGAGAAGAACCAACAGACAAGGTTTGACCATTACTTTAATCCTGACCCTGGGTTGGTTTCTGGAGTCATTCCTATCAAAGTTTGAGCATTAACAGTTTGAGCATTTTTTTGGTAAAAATCTACTTTTACACAAATGGTAACGTTCATGCAAATCAAAGCAGCCTGATACAAGAATGGAACCTGTTATCCAGAATGCTCAGTACCTGGAGCTTTCCGGGTAAAGGATCTTTCCATATTTTGGATCTTCAACCCGTAAGTGTAATCATGTAAACATTACATAAACCCAATAGGCTGGGTTTAGTTTGAATCAAAGTACTGTTTTATTATTACAGGTATAGGATCCCTTACCCGGAAACCCGATATCCAGAAAGCTCCGAATTACGGAATGGCTGTCTCCCATAGACTCCATTTTATCAAAATAATCCAATTTTTTTAAAATGATTTCCTTTTTCTGTGTAATAATAAAACAGTAGCTTGTACTTGAACCCAACTAAGATATAATTAATCCTTATTGGAAGCAAAACCAGCCTATTGGGTTTATTAAATGTTTAAATGAATTTCTAGTAGACTTAAGGCATGAAGACCCAAATTACAGAAAGATCCGTTATCCGGAAAACCCCAGGTCCCGAGCATTCTGGATAACAGGTCCCATACCTGTACAAAGAAAAAGGAAATCATTTTTAAAAAATTTAATTATTTAGATAAAATGAAGTCTATGGGAGACAGCCTTCTGGAAAGCAGATCCCATAACTGTACTTTCACCTGATGCATTTATCACTAAGTCACCGTACTTACCACTGGTTATGTGCAATTCAGCATGATGCTAGTATAGTTTACATAGCATATCCTTCACCCATTCATACACAAATGTGTAGATGCCTGTCTATTGCTATTGCTAAAAATACTCATGTTAGACTGTATCTGTGTGTTTAGTAATTCCTGCCAGTCTTTGTGTACATTTCCATGTCAGACTGAGAAAGTGGCAGAATGCAGAGCAATAATCAGCACCCTAATGGCCAAGCAATACCCTTCTATCCATCATTAATCTCCCAAAAAAGTAGTTGCAGCTGTGCCCCGCTGAGCCCCAGCCTGTGATCTTAATGACTTTTGTACTGAAAGGAACAAAGCCGGAGAGGAGAAACTATGTAAATGTTTATACCATGAAAATGTGTCTCGCAAAGGGGCCCTTTAATTATCTGAGCAGTTGATGCAGAGGATGTGGCGTTGTATTTGTGTTTGGATAACTGGATCTGTTTACTGATGATACTGAGAGCTGGTGAGTCTGGGCATTACACATATGACAGCACTGGAGGTGCCAGCGGAATTATTGTCATTTGTGGGACGGGTCACTTGTTGGGTTAAATCACCAACACCATTACTGATATGTCATTTTTTTTGTAATGTCCCACTATGGTAGAGCTATTTGAAAAATGCCTACTTATTTAGAAATGCATGATTGCACATACACATGTTGATAATGGAAAATTGCCCTGTCACACAAACTGTTTACCATGTAAGGGCTGGTGTTAAAGGAGAACAATACCCTATAAATAAATATGGCTAAAAGCGGAATATTTTATATACTGAACTTATTGCACCGGCCTAAAGTTTCAGCATGTCAATAGCAGCAATGATCCAGGACTTCAAACTTGTCACAGGGGGTCACCAACTTGGAAAGTGTCCTCACATGCTCAGTGTGTTCTGTTGAGAAGCTGAGCTTAGGGGCTATCGCAAATTATCAAGCAGAAAATGAGGTTTGTCTGTAATAAAAGCTGATGCTACAGGGCTGATTATCAAATTCTGCAGCTAGTTGCACTGGTTTCTGTGCTGCCATGTAGTAATTATCTGTATTAATTATTAATCAGGCTTTTAGTGTGACATTCATATTTGTTCTGTATATTTTCAGTGGGTCCCCCATCAGCACAAGGCATGTGCAGTGAATCAGCAGAAAAGCAGAAAAGAAGATGGGGAGCTACTGGGGCATCTTTGGAGACAGAGATCTTTACTGCTAAAGGGCTGTGGTTGCCTTGGACTGGTACAGAAACCTAAAACATGATGTACAACATTTCTATCGTACATCTTCGGTTAAGTTTTAGTTCTCCATTAACCATTATTTCCTATAGTAGGCTTGATTTAACTGCAAGAAAAATCTGCATTAAAAATCATTCAAAATGACTATGAAAGATGTTTATACATTCATTTAATGGTAATAAAAGAGCCCTACTTTATGTAATACAGTCATTATGGTCATTTTTGCAATCATTTTTACAATGTATCATACAACTTTATAAATCATTTTACATCAAAAGTTAGAATTTCCCAGTGACAGCTGAAACCTTAGATTGTAAGCTCAATGGGATCTCCTTCCTCCTGCCTCTATAACGCACCCACTTGTTCTATTATTATATTGTTCTGCTGTACAGTTACACAATTAGCTCTTTATTAATAAAAATACTATATTTTTTTGATATCATTTAATGCTCTTTTGTCAAGAAAATTTACTAGGGATGAAGCATGAGCTAAACTCTGCTTTGTCTGTCTTTCTGTTATAGTCAGGCAGTTTAAGATAGCCCCCCCCCAACCAACTTACAAACAACCATGTGGTTGCAGGGCCATATAGAATGTCTATATGGTAAATAAAAAAGGTAAAGGAAAAAAAACAATGCCCATTATCCGCCACTAGATACTTTTGGCTGAATCAAGTGGCGTAGCTGAGGGGGGGTACCTGGTTCTTCAGTGATTAGCAAATGTGCAATACAACAGGACTGGCTGCACATACACATATCACCATGGGAAGGAGACAGGCTGAGGTCCAATTCCCAGGGCAGCACCAGACCTAAATACAGCCCTGTGTTGTTGAAGCTACTATGCAGTACTTTCGATAGAACCATTACATCTGTGACAAAATTAGTTTTGATAGTTATAGCTTAAGTCTGTGCTGTAAAGAATGGTGTTTATGAATCTAGGAGGCACAGACACCCAGACTAACAGTAAATACACTCTCCTTGGAAATAAAAAAAGAGCTCTGTATAAACAAGCCACTTCCTTCCCACACCTCCAGCCTGTGTCTTGGATTAACAAATAAAGAGGAGTTCATTATACACTGGGTTTAACAGATGGCTATTTTGATGAACTCCCATCTTTTTCTGCTACAAGTGCTCTGAAGAACCAGGAAGTTTGAAATTAAGAGTATTATCTGTCTGTCTGGATAAGTAGTTGTGACTCTGTACAGGGATATACCATAAAACCATGCTAGCACATATATTCCATTTTACAAAGCAAACTTCAGCTGGAGCATTTTCTTACATTAAAATGTCTTTTTAATGCATTCATTCGATTTTGTTTTGCCATAATCTTTGTTTCTTCAGGAATCCTCAGGAAGAATGTGTGTAGTGAACCTCCTCTGTTAAACCCAGCCCTCTCCTTTTTGGGTTTCCAGTTGTGACTATCCACACTGTAGAGCAAGGTAAGTGCCCTGTTCAGGGTAAAAACGGTATCTCCCCTGATTACAGCCGTAAAAAGAGCACCCTTACTGTTGACATACTGTCCAGACAGAGTTGTCCATTGCTTGGTGGTGAGGTTAAAGCTCTCAATGGTGCAGCGCAGGAAGTCATCAGAGGGACCGTTCCTCATGACATACAGATTGTCTCTGTGCCCAATCATGCAGTGTCCATAACTCTGTTGCCTTGTTATGGATGATACATAAATCCACTCATCTTTCTGGATGTCATATTCATAGATAATGGTGGTGTCTGGTGGTTTCCAGAGACAGATGAAGATTTTTCCCATGGCCTTTGAAGCTGGTGGACCTGCTGTCGGCTGAGGAAGCTCACTGAGAAAGCTCCAGGTCTGTGAACATAGACTGTATTTCTCAACAGAAACAACTGGAACATTCTCATATTCCCCTCCAATGGCATATAAATGTTCCTCGTGTCCTACCAATGTCACTTCATATCGAAGCTGATGTGGACTGGAAAATTCACTCCAACTATGGTTGGCTGCATCATAGCAAAAGCTCCTTTCCACCACTTGCTTATTTGCACCACGTGCACCCCCTACAATATAAACCTTATTGTCAAGGGTGGCAATGCCAGCTAGGAAGGTACTTGCATTGTCTGGGATACAGCCAAAGCTTTCCCACTGGTTATTCTGCTCATCCAAAAAGCAGATTTTACGGGAAGCATCCTCAAGAAAGCTGGAGGCAGGAGTGTGAGCCCCCACAGCCACAAATGTACTCGGCAAGAGGGACTCCACATACTGCAGGAGATCAGTGGGAAGTAACTGTATTTCCTCTTCCAACAGAGCATAACTATCTCTAATATACAACGCCGCAGAGTGAAACAGATCCAAGAGCCCATAGGTCTCGGCAGCCTGGTACATAAACAGGCAATTGTCTGTGTTGATTAAATTGACCAGGTGTTTGGCCAGAATCTGTACCTGTAGGAAAGCTGCACATTCCACAGCTTGCAGGATTTCCTCACAATTCAGCAGAGGTTGTTCTCCTGCCAGAACACTGAGCATGATCAGGAATCCCTTGGCACTCAAACTCTGAAGGTGGAGCTCATCCTGAGTGCTCTCTCGCATTCCCGATTGGAAAAGGCCCCGGAAATATTCACTGTGCATTACCAGCAGGGCCTTGTCTGTCTCAAACAAAGACTCTTCCACTTTTACAACGATTTTGCCCATTTTCTTGGCTAGGGCTGGTTGGCTCTTGTTTTATATAGATGATTCCTGTGCAACATCAGGTTTCCTTAGGCCTCTTGGTTTAAACAACAACTTGTACGTTGTTTCTTGTCCCTTGCTAAAATTAGCCCTACTCATGTGATGGTATGGGGACGCCAGCAGCTAGACGCATGTCCAGTTGTAAGGTGTCCGTTGTCATTCAAAGGAAGTTTTTTGTCATTAAGTAAAATACTTTCCAGTTATAATAATAATTAATAGTAGCAGTAATAGTAGTAGTAATAATAACATTATTAAAGACTATGTATATGCTTTGCATATCAATCAATCACTTGTATAAAACAGAATGCCTTTTCCGTTGTGAATTAAATTACCTTTCTTTTAATACTGCATGCATTTCAGCCTAGTTCTGCAGGGGTATTGCTCCCATAAGAGTTGTTTGCCATTAGTCAAGAATAATAAAATAAAATGGAAACACATAAGGAACACATAGACCTCTATTGCCTGCGGACTTATTGGCCTGTGTATAGGACTGATACAGTTTCCTTTTTTGACCAATATCTGGTTGGGGCTTGAATATACAGGTATGGGACCTATTATCCAGAATGCTCAAAACCCGGGGTGGGTTTTCCGGATAATGGGACTTTCCGTAATTTGGATCTTCATACCTTAAGTCGACTAGCTAATCATGTAAGCATTAATAGGCTGGTTTTGCTTCCAATAAGGATTAATTACATCTTAGTTGGGATCAAGTACAAGCTACTGTTTTATTACTACAGGGACTGATTTAAATTACAATGCTAAATGTATCAGCTCTATATAAATAAAGAGTCGTACTAATATAATTGTAATAATATTATATATTGTAATAATATTAGATTACCATACCATATCATAAAGATAAATAACATCTGGAAGACTAGTGGCTGTTTTTTGTTGCATAACCTTCTTTTCTAAACTTGTGAATAACTTGTACCTTCTAATTAAAGGAATGAGCCCCCAAATAAAAGGTTCCCCCAAATCCATTTCTTTCTTCCTTCCTTTTCATAATATGAAGATCATTCAGCCTCTATAACTGCAGGTATTTATATATTTCGCCAGCCCACATGCAAGCACACAACATTCAATCTCTGTGTACAAGACAGTAGCACAACTATTAACAACCCACATATTCATACTAATACTGTGGAACACTTCTTAAAGGGGTAGTTCACCTTTTAGGAATTAATTTTTCTAATTAACTTTTAGTATGATGTAGAGAGTGATATTCTGAGGCAATTTTCAATTGGTTTTCATTTTTTATTATTTGTGGTTTTGGAGGTATTCAGATTTTTTTCAGCAGCTCTCCAGCTCTCTGGTTGCTAGGGTCCAAATTACACTAGCAACCAGGCATTGATTTAAATAAGAGACTGGAATATGAATAGGAGAGGCCTGAATAGAAAGATGAGCAATAAAAAGTAGCAATAACAATAAATTTGCAGACTTACAGAGCATTTGTTTTTAGATGTGGTCAGTGACCCCCCATTTGAAAGCTGGAAAGAATCAGAAGAAGGCAAATAATTCAAAAACTATAAAAAAAAAGAAAAAATGAGGGCCATTTCAAAAGTTGCTTAGAATTGGCCATTTTATACCATACTAAAAGTTAACTTAACTGCACTTACAACTGCTATTGTGTCTCTCAGAGAAAACATACCAGCCTATGGCTTCTCCTTTTAGAGTGTGGGGAGTATCAGGGTTTAAAAGAACACCACCACTAAAAAGCAATGCTGGCCATACAGGGGCCTTGCACGACCACCTTAAGAGTCAGTGCAGGCAGCTAGAGCTGTATTAATATATTATTCTTCTAAGCCACTTAAATGAAAATGTACACCATTTCAGGCCATTGTATTTTGAATTCCCACAATGATTTTTTTAAAAAAAATATTATTAAAGAATATTAGGCCAGCCCTGAGCTATGAAGGGGTTTCCTTGCATCCAGCTCTACAGCTGCCATTGCCTCTTTTATCCACATATCAAGGTCATCAGCCTCTCGCGGCACAGTGAAACCTAATAGCCGAGTATTCTGGGAGGGGATCTAACATTTCTGAGCAAACAGTTGACCTTAAACAGTTGACCTTAAATTAACCATGTCTTTTAACAATGTGGTAATAGGAAATATAACTTCATACAGTCTGCAGGGAAAGTGGAGAGATTTTGCAGCCCCCATTTTGTCACTGTGGCGAGAGAGAATTTCCTTCTCTTACATTAGTCCTACTGTTTTCTTTTCCCTCTAATGCTCCTTCCACTCTACATAAATGTTGTATTAATGTGCTACACAGCCTGCTGTTTCATACGAGATCCGGGAAGTCAGCAGGCAGAAGCTGGTGTATGCATTGAGGATGTGTTGAAACCTGTTGCAGAATGAGTTAAATCCTAAAAATGGCATGAGGGGCCATCGCATAGCTTCATAGCTGTTCATTTCCCAGGCTTGGCTATTCTCAGCTTTACGCATTACAAACAAACAGTATCTATGGACACAGGCCTAGAGCAGTATCTTATAAAGGGTGGCTACTCTTTGTCCTTCACTTGGTGGAGCTGTACAGACCAGGAGGAGATGTAAGTGTGGGAAAAACAAAATACACCGGATATTGACCCTCTTGAGTCTTGACTATGCAGGCAGCACACATGAAATAAAGTCAAAGTAGGGATAAAAGTCTCTGTACATGTATAGCAGGTATAGTAGCGAGAGATGGTGTCTATAGTAACAGTGGAGATAATGGTCTCTGGGAAGGTACAGTGGCTGTGGGATAGCAGGTATTGTAGGGAGAGATGGTGCCTATAGTAACAGTGGAAAAAGGCACACTACTTGCTGAAGGTAATATTTTCTGTATAAGTGAGATGTATACTGACTGACAATTATGTATAAAGTGGCTGGGATGGAGGTAGTGGAACACAAGTCTTTTTAAGCATTATGTCCAATACACCACAAATTACAACCTTTTCATAAAGCCAATCACCTTGCAGTTGCATGACCAGAGCTATGAAATGCCAATTTTTAGATGGAAAGGGCAATTAAGGTGAATGTCAAAAAACAGAAAAAAAGCAGAATTACTGTGAATAATGAACTAGAACTTTAGAGGCTTTGTGACACAGAGCCAGCTTTCATTGTGCAGCACAGAGACGCTCTGGGAACATAAATTCTATTTTTACACTGAAAGTGACTCTTCTACAGAGCCCACTGGTGAGATCAGATATTGCTTAACCCGCACTCTCCCGCAGTGACTGTTCCGCTGGGATGCCCTGCAGAAACAGACAACTGCCTGGGGGGATCCTGAGAGGGTGGGAAAGATTTCCCAGCAGCTGTCTTCTTATACATTCTGTGTGACTGGGAACACAAAACAGTTCCATGCAGTCACCCCATTTTATAAAACAGTAAGAGAGATGCAAAGAGTGAGAAGAGCTGGGCTGAGTAGTAGCCTGGGTCCCCATACATATGTAAATACATGCTCTGCACTAGAAGAGACACATTTCTGGCTTTACCCCTGGCAACTTTCAGGGTGCAAGGTTCTCTGTTGTAGAGTTTATAGTAGCAGATGGGGTAACAGCACAGTCGCATTTATTTCTCATGAAATAACAAACAAATATATAGATTTTGTGCTTAAAACACTAGGCAAAAAGTATGTTTAGCACAAGTCCTATCCATTGCCCTTATACTGATCTAGGGCAGGGGTCCCCAACATTTTTACTCGTGTGCCACATTCAACTGTATGGGGAGCAGCCCCCTAACATTCCAGCTGACAACCCTTATTGACATTTACTTGTATAGGGCATGGAAACAGGGGGCAACCCTATACACAGAGTAGATCTCTGGTAGGTGTATTCAGTTTGAATATACCAATAGCCTATTGCCTGAATTAAACAGTGAAACATAATGAACCCAATAATGCTAAACCCTCCCTTTCTACCTGAAACCAAACTGTGGGTAGAACTCATAAGCCACAGGCTACAGGCTTAAAGTGAAAGTTTACCAGTGTCTCCCAAGTGGATCACACAATAGTTCAGTTGGTAGTTCATCTGCTTGTAACCCATGCATAATATAAATCGTTATACTTATTAAGTGTAACAAACAAGAGAAAGTTGTGCTCACCACTCATTTTTAAAACCATTAGGCGGGGGTGCAATGAGGCTGTGACCACAAAATTCACATACACAAATACAAGAGTCCTCTGCACTCAACCCATTATCAATATATTTAAGACATTGAGACATTTTGTGCATAAAGCTACTAAAAATTATATTTAAGCTGGCCAACTACGTCAAAGTCATCCCACATCTCGCCAGTCCTACATTCAAATTGCACCTGATTCATTAAGAATTTCATTGCATCATTATACATTTTACAAAGGGACTAAGTTTTACCTGCAACTTACTTGCTGCTTTCAAGGTTAAATCTCCCAAACATGGTTGCCCGTTTATTAGCCACCAGTTGGATCATATATATATCATTATACTTATTAAGTGTATTGAGACAGATCTCACTGGAGGAGTGTTGGAGTCTGTCATGATTTTTATGATGTAGTTGTTATTTCCAAACTACACTGCTTACACTGCAAACATATAAAATCTCATTCCTGAACCAGCAAGTGTATTTTTTTTAGTTGTAATATTGGTGTGTAGGCGCCATCTCAGGTCATTTTGCCTGGTCATGTGCTTTCAGGAAGAGCCAGCACTTTAGGAGAGAAATGCTTTCTGACAGGCTGTTGTTTCTCCTTCTCAATGTAACTGAATGTGTCTCAGTGGGACCTGGATTTTACTATTGAGTGATGTTCTTAGATCTACCAGGCAGCTCTTATCTTGTGTTAGGGAGCTGCTATCTGGTTAGGGGGGTGATATCACTCCAACTTGCAGTACAGCAGTAAAGAGTGACTACAATTTATCAGAGCACAAGTCACATGATTGGGGGTAGCTGGGAAACTGACAATTTGTCTAGCCCCATGTCAGATTTCAAAATGAAATTTAAAAAAAAATTGTTTGCTCTTTTGAGAAATGGATTTCTGTTCAGAATTCTGATGGAGCAGCACTATTAACTCATGACAGTATCCCTTGACCATTAAGCTGGGTATGCATGGGTGTTGCTTTGCTCTGGTAGTCAGCTGTTCTGTTCTTGTGATTCAGGTCCGGACTGAGAATTAAAATAGTCCCTGGCATTTCAGGTACACAGAGGCCCAAACAGCCCCCACCAGCCCACTAAATACTGACTTTCTATGGCACCTTACAGCAGCCCCTCTGGCATTTGCCAGAACCCACAGATTGCCAGTCTGGGCCTGCTTGTGAAGCATCAGGGCCTACTGTCCAGCCAGTTAGTACACCTGTTTTTAATGCAACCATAATTTGCCTCCAAGCCTGGAATTCAAATATTAGCACCTGCTTTGAGGCCACTGGGAGCAACATCCAAGGAGTTGGTGAGAAACATGTTGCTTGTGAGCCACTGGCTGGGAATCACTGATCTAGGGTTATACTGCCCTTTTAATTGGGCTTTAAGATGGGCTAGGAAAGCAAATAAAAATTCATCCTAAATCTTCTTGAATTAATCATTTATCTTCCCCCTGTCACTGCTCTAGGAACTCCCAGATGCAGGGCCGGATTTACATAGTGGGCACCCCTAGGCCCACTGCCGTTCGTCGCCCCTGTCCCCTCCACTTTATTTGTGCAAATTTTCATCATCTGGACCAGAGCAATGGGGATTGGCGCACGGGAAATTTAAAAAATGTTTGTATCTCCAGCGTTTTCCCAGTGTTTTTGAACCAATGTGGGTGTGGTTGGGCAGCATGCCGCCCCCCCTAAAATCCTGCCACCCTAGGCCCGGGCCTAGGTGGCCTTTCCACAAATCCGGCCCTGCCCAGATGTTTAGTCCACACAGTTTGAGAACCACTGCCCTGAATGGCAAGACCAAGTTGCCCACTAGCAGAGGAAATATAGCCACTGCTTTATCTTAATGAATATTTCATCTGCCAAAGGGCTGTTGGGGGAGATTGTGGCAGTTGTACAACAGCTGGAGGGTTACAGGTTGAACATAATCATAATGAGCCTTCCTGCAATGCCAGGCACCTGTAATCCTGGCCCTGAATAAAACAGGCCCCCCAGTGGCCAAGTATTAGTTAAAAGGAAGAAAACTTGCTTATATAGTATCAGTGAGCCACAGACACTAAACTGAGATGTTATGCTGAACTGGACAGAGAAATGATGTGCCAGAAAACATGCAATTTCTAATTAGCAGCAATATTTAACCTTACAGTTTATACATCTCTGCAAGAATTCAACCTACAATTGCCTTTATCTTCCTGAAGGGTCACATGCTGGAACCATAAAGCATTGATGTCATCTTGGCAAGAATGATGCTGAGACTGGACTAGCCATATAAGGACCCATGTCATCCTGAAGGAACAAAACAAAAACTTATTTAGGGCCTGTGAAAGTGAAATGTATGTACCAAGGCAAGAGCATGTGCCAAACCCAGTGCGCTCCCTGGCCTCCACAAACAAATCAAAATCTCTCTCCATTCGTGTATTGAATCCAAACATTTCCATGTGTGATCATAAAACTGCTGCGGGTTCCCGTGCAGATTTTATCTCTCTTTTGATCTTCAGGCTGGAGAACTCCAAGCATGGCACTATATTGAGATGAGAGGAGTGATTGGCACCGGAAAATTCTGCTTACATGAAGGAATTCGGGAAAGTTCAGGAGGGTGAATTATATCAAAGAGAAATGAGAGAACAGTCAGTTCAGATCTGATGCTGGAAGGTGCCAGGCTGACGTAGAGGTGAGATAGCATTTTCCTTCATAAACCGTGGAATAGTCTTCATGAGAGAGAGATTAAAGTCAGATATATCCTGTTTATAAGCAGGGGTGAGCTTTCATTTCTTACCTTAAAAGGACTTTATTAAAATATTTGTTCCTTAAATTCTTTTGCCCCAACCCCCACCCCTGCTCTCATTAGATTGCAGCTTTGGAAGAGGATTGTGTCAGGTGTTCATAAAGCTCTTGCATATGTACTGTATTAACTTAAGCAAATTCCCCAAGCAGCCCCTGATTCCCCAGGCAAGCTCAATGAGTAGCAAATCAAACATGATTACAATTGCTCATTTGGCAGGGCCATATCTGGGCCAACTATTATTTTTTTTATTTATTATTAGATCACATGGAGGCCATTGAGAGCCAACTCAGAGAAGACTATGTCCACAGCCCAGTTCAGTTGGTGCCTAAATGGGTTTTCCAGGCTTCCCAATTGATACCCAGTCAAGCCTAGATAAGATATTGATAGAGGAGGCCACAGTTCCCTGTAAGTTATGCATTCGTCCACTTACAAATTTCAATGCTAGCATACAAAATAAATTGTATTAGTTTTAGCTTTTATTTAATCCCACCATATTAAGTCAAAAGTGGGCATAGATGGCAGTTAAAATCAGACCATGGACAGTGCTCTTTAGTCCCTATCAATACAAGTCATAAATTCAACATGAAATTGTTAGCACCCCAACTGCAATATGAGGTATAATTGTCAATACATTTTCAGGTGCAAGACATTTCTTGGTAGGCTGGGAGATGTTGGAAAAGTAGGCCCTTTTGTGTCTAGGTCTGGCCAGACAGGAGACTTTCATGCAGAAATGCAGTTGTGCTAAAAACAGATACACAGAGTTGGACTGGGTTTCCGGGGCCCACTGGGCCTCCAACTTCCAGGGCCATCCTGACATGAAGGCCCTTCCCCAATGTACACCCTGTCCCCAGCAGTGACACACCACATACAAGCGAGTAGTCCCAGCCTGGATACCCACCAACTTTATCTTTGAAGTATAAATATTGTGCCACTTGGTGAAGCAGGACACAGCTCCCCCTTCTCTGCTCTCTGTGACTCCCCCGGGGTTGGAGCAATGGATGAGATCCAGGAGTATAGGGTGCTGCCATGTTGGGGGTGAGATGCTCAGGGGGTCCCAAACTTATTCTCAGATGAAGCCTCTTCTGTCCCTGTGCTGCAAATCTTGTGTGCTAGCAATGGGACTGGGAGAAATGACAAGCAAGTGCTAAACTACACATCCAGCCACCTGCATGGTCCTGAGGAGGCCTAGGTGGAAGGGCCCACCTAGGCCCTGGTGTCCTCCTGGCCCAGTTCAACCCTGAAGTTACATAAGTGCATGTCTGGAATGAGATCCAAAATATGCTCTGGCATTTCAAGTACACAAAGGCCCACACAGGCCACAAATAGTGATTGTCTGTGGCATAATATAGCGGCCCCTCTGGCATTGCCCAAATTTACAGATTGCCAGTCTGGGCCTGCATAAATGACCCTAATCACTTGGGAAATGATGAGCCTTGCTGTACAACACCAGCATGGCCACCTTCTGGAAAGATAAGCAATAATGTACTGTAATAATGATCCACCCCCCAGTCCGGCTGTAGCTCACACCTCTCCCGCCACTGGTCTGAAATTAGGCGGGACCATCAAGAATAACTGAAACAAAAATGGGCAGGGTTTTGAAATTAACTGGGTAAGGTGGATTGGATTCCAGTCTAATTTAAAAAAGCTTTTTTATAGAAATAAACCAAATATATATATATATAATTGTCCAGAAGTGCCTGCACTCATACTTTGAGTCGCCAGAGGTGCACGATCAAGGATTATAATATAAACAAACGAAGGATCAGCACTCTCTTGTGAAATGATGCTCTTTTATTGATATAGCATCTCATCCAACGTGGGGACCTTTCTCAAGGGAAAACGCTTCAAGCAAAACGTTGGATGAGATGCTGTATCAATAAAAGAGCATCATTTCACAAATTACACAGTGCTGATCCTTCATCTGTCATGGGGCTAGACATATTGTCAATTTCCCAGCTGCCCCAAGTCATGTGACTTGTGCTCTGATAAACTTCAATCACTCTTTACTGCAGTACTGCAAGTTGGAGTGATAGCAACCCCCTCCCTTCCCCCCCCCCCAGCAGCCAAACAAAAGAACAATGGGAAGGTAACCAGATAGCAGCTCCCTAACACAAGATAACAGCTGCCTGGTAGATCTAAGAACAACCCATGTCTCACTGAGACACATTCAGTTACATTGAGAAGGAAAAACAGCAGCCTGCCAGAAAGCAATTCTCTCCTAAAGTGCAGGCACAAGTCACATGACCTGGGGCAGCTGGGAAATTGACAAAATGTCTAGCCCCATGTCAGATTTCAAAATTGAATATAAAAAAATCTGTTTGCTCTTTTGAGAAATGGATTTCAGTGCAGATTCTGCTGGTGTAACACTATTAACTGATGCGTTTTGAAAAATACATGTTTTCCGATGACAGGATCCCTTTAACTTTAAAGTGAACAAGCCCTTTAATAGCACTCCTAGGGTTTTTTTTTTTTTACATAATTTACCCTAATTCCCCAACCCCCACATTATTTACTAATGTTGAAATCAAGATGTCTTCATCCATGGCTTTTGTTGCCAAAGTCCAATGCTGTCAATGTAAAAGATCTGAGAAGAGGGTGCTATGGCAGCTTATACTCTGATGTGGTAATAGAAATGTGCAGGAGAGAAATGCTGTGTTTGCACTTTATTTACAAGGAAAGCAAATGAAGCATCCTCTGTATAACCCACCGTCAGTCTGAAGCAAGTGCATATAACATGCTTCTGAGCAGAGGAGCCCTGTAGTTACTGAGCTCTGCTCATGAGTTCCTCCAGAGAGCGATCCCTGTGATTGTCATAGACCAGGAGGACTTCCTTAATGTCATCCTGCTGGAAGCCCATGTCATTGAACTGAAGCAAGAGACGGAGGTACTCTGCAGCCTGCAGGGACACAAAGAAGGAGCTTGGTACAGACACTGGCATTGATCACTGAAACCCTCCACAGTTCATAGCTAATGTACCTGAGAAACAAACAGGTTTGCTTTAAGAAGGAAAGGAGTTGTTAGTCTTTTAGGGCTATTCCACACGGGGAGATAGCCACGCGTTTGCGGTCGCGGCGACAAAGCGCCGCGCCAGTCGCCGCGACCGGCGCAGGCGACAGTTTTGTATGGGTGCCTATGTAAAAACGCCTGTGCTAACCACACGAGGCGATGCGCTTTTCAACAGTCGCCTGAAAAAGCCTGGCGAGGCATTTTCAGGCGACTGTTGAAAAGCGCATCGCCTCGTGTGGTTAGCACAGGCGTTTTTACATAGGCGCCCATACAAAACTGTCGCCTGCGCCGGTCGCGGCGACTGGCGCGGCGCTTTGTCGCCGCGACCGCAAACGCATGGCTATCTCCCCGTGTGGACTAGCCTTTAATAGGGAAGGTGTTGCAGGGAACACGATCCATTCACAGAAGCCTATGTAGCGAGAGCTAAAACATAAAAAAACACTTATCCTGCCAGGGACGGAGTTAAAGGAGAAGTAAAGCTTAGCTAAAGAAGTAGCTAGAAATGTTGTACATGATGTTTTGTGCTTCTGTACCAGCCCAAGGCAACCACATCCCTTTAGCAGTAAAGATCTGTGTCTCCAAAGATGCCCCAGTCGCTCCCCATCTTCTTTTCTGCTGATTCACTGCACATGCTCTGTGCTGCTGTCACTTACTGAGCTTAGGGACCCACTCACAATATACAGTACACATAGAATAGAAATGTCACAATATAAGGCTGATTAGTTATTAATACAGATAATTACTGGCATCACAGAAACCAGAGCAATTAGCATCAGAATTTAATAAGCAGACCTGTAGCATCAGTTTATATTACAGGACAACCTCATTTTCTGCTTGATAATTAGTAATGATCCCTAAGCTTAGCTTCTCAACAGCTGCTCAGAGCCCACTGAACATGTGAGTGTCACAGACACTTTCCAAGATGGTGACCCCCTGTGACAAGTTTGAAGTCCTGAATCATTGCTGCTATTGACAAGCTGAAACTTTAGGCTGGTGCAATAAGTTCACTATATAAAATAAGGTATTTCTAACCATATTCATTTTTAGGATTTAGTTCTCCACCCCTCGCGCATCATTACCCCACCCCCTGCCCAGATTACACAGGGCGAAAAGGTGCAACCCTAGTTGGTGAGTCTGTTAGTTATAGTTTAACAATAGCTGGTAGGTCGCAGGATGCACTGAATGATTTAAGTCAGGGGGTCCCCAACCTTTTTTTTTTACCCGTGAGCCACATTCAAATGTAAAGGGGCAACATCCCAAGTTCTGGTGATCTTTTCTAAGCTGCCCCAAATATACATCATTTAGGAATATGGCAGATGACACTGCTCTATTAATTAGGAATACAATTTATTGTTGCCAATATTACTTTAAATATTTGCTTTATCATTTCTGTTCCCAGGAAGAGCAGCAAATAGCAGAATGAATTTGTTCTGGGAGGGAAGAGTTTCTGAAGAACCTAAGCAGTAAATGACTTGTTTTGTTACAGAGGGAATCATAATTTATGCGTTTGTCTTCATATTACAAATACACTGTTTCCATTATAAATGGAGAGGATAAAGTCTTGCCTTTATTCTGCTCAGTTTGTTTCCATACAAAGACACTAAACTCTTTCTCTGAGTAGTTGTTAATATTTGAACACGAACCAAGCCCCGCGTCTCCCCACCATCGGCCCTTGTGCGTTATATGAAGGCTCCCTTCCAAAAGCATGGACTGGAAAGAGTCTGTGTCAGAGGAATCATGTTGTTTTTTTTTCTAGTTATATAAAATATTAAAGGGTATATAAACCCCAAAATAACATTTTTGCCTAATGAAAGCAAATGCAATTCCAAGCAACCTCCCATATGCTTTAAATATACATTTTCAGCGGTTATAATAATACATGAAATTGTAGTTAACAATAATATTATTATAATAATTATATTTCTGTCCCTTTGTACTTCTGGGTTTGTCTTGTAAAACCATTGTCCCACTAGTCAGTAGTCTGTTAATCAGCAGGCTTCTGCTACATTGTTTTGAAGGTCAGAACCAACAGTGACATGGACAGGCAGAAACTGCTTTCAGAAACAATTATGTTTACAAATAATCTCAAAACCAATGAAAACATGTAATGAATGTACAGTATACTAGAAAGCTGCTCAGAGTTTCAAAAATCTTAGGCAAAGTGTAATTTACTGGTTTACAGTTCCTTAGAATTATTTGGATAAAATGGAGTCTATGGGAGGCAGCCTTCCCGTAATTCGAAGCCTTCCAGATAACAGATTTCATACCTGTATGTATCAACCACAGTGTGCCAGAAAGCCACTGGATTATACTAGGGATGCACCGAATCCAGGATTCGGTTCAAGATTTGGCCTTTTTCAGCAGGATTCGGATTAGTCGGAATCCCTCTGCATAGCCGAACGCTAATTTCAATATGCAAATTAAGGGCGGGGAGGGCACGTGGCTTTTTGTCACAAAACAAGGAAGTAAAAAAAGTTTCCAATCCCCACCCCTAATTTGCATATGCAAATTAGGATTCAGATTTGGTCCGGTATTCCACCAGATCTTTCGCGAAGGATTCAGGGGTTCAGCCGAATCCAAAATAGTGGAGTATACCATTACCATGATGAAGGGAGCTTTTTTAATACACCATGGCCCGTGAGCTCACAACCTCTTTTGTCCAATAAAGGTCATCGATTTAATTCAACGGTATAATTGTTATATCAGTGCAACAGCATTATACCCACACCAACCATCCCTTGTTTGTTCAGACTAAAGCAGTTGATGGCAGGAGCCCACTGTATATAATGATGCTGCTATCACACTACCATTACATGATGATATAATGAATAAAGTAGCCCCTATTGTAAAATATAAGGATATCATAAGTTACCGAGGCGTTCCATGACCATATAAAAACACGAGGCCGAAGACTGAGTGTTTTTATACAGGTCATGGAACTCTGAGGTGACTTCTATTATCCTCATATTTTGGGGTACTTTATTTATTATAAATACAAAAGTTTCAGTGAGTCACAGAAATGGCATCACTAAGCTCTGATTATAACTGATGACATCACTATGCACAGTTTATAAGGATATCATTTACAGGATAATGATGGCTTTAGTGTATTTTATAAATGTAATATGCAGTCCTGGCATCTATGTTGTGAATACATTATGTGTTTTTCTGTGCATTACACCAACACTGTCAACCCATTGTCTGTTCAGACCAAGTTACCCAATTCCATGATTCTCACTGCAGTTGCACTACAATTGCTCTGCATGATCCATAATCTTGTGGGGTCTGGGAATTTGCCTCTATTTGGACCTGAATAAAGACAACTACTTTGCCACTTTTGCACATAGACCATAACATACATATATAGAATGTCTGTACCTCGTTCTACCTCCCATCCACAATTTATTAACCCTTCCATCCGTTCTGCGCTTATTATTATTCCCTCCCCTTTTTTAGTTACCCTTTATATGAATAAAACCACGTGCACTATTAGACAACGCAGAGCAAAATGGTCTGATCATTGCAGCACATCCATGGTGGGAAGAATTAAGTTTGAGCTTTAAATAAAGTCTATAAAGGAAGAAACAAGGCGTTACATACGGAGTTCCAGGGAGGCCCCAATGACCCTGTGACAAACATGGGCCTGAAGCAATGTCTTGGGGCTTTTCTCACAGCCTCTGCCTGATCTCTAATCTGGTGCAAACAGGAAATCAGTGTATTTTCCCAGACAAAGCAGAGCTCTGAGCAGTTATACTGCACTGTCCCAGCACAGGCCACTCACGCAAAGGGACAAAAACCTAATGCTGCATTTAATATGTTGTATTAAATACTGTACTGTTACCTACTCTACCTGCCCTCTGCATAGTTTGCCATCTGTCGGTTCTTGGCGTAAAAAACCAAGGAAAAAGCATGGAGACAATGTCCCAGCAGGGAAAAAAAAGATTCATCTGGTTTTGCATATTTTCTACTTAAATAAACTGTGCATCTGGAAATCATTAACCCTGAAATTCCTATAGAGGAGAGAGTAATGTGACAGCACTAAATCGAGGGAAATCTATTGCAATAAGTATATATTTACATTTATACATGTTCAGTAATGCAATAATGGCATGCTATGGAAAGTGACACCTAATATATCATTGGGAGCAGCAAATTTATTTTCAAATAGAGCTTATTTGCATGTAAAATAAAATAATGTAGTAGAAGAGGCCTGTTGAACTCGTGTAAAGGTTGAAAAATATTTTCCCCCTGAAATTCTCATTGGCCCACTTTACTTTTCGACAAACAATTGAGGTTTTCCATCAGTAACGATAATCGTTAGTCCTCCTCGAACCACCATATTAGTTTATACCCTTCCTATCGAAGAGCTGCATTCCATTTGTGAGTTATGGCTACAAGTCCAGTAGAAATGATCACAGGCATAAAAAAAACCACAAAGGAAACAGTGATCCTTTAGCGGAAAGATGCAGGAATATAACTAAGATAAAACAGAAGCATGAAGGTCAGTGTGCCTGTGGGGTGGATAATGGCACTGATATTTACAGGGCTATATGTGCAATAGTTGTTTTCTTCACTGGTGTTATGTCAGCATAGAAAATGTTGTGTGTGCCACATTTACTTTAGGTAGGCCACAATACTTTGTTTATATTATTACCTTTATCTCAGAATTCTGGAATATTTCCATGGCCTCTTCTACCAAAGCCTCTTCATACCCAACTTTGCAGAGTCTGTCAGTGGCTCCTAAGTATCCAAGGACCTATGGAGAAAAAAATATCGGAATAGAGGATCCTGTAGTTTAACAAGTTGGATATCAAATCAGCTATTTAGGTGCATGTTATAGTGCTATGAACACCTATCCTATTTGTTTTTGGGTTAGCACCAACTTGTAGCCAATCAGAGAATATGAATGTTTGCAAATTAAACACTGACAACATTAACTCTCAACGCCAATCATATGTAATATGCCTCTACATCAAACAATTGATATATAACTCTAATAAAATATAATCTAAATGGCACTCACAAAAGGACTTGAAGAAGGGGGATTGCCCACGAAATGTTTGCTGAGATGTAATAAGATTAGATAGAATAGGATGTGAAGAAAAAGCATCAAAACTACTGCATGTTGCTGTTCATGTGCGTGCCATTTGGACTATGGTTTATTGGAGATATACATTTTCTCTGTGACCAATACAGCATTGCTAATATATCTATACAGTTGTATGGCTACATGCATGAACTTCTTCTGTTTCTTAACTCTCATACAACTTCTTTGCCGTCACATGTATGAATGTATTTCTACAGCATACCATCATCGATGCAACATAACCAAACACACACAGTGCACCTATATTGTATATATTTTTCAGTAGCACTATTTAATGGGCCTGTGGAGCTGGCTGTTTGGGACTCAGTGTGTTTAAAATGTCAGGGCCTATTTCTAATCTTAGTCAGGACATGCGGATGTTCCAGTAAAGCCTGTAAAATCATTAGCAATGCTATTTTTGGAATTCGAGGAAAAACATTCATTTCAAATCTGAAGTTGACTGTTGCAGTTTGAGGGGGATTTAGTGGGTGTTTCGGGGAATTGGCCTGCAAGTTTTTTCTTTGCTTATTAGCTCACAAGCAACACTGTCAGCCCCGCCCATTGGAAAACAAAGCCCCCACCACAGTGAAAAAGCAGCCACTGTCACGGACGCAATTATTTTTGGCAGTGACCAAAGTTTTTGGTGTAGTTAGGATTTTATGCTGTCTTTCATACCAATTGTCAAAGCTTTAACTGTTACTGCCTAACGTAGCATTAATTACATGGGATTATAGGAGTAAGTCATGCAACAGGGCCGCAACCAAAATCCCTCATTATGTGCATGCAAGTAGACAAAGTACTTAGCACATTCACTCTACTTCATTATTGCTACATAACTTCATTCTGTTGTTGAGAGCGTTCTTATTTTTCAGAAAACTCATTGCTATTGTTCACCTGCTCCAGGCTCTGCTCTCCCATTTTCTGAAGAGCGATCATGGCTCTGCGCAGTGGGTACCCCAGTGACGTCACAGCTTTGATGACATCACGCTCTTCTTGGCTAAGGGCCAGCAGGACATCCCTTGATGAGTCGGGCAGGCGATGTCTTGTAGGAGGAAGGCAAGAGTATGGGCTCAGAGACTGAGAGAAAGGAAGAGGGAGGGATATAACTGGCAGTTTCAGTGTAGAAAGGTACAAAGAACAGGGATATAATACATGTAGGAGTCATCAGGGACTACTAGGCACAGCTATGTTGTGATCTAACTACAAATCTTAAATTTATTGATCCAAATGGCCGATGCTCATTACCGGAGTGGTGGGCTTGTGGCATTGTATTGGTGGGATGGAGCCTGCACTGTAGGGTCTCTTTGCTTTGCAGCAGCAGCTGGGAGCAGGAGGTGGTGGAGCTGGACTGAGGGGTTGGACATAGCGATTGTGACGGGAATGATGATTTTGGGGAAGTCCTCTACTTTCAGACGCATCCTTGGTGGGGTGCACGACAGCCGAAATCCTTTTGTTAGCCAACTCTACCTCACTTTTTGGACTGTTTAGAGGGGTTAAGGATTTCCTCTTCTTATTGTTGCAAGAGGAAGGAGAAAAGTCTGTTTTATGACAATGGCATCTAGATGGGGGGCTGAGTACAAATGGAGCAGTGCGAGGCCGGGATGACCGCTGGGGCAGAGGACTTGTCTTGCAAGATCGTGACCTTGCCTCTCTTTGTCTTGCTTCCATCTCACTTTCCTCGGAGGTAGAGTACTCATCATCCTCAGAGTAGCCATCCTCTTCAAAAATGTCTCCTTTTTCTATGCTTTCTAGGGCACCCCAGCTGCTCCTCTGATGTATAGGAATGGCATCTGAGGTGCTCAAGCTCCTGCATCTGCGCATGGTAAAAACGGGTCTCTGTGGGCTTGGCCGTCTGGTTGGCGAAACACCCCTCCCGTCCTGAAGCAGCCAATAAGGTGGGGCAGTGGGCCTGATATCAGCAGGAGAACCATTTTTACTATACAATCCTTCTATCCACTCCAAGACCTTCTTCTCCATTGTAAAATCATGCTATCAAGAAAACAAAATAAATATTGTTGTGCCCAATAAATATAATGTAGTTATGTAGCTGTAGACCAACTAATTCATAAAGTACCACTAAAGTGCAGCTTAGGGGTAATATTTTAAAAACACATTGGTCAGGGTACAAAATATCAGTTTTCCCTTATGGGAAAATAAAAATATTACAAGAAAGTATGTTCTCTATGCTCAGTAAGTGATGCCCCTATATTTCACAATGTGGTTGAATGAATTAAGATAGACATAAGAAACATAATACATAACTATCGTCATCCTTTAGCTATAAAACAATACTTTTAACTTTTGCGTAAAACTATTCTGTTATAATAATCAATCTGCAATTCTTCTCTTGGTCTTTTAAAGGGAGAAACTGTTGAGAGATACTTAAAGGAATAGTAACACTAACAAATGTTTTAAAGTAATTCAAATATACACTTAATGCAGTGTTGCCCTGCACTGGTAAAACGGGTGTGTTTGCTTCAGAAACTATATTCATACTATGGTTCATATAAATGAACTGCTGTGTAGCAATGGGGGCAGCCATTCAAAGCACAGTTTAAACAGTAGATAACAGATGCACTCTGCAGAATTCTCCTTTTTCAGCTTGAATGGCTGCCCCCATGACTGCTCAACAATGTATTTATATAAACTATAGTAGTCTTGCTAAAGCAAATGCATAACTTTTACCAGTGCAGGGCAACAGTGCATTCTATTTGAATTACTTTAAACCATTTCTTGCTGTTACTGTTCCTTTAAGCTTCTTAGAATTGACAAGTGAGATTAAGCCGTGTCTCATACAGAGGGGAATTCTGTAACTACTGCACTGAAGCATATGCAGCATCTACTCACTCTGCAGTAACCCAGACAGGATTTCATGAGGATTGCTGACCTGTAGTTCACAGCAGAAGCCTTGGAGGTTACTGCACTTTAGATAACCAGGTCACATTCACCAGCCTTTTGGCCTCTGTGTCTCGTCTAAACCACTTGTCTTTATCTTTAGATCATCTCTCACATATAATGCAAGCTACAGACATCACCATCTGTTGTTTTCCACTTCTCCCACCTAACAGAGACGCAACGTTTCAGTGATAATCTCGATATGTCAGAGAGGCACTTTTTTTGCACGTTGCTTATTGGTTGTCTCTCCTGTTTGCGATACTTCCCAATTTTTCTTTTCGCTAATGTAGAATTATGAGTTACACTGAACCTTCATTTTTACATCCCTTGATTTAGAATTTTGCTCCATTTTACACAATTTTTTCTGGTCCCCATGAAACACGTAAAATGGGATTTCTACTGTATTTGGATTTTAGCAGTCTTCCTATATACATATATGGGAGCTGTTATCCAGAATGCTTGGGACCTGGGGTTTTCTGGATAATTGATCTTTCCGTAATTTTAATCTTCATACCTTAAAGGGGAACTATCGCAAAAATTTAAATTTAATATAAGCTTCATCATACTATAGAAACTATAAGATATTATAAGAAACTTTCTAAATACAATAAATTAAAAATTCTGTACCGTTTCTGAAATAATCAAGTTTATCTTCACTATCCCTCTCTCAGCATCTGTTTCTCCTTATTCTGTCTTCATGCAGCAGTTGGGTGTCAGATATTCATTGACAGTTAGAGCCAAAATATCTTAAAATATTTTGCCTAAAAGATGTATTAAAATCACCAGACATCGTGTCTCTCTACATGCAGGATTTGTGCAAAAAGCAGTTATTTTGTTAGATTTTGTTTGTAATGGAATCAGTTATGTGAGTGAGCTCTAATTCATCTGCTAGGAAAGGAAGCTCCCCCTCCCTATAGAAATATTGGATCTAACTGTCAATGAATATCTGACACCCAACTGCTGCATGAAGACAGAATTAAGAGAAACAGATACTAAGGGGCAGATTTATATTTTTATGAAAAAAATTCGAATTTCGAGTTATTTTTTGTGTACTTCAACTAGGGAATAGTCCACATTCGATTCGAATTTGGAAAAAAAAATCAAAAATTTATCATATACTGTCTCTTTAAAAATTCGACTTCGACCATTCGCCATCTAAAACCTGCTGAATTGCTGTTTTAGCCTATGGGGGACCTCCTAGAACCTGATTGGAGTCAATTGGGGGAAAAACGTTGAATCTAATTCGATTGAATGCGCTATTCCTTCAATTAGTACGATTCGATTATGGGCGAATATGGACCTATTTGATCAAAAACTGACCTATTCGACCAAAAAAACTTTGATTTAATTTCGGTTGGTCTTTTTGAATTCAAATTTCTAAGTTTTTTCAATTCGAAATTCGACCCTTGATAAATATGTCCCTTAAAGACGGATAATGAACATAAACTTGATTATTTCAGAAATAGAAAATAATATTTAATTGATTGTATTCAGAACGTTTCTTATTTCAATATAAGTAAGCTTAAATTAAATTTTCATTTTCGCAATAGTTTTCCTCTAAGTCTACTAGAAAATCATGTAAACATGAAATAAACCCAATAGGCTGGTTTTGCTTCCAATAAGGATTAATTATATCTTAGCTTGGATCCAGTACAAGCTACTGTTTTATTATTACAGAGAAAAAGGAAAGCATTTAAAAAAATTTGGACTATTTGGAAAAAAAAGAGTCTATGGGAGATGGTCTCTGTAATTCAGAGTTTTCTAGGATAACGGGTTTCCAGATAATGGATCTTATACAGTTTACTCCTTGTTTGATAAATTATTGCAAGACCCATGCTAACTGTATTACTTGCTGTCGTTGTACAAATAAATAACGATGAGTCTGAAAAATCAAACTCTGCTTTAGTCTCTTAAAATAAACTGTAATTTAGAAAATATAATCAAGGCTGCCACCTAATGGTAATATCAGAGTTTAAACAAAAAAAAATAAAAATTAAGTTTGTGTGTGTGTTCAGTGTTGCTACATGTAAACCTCAATAAATGTCAATTACTGTTTGTTTTATATTATTTCAAATCTGCTTTTCTCTTACATCTTCCCCAGCATCCAAGCATTGTCAGCGAACCTGTCTTTGCACATATTGTTCCAGGATTCAGTTAACCCTTGGGTTGCTGAATTTCAGTTGAGCTAAAAGCTTGGTATTAGCATAATAAAAATGCAAATATCTTAGAAACCACTAAAAATAAATGCAATAAAGTTCTCAGCATAGCACTCTGAGTAAGTTTTCATCGATTCATTGTTTGGGTTTAATGGGCAGACTAGAAAGGTAATTCATAAAAAAAAAATATTATTTTTGCTTTTCTGGAAGAGAAAGTCATTTGACTACTTACAAGTAACTTTAAGCACCACAGCTGCATCATTCTGTAAATGATATATAATCTCTGCAAAGTGATGTGAAATATGTCGGCACTATATAAATAAGTGTTTATGCACAGGAAGAAAATTTGCATAAATGCAGCTGATCATTATAAATAACAGTTGCACAAACAATGGTTTGGATGGGTGACCCACATCTGAGTTCCTATACTAATGGATCACTCACCACAGTGCACATTAGTAGCTCGCTGCAGTCTGGGATATTGATATTTGATGGGCTGATAGGCCTTTCCACTGATGAAACCTTTGTGTACTCTTCATGGATTTTGAATGGAATTTCATCCAAGAAACTCATTCTGGTAGGATCTTGATGGAACCTAAACATGGGCAGCCAGTCAACAAGCATTAATAGCACAAAAATCACAGTATATGTACAAAAAAAACAGAACATGGCACCTTCCAACTAGTTTCAGACGAAAATGTTTAAAATGTTGAATGGCTACGATATTTCCCCAAAAAGGTTTGTGTTTTTGTACAGAGTAAAAATGTATAAAATTAGGGTTAGATTATTGCACTTGCATTTGCAGACAGAAAAAAGGTGCACATATACATATTTATGTGTATTACCATTACACGTCTACCTACTCAGCATACACCCCCCTGACCAGTAATACCACAAGAGAGAAATTTGCAAAGCAGATGGATCACCATGAATGGGAATACATACTGCTCATTACATACTGCTCATTACATGGAATTGTAGGGGGTAAATGTCACCCTTTGCTTTCACATGTTGGATTCAATTACGTGTGGAATCTGGGATGCCAAACTTCTGCTTCTATTCTGAAGTATAGTCCTTAGCATCATTAGCTTGCTTACTTGATTCTTATAATAGAGTCCCTCGTTCAATAAGAAGTAGGTGTTTGCAGAACTGCAAATCACACAACACCATAGCTATTCTTGTCTCTGTTTCATTCTTACAAAAAATGATTCCTTTCCTTCCTCTGCTATGCTAGCCAACTACAGGTAGTGCAGGGATTTCCACCTTATTCGGAAATACAAATACAATTATCTTTAACTGAGAAGGCATCCATCTAGAGTTATCCAGAATATAGGTCCCCGGCTGTTTTCAAACATCAATCACACTATTGATGCACCAGTAAAATATAAGAACAAGAAAACATGATACTTACTAAGATCACCCAGTCAGTCTAAATGTGAAGAACTGCTCCGTTTTCATTCACCCCTTTCTATTGTGGCATTAAAACAAAGCAGTAGAAATTGTGTGCTTACCCCACAAGTGGATTTGTCGTCCAGTGACTATACCACAGGCAATCAGCAATAGGTTTACAAAACTCTAAAAGGGTCTCAGGAAATCAGCTGGTTCCCATCATCCTGTTGGCACAATAAGCAGCCTAAAGGCTTAAATGGGTCATGTCCTGCCACGTGCATTACTTCTTCAGATCACACAACACAGGTGAAGCAGCCTGCAGCTGGAAATGTAATCCTATCAAAGCTGGAACAGGAGTGTGGCAAGAAAATGTGACTCAATAATGATACAGTGCGCTACAGAACTAAAGTGTTACCTGTAGGAGGCGAGGACTGCAAACAGAAAATTATTGAACATGTGACAATAAACTCAAGTGGTAACGAAACCTTTAGATCCAGGAAATCAATCACATGCCCCATTAGGGAGCTACAATTGCCAGAAATGATTACAATCCAAAAAGTCACAAGTTTCCCATGTTTGGGTTAAACACTGGAACCAATAACTCAACATTTTATTTGGGGTCTGCCTAAAATAAGATAAAGTCTTATGTTACATGCAGTGATCCAAATCAATCCATTACACTGCAGTAAATGGCAATAAGCATAGCACTGTATAATAAAGTATTGCACAACACTACATTACTGAATTAAAGAGGGTCCAAAGAAGGGCGACTAAGCTGGTAAAAAGTAAGAAAAATATCTGCTCTAAGGAAAGATTGGCCAAGTTGAGGTTGCTCTAGCAAGAGAATAGGCACTAAAGGGGATATGATAACTATAAATATATTGTACAATAGTCTCTAATGCTTTATTTACCAGTAGGTCTTTCCAGCTGACAAGAGGGCACCCATTCCAATTAGAAGAAAGGAGGTTTCACCTAAATATTCGGAAGGGGTTTTTTTTACAGTGAGAGCCGTGAAGATGTGGAATTCTCTTCCTGAATCAGTGGTACAGGCTGATACATTAGATAGCTTTAAGAAGGGGTTGGATGGCTTTTTATCAAGTGAGGGAATACAGTTATGGAAGATAGCTCATACTACAAGTTGATCCAGGGACTAAAGCTGGCCATAGATGCAAAGATCCGATCGTACGAATCATCGTACGATCGGACTTTCCCATCTCCCGACCCGCCACTAACCATTCAGATCAAAGTCTTACCAGTCAGATTAGTTAAAGAACAGATCAGCCGATGTTCTGCCCCTGACAGCAATCGTACGATATCTATGTCCAACCAAAGCTAGTGACAGTCTCCCACTGAAAATCGTACGATCGGCAATACACGCAGAGATATTATCGGCAGCCGACAGAAATTTTCTAACCTGTCCGATCGACCAAACGCCGATCTCCGCCGGACGAAAAATGTCAGGACTCTCCACACACAGTTCGAAAATCGTACGAATCCTCGATTCGTACGGTCAGATCTTTGCATCTATGGCCAGCTTTAATCAGTTTTTTTCTTCAGTGTATACAATAGAGGAGTCCAAGTTCCCAGGCTCACTTCATAGCTGTACTGATGGCTCAGCTCAATCTAGTCAGTGGTTGACTCAAGATATGATCCATAAAGCTTTAATAAAAATTAAAGTAAACAAGGCTCCAGGGCCTGATGGCATACACCCCCGGGTTCTAAGAGAGCTTAGTTCAGTTTTAGACCAGCCCCTATTTCTGATTTTCTCAGATTCACTTTCATCTGGTATGGTGCCTATGGATTGGAGAAAAGCTGATGTCATTCCAATGATTACGATTTCAGCTTGGAAATTATAGGCCAGTAAATTTGACATCTGTGGTGGGCAAATTACTTGAAGGCTTGTTAAGGATCACATTCAAAATGTTGTCCTAGTGAATGGCAAATTTGATTGCTTTTTATTATAAGGTAAGTAAGATGCTGAACAGTGGGGGCAGTAGATGTGATCTATTTGGATATTGCCAAAGCGTTTGATACTGTGCCCCACAAACGACTGCTTTCTAAACAAAGGTCTCTTGGGCTTAATGAAGTCGTTTGCACATGGATAGGAAACTGGCTACAGGATTGGGTACAGAGGGTGGTTGTTAATGGGACATTCTCTGCTTGGAGTAAGGTTCTTAGTGGGGTCCCTCAGGGCTCTGTATTGGGTCTACTTTTATTTAACTTGTTCTTTAATGACTTAGCAGAGAGTATTGTAAGTAATTTGTTCATTAATGACTTAGGGAGGGTGTTGTTAGTAATATATTAGTGTTTGCAGATGACACAAAACTATCCAGCCCAATTAATTCCATCAAGGATGTGGCATCCTTGCAACATGATCTTGACAAACTGGCACTCTGGGCAGCTAAGTGGCAAATGAGATTCAATGTTGATAAATGTAAAGTCATGCACCTGGGATGTAAAAATATCCAAGCCACTTATACCCTT